>NW_020173979.1:1492193-1531869 GCF_003031525.2 Neophocaena asiaeorientalis asiaeorientalis | reverse complement strand
AAAAAAAAAAAAAAAAAAAGACCAGATAGATTTAATTGATGTTTATAGGACATTCCATCCGAAAACAGCAGATTACACTTCCTTCTCAAGTGCACGTGGAACATTCTCCAGGATAGATCATATCTTGTGTCACAAATCAAGCCTCGGTAAATTTAAGAAGACTGAAATCATATCAAGCATCTTTTCTGACCACAGTGCTATGAGATTAGAAATCAATTACAGGGGCAAACTGTAAAAAAAACACAAACACATGGAAGCTAAACAATGCATTACTAAATAACCAAGAGATCACTGAAGAAATCAAAGAGGAAATCAAAAAATACCTAGAGACAAATGACAATGAAAATACGATGATCCAAAACCTATGGGGTGCAGCAAAAGTAGTTCTAAGAGGGAAGTTTAGAGCAATACAATCCTATCTCAAAAACAAGAAAAATCTCAAATAAACGATCTAACCTTAAACCTAAAGGAATTAGAGAAAGAAGAACAAACAAAACCCAAAGTTAGTAGAAGGAAAGAAATCATAAAGATCAGAGCAGAAATAAACAAAATAAAAACAAAGAAAACAATAGCAAAGATCAATAAAACTAAAAGATGGTTCCTTGAGAAGATAAACAAAATTGATAAACCTTTAACCAGACTCATCAAGAAAAAAAGGAAGAGGACTCAAATCAATAAAATTAGAAATGAAAAAGGAGAAGTTACACCTGACAGTGCAGAAACACAAAGCATCATAAGAGAGTACTCAATCAACTCTATGCCAATAAAATGGACAATCTGGAAGACATGGACAAATTCTTAGAAAGTTATAACCTTCCAAGACTGAACCAGAAAGAAATAGAAAATACGAACAGACAAATCACAAGTAATGAAATTGAAACTGTGATTAAAAATCTCCCAACAGGGCTTCCGTGGTGGCGCAGTGGTTGGGAATCTGCCTGCTAATGCAGGGGACACGGGTTTGAGCCCTGGCCGGGGAGGATCCCACATGCCGTGGAGCAGCTGGGCCCATGCACCACAGCTGCTGAGCCTGAGCTCTAGAGCCTGAGAGCCACAACTACGGAGCCCATGTGCCACAACTGCTAAGGCCTGCACGCCTAGAGCCCATGCTCCGCAACAGGAGGGGCCACAACAGTGAGAAGCCCACACACCGCAATGAATAGTAGCCCCCACTCGCCACAACTAGAGAAAGCCCAGGAGCAGCAACGATGACCCAACACAGCCAAAAATAAATAAATAAATTAATTAATTAAAAAAAAAATCTCCCAACAAACAAAAGTCCAGGACCAGATGGCTTCACAGGTGAATTCTATCAAACATTTAGAGAAGAGCTAACACCTATCTTTCTCAAAGTCCTCCAAAAAATTGCAGAGGAAGGAGCACTCCCAAACTCATTCTATGAGGCCACCATCACCCTGATAGCAAAACCACACAAAGATACTACAAAAAAAGAAAATTACAGACCAATATCACTGATGAATATAAATGCAAAAATCCTCAACAAAATACTAGCAAACAGAATCCAACAACACATTAAAAAGATCATACACCATGATCAAGTGGGATTTATCCCAGGGATGCAAGGATTCTTCAATATACGCAAATCAATCAATGTGATACACCATACTAACAAACTGAAGAATAAAAACCATATGATCATCTCAATAGATGCAGAAAAACCTTTTGACAAAATTCAACACCCACTTATGATAAAAACTCTTCAGAAAGCGGGCATAGAGGGAAACTACCTCAACATAATAAAGGCCATATACGACAAACCCACAGCAAGCATCATCCTCAATGGTGAAAAACTGAAAGCATTTCCTCTAAGATCAGGGCAAGAGAAGGATGTCCACTCTCGCCATTAATATTCAACATAATTTGGGAACTCCTAGCCACGGCAATCAGAGAAGAAAATGAAATAAAAGGAATATAAACTGGAAAAGAATAAGTAAAACTGTCACTGTTTGCAGATGACATGATACTATACATAGAGAATCCTAAATATGCCACCAGAAAACTACTAGAGCTAAGCAATGAATTTGGTAAAGTTGCAGGATACAAAATTAATGCACAGAAATCTCTTGCATTCCTATACACTAACAACAAAAGATCAGAAAGAGTAATTAAAGAAACAATCCTATTCACCATTGCAACAAAAAGAATAAAATACCTAGGAATAAACCTACCTAAGGAGGTAAAAGACCTGTACTCAGAAAACAATAAGACACTGATGAAAGAAATCAAAGATGACACAAACAGATGGAGAGGTATACCATGTTCTTGCATTGGAAGAATAAATATTGTGAAAATGACTATACTACCCAAAGCAATCTACAGATTCAATGCAATCCCTATCAAATTACCAATGGCATTTTTTACAAAACTAGAACAAAAAATCTTAAAATTTGTATGGAGACACAAAAGACCCCGAATAACAAAAGCAATCTTGAGGGAAAAAAATGGAGCTGGAGGAATCAGATTCCCTGACTTCAGACTATACTACAAAGCTACAGTAATCAAGACAATATGGTACTGGCACAAAAACAGACATATAGATCAATGGAGCAGGTTAGAAAGCCCAGAGATAAACCCATGCACCTATGGTCAACTAATCTATGACAAAGGAGGCAAGGCCATACAATGGAGAAAAGACAGGATCTTAAATAAGTGGTGCTGGGAAAACTGGACAGCTACATGTAAAAGAATGAAATTAGAACACTCCCTAACACCATGCACAAAAGAAACCTCAAAATGAGTTAAAGACCTAAATGTAAGGTCAGACACTATAAAACTCTTAGAGGAAAACATAGGAAGAACACTCTTTGACATTAATCACAGCAAGATCTTTTTTGACCCACCTCCTAGAGCAATGGAAATGAAAACAAAAATAAACAAATGGGACCTAATGAAACTTACAAGCTTTTGCACAGCAAAGGAAACTATAAACAAAACGAAAAGACAACCCTCAGAATGGGAGAAAATATTTGCAAACAAATCAGTGGACAAAGGATTAATCTCCAAAATATATAAACTCATGCAGCTCAATATTAAATAAGCAAACAACCCAATCAAAAAGTGGGCAGAAGATCTAAAGAGACATTTCTCCAAAGAAGACAAACAGATGGCCAACGAACACATGAAAATATGCTCAACATCACTAAGTATTAGAGAAATGCAAGTCAAAACTACAATGCGGTATCACCTCCACTTGTCAGAATGGCCATCATCAGAAAATCTACAAACAACAAATGCTGGAGAGGATGTGGAGAAAAGGGAACCCTCTTGCACTGTTGGTGGGAATGTAAATTGATACAGCCACCATGGAGAACAGTATGGAGGTTCCTTAAAAAACTGAAAATAGAATTACCATATGACCCAACAATCCCACTACTCAGCATATACCCAGAGAAAACCATAATTCAAAAAGATGCATGCACTCCAATGTTCATTGCAGCACTATTTACAATAGCCAGGACATGGAAACAACCTAAATGTCCATGAGCAGAGGAATAGATAAAGAATATGTGGTACACATATACAATGCAATATTACTCAGCCATAAAAAGGTACGAAATTGGGTCATTTGTAGAGATGTGGATGGACCTAGAGACTGTCATAAAGAGTGAAGTAAGTCAGAAAGAGAAAAATAAATATCATATATTAATGCTTATATGTGGAATCTAGAAAAATGGTACAGATGAACCTGTTTGCAAGGCAGAAATAGAGACAAAGTTGTGGAGAACAGATGTATGGACACCAAGGGGGGAAAGCGGGGTGGGGGTGGGGGTGGGATGAATTGGGAGATTGGGATTGACATATAGACACTAATATGTATAAAATAGATAACTAATAAGAACCAGCTGTATTAAATAAAAAAAATTTTAAAAATGTGTTCCCCCAAAAGATTCGTTGAAGTCCTAACCCCTAGTGTCTCAAATTGTGACCTTACTTGGGAATAGGATCTTTAGGGAGGTAGCCAAGTTAAAGTAAGGTCATTGGTTGCCCCTAATCCAATGTGACTGGTGTCCTTCTAAAAACGGTGAGTTTGGGCACAGAACCAGAGACACGAGGTGAGCACCTTGTGCAGGCAGAGGATTGGAACGATGCGTCTACAAACCGAGACACGCAAAGACTGCCTGCAAACCACCAGAAGCTAGAGAGGGGCAGGGCAGACTCTCCCTCACATCCCAGACCCAATCAACCCACCAACACTTTGATCTTGGACTTATCCTCCAGAGCGATGAGGACAGTAAATTTCTGTTATTTTAAGCCACTCAGTCTGTTGTCCTCACCCTGGCAGCCCTAGAAAACGAATGCAGACCCCAAGGGCTGTGCTCTTTCTCTGAGCTGTATGTAGCAACTAGTCACTGTATAGCTGTTACAATAAATGAATACAAAGTTGAATGATCCATCCAGTTCAGTGTTCACTGATCACCTCCCACATGTAGAGTCTCCGCTAGAAACTGGGGAGCCAGTGACGTCTGAAATGCAGACCCCACCTTCAAGGAGATAGTGACAGATGCCAAACACGTACAGCTCCAGAGGGATGCTCTTTCACCTTTTAAATGTCCCGTAATCATTCAGGCAGTGCCCAGGCTGTCTGGATCAGCTGCTGGGGACTCACAGGTGGGAGGACCTGGTGCCACCCTTACAGAGCTCCCAGATTGACCCTTGCAAGGCAGGATGCAGTGTTACACACAGCTTAGAGGGGGCCATGGGAAGGGAGTCCGCCATGAACTCTGGTGCCGGAAGTTTCACAGCGTGGTGAGGGGAGAACACTCCATAGGCAATAACAACTGCCACACCTACCACCGCAGCCCAACCATGAGCTGGCCAGGAGGAAAAAAAAAATAGGAGAAAAACTTCATGTGGACTAGATGAGCTGGAAAACAAACTTTCTCCCTAGCATATTTGCTGTTAGCTCTCCAACGCTTTTGTAATCATGAGTTAGATAAAATAGCATCAGCTATTTGGACTTGGGATCAGTCAAGGTGCTTGGCATCTAATTGCGTTTGGAAAGAAAACAGGAAAATCTTTTAAAGTCATTATTGTATTTTCTCCAGCGTGAGAAGTGGTGCTTTTAATTACTTGTTCTTTGACCTTTTTCTCAGCAACACGCATGAATGGTGCAGCTGAGCTCAAGCCGGTCCTGCAGTCAGGTGCATCCTCTCTCCACGCTTCCTAAGCAAGCAGAGGGGCCGCTGCTGATACGGACGCCTCCTCGTTGGAGGAGAGCTGTCCTCCAAGTGAAGGTGGCAAAGCCTTGTTGGGTGGAAAGCACCAAGCAGTACTTTTTGGTTGGGCTTCAGCCTACAGCCCCTTCCTGCAATTCTGGTAAGAAAGCCTCTTTCAATGGAGGCCTTCGGGATACGGATTGGCCGAAAAGAGCACCCTGTGATTCTGTTGGTCTCTGATACGTCCAGTCTTTCATCAAGGCCCATCAGGCAGCTTTATTGTGGCTGATCAAATCCTTTGCAAATGCATTTCCTTTCCCAAAAGCAAAGGGACAGCTTTATCATTTCTTTCCCCTTAAGTTATGAGCTGGGGAGAATTCAATTCTCCAGACTTCCGCCTGAAAAGAGCACAATAGTATTTATTTGGAAGAAACACCTTGAGAAGCCAGTTTGGATGAAGGGTGACATCCCAAGGCAGAGGTCTTGGAAAATTTTACTCCAAATCCCCCTGAAACAATAATAATTTTAAAAGCTTTTTCTCTTGCACATTTTTTCAGGTTAATAATGTAAATTCTTTTAAGTCACGAGTTTAGATGCTTGTAAAAGACGTACCTTATTATTCATTGTGTAAGTATTTGATTTAGATATATTTTCTTTGAAATCTTGAAGCTGCACATTTAGTGCTTTCAATTTTGAAAAATGTCAGCCCCCATGCCTAAATGGCAAGGCCACTTACTGAAACTATCAGCCAGATCAAAGTGTTTGAGGGCTTCCCTGGTGGCGCAGTGGTTGAGAGTCCGCCTGCCAATGCAGGGGACACGGGTTCGTGCCCCGGTCCGGGAGGATCCCGCATGCCGTGGAGCAGCTGGGCCCGTGAGCCATGGCCGCTGAGCCTGCGCGTCCGGAGCCTGTGCTCCGCAACGGGAGAGGCCACAACAGTGAGAGGCCCGCGTACCCAAAAAAAAAAAAAAAAAAAAGTGTGTTTGAAAGAAAACATCTGACTGCATCACTTAGTTCAAATAAACTTGACCGTGAGACAACTATTGCACTTCTGAATTCTAATTCTAGGTTAGTATGTAAAATAGATAACCAGCCAGGACTTACTGTATAGCACAGGGAACTATACTCAATATTTTATAATAAACTATAATGGAAAAGAATCTAAAAATGAATATATATATATATATATATATGTATAACTGAATCACTTTGAAACTAACACAACATTGTAAATCAACTATATTTCGATAAAAATTAAAAAATAAACAAACAATTCTAAGTTAGATAGACAGACCGATAGATGGAAAGACAGATAAGATGGTTGAATAAAGTTAGAGGGATCCTGCAAAGAGGTTGCTCCAGTTTTCCTCACTATAGGTCTTTGCTAAGGGGCTCCCTGACTCTGGAGCTGTCCTTCTGAAATTCTTCCCCTTTATTTGGTCCTGGAGATCTTTGCCCTTTATAGCAATAATAAGCTGAAGGAGAAGCAAGCCTTTCTTTTGTTAAGTGTAAGAGGTGTGATTGTGAAAGAGAAGGTGGAAAAGAACAGGCAAACCCTGGAAGTTACCAGAGGGCCCATTTTAGAAACAAGGGCTTTTGGAAGCTGAAGATCTGGAAATTGATTCCTAAAACCCAAGACTACATCCTCTCAGGCATCTGCACCCCACCCCAGTTTGAAGATTGCCAGCTAGTATAGGAGAAAAAGGGATTGATTAAAATTGGCTAAGGGGTTCCCAGCTTCATTGAGAGGGCTGGAGACCCCAACACAGGCTTAGCTCTCTGGGCAGCACCCACACCCTGCTTCTGGGAGCTGCTGGGGAGGCCATTCATTGCATCAGCTGCAGGGCGGTGAAGGGATGGAGAAACAGCCCGGAAATATCCTCATTTCTCAGCCCAGACTGGCCCCCCTCCCATATCAAATAGGTGAAACCTCATTAGAGTTAATAAGAGAATACACTGGCACAAATGTTAAAATAGTCCACATTTATAAGTCTCTTTTCTCCCAAGAAATTACTGTCTAAATTCAGAATGAAGACTTCTCTCTCTCAGCCCTGTCTTGTGTCCTGGTAGTAGTTTGGGATTATTCTGAGCACACACCCAGGAGCAAAATCCTGCTGCATTATAAACCTTTTAAAAAGAAGAGCGAGGTCTTGGTGATTTAGGAGGCACTTGTGCAGCTCCTGTCACCTACTCCAGAATGTTGCAAAGGCCTCTCAGTCCATCACCTGCCTGGTCTGGGCCCTTCCTCCTCCAGTTCACCTTCCTCAGAGGCCACCAGGGTGATCTTCCTTTTTCAAAATCTTAGGAAATTGAAGGCAGTGTAGAATGATTTAGCTACTTTGTAGAACATTCTGGAATTAAAAAAATAATAAAACTAAACATATCCCTACCTTATGACCCACAATTGCATTCCCAAGAAATATGAAAGCACATGTGCACACAAAGACTCATGTAAGAATATCCATAGCAGAGTTTTTCAGAACAGCCAAAACACAGGAAAGAGCACAGGTGTCCATAAGTAAGAGGATAGGTAAACAAGCTGTCCATAAGTAAGAGGATAGGTAAACAAGCTGTGATCTATCTATATAATGGAAGGTGACTGAGAAACAAAAGGAACGACCCAGAGACATGCAATAACATGGATGCATCTCAAGAACATCATATGAGTGAAAGAAGCTTGCCTCAAAGAGTACCTACTGTCTGATTCCATATATAAAGTTTTGTAACAATCAAAACTTGTCTCTGATGATAGAAATCAGGACAGTGGCTACCTCTGGGGAGTAGGCGGATATGGAGATTGACTCAGAAGGGGCATGAGGGAAGGTTCTGGAAATGTTCTGTGTCTTGATAAATGCTTGCATTTCAGTGGTATCACTTGTCAAAACCCACCAATGGGTGCTTTTAAGATTTGTGCATTTCACTGTACTAAATTTTATCGCAAAATAAAAAATATATTGAACGTTGGTTAATGATATGCATGTAGAAATGTTGAGGAGGTAGAGTACTGATGTTGGCAACTTACTTTGAAATGCATTAAAAATGAGATGGAGTAACAGAAGGCTAGCGGGGGCGGAGAGATGGAGAAGTATGTGATGGAGGAGATGCAGCAAAGCACTGATCACATCTAGGCGATGGGCGTGTGGCAGGTCACCCCATACAACTCTTTTAAGGTAAGCTTGTCCTAAGCACCACTCTGTACCCAGCGCTTAACACAATGCCTGCTGGGAACTACTTACCAGGCATTTTGCTCACTGAATCATCGGGACAATCTTATGAGGTCTGCATCAGCCTAGGTTACAGATGAGAAAACAGAGGCTCATGTATAAATTCATATAGTTGGTTCAATGCAAGCCTGGATCAGAGCCCAGGCCGTCCACCTCTAGGACCCACCTTCTAATCCTCTTGACAAGCCCGCAGCCCATTGTTTTAGGGGTCAGTTGCTATTTTAACTCCTGGGAAAGAAGGTTGGAGAAATCAGAAGTGTTTTCTGTTCTCTAGCTGTGGACCAGGAGGCATCACAAAGGCTGGCTGGCTTCCATGCAGTTCATTTTGTTCTCTTACATGGTCCCTACTATTTCTCCTTTGAACGTTTTGATTTTGAGACAATGACTGCTATGGGTTGAACTGCATCCCCACAAATTCATATGTTGAAGTCCTAACCCCCCAGAACCTCAGAATGCAACCTTCTTTGAAAATACTGTAGGGTCTTTCCAGATGATCTTTAAGGTCATCTAATCCAATATGACTGGTATCCCAATCAAAAGGGGAAATTTGGACACAAAGACACACATGCCCTAGGGAGAATGCCATGTGAACGTGGAGGCAGAGATAAAGGCGATATATCCACAAGCCAAGGAATGCCAAAGATGACGAGCAAATCACCAGAAGCCAGGAGAGAAGCATGGGATGGCTTCTTCCTCATAGTCAATGGGTGGGACCAACCTCACCAACACCTTCATCTCAGACTTCTGGCCTCCAGAGCTATGAGACAATCCGTTTCTGTTGTTTAAGCCACCCAGCTTGTGGTAATTTGTTACTGCGTGCTTAGAAAACTAATACAACCTCAGAGCAATTCTTAGTCCCAGGCCATTTTATTGTGTGACTTGCTTTGAGAACCATCACACACACACTCCAGTTTGTGATATTGTATGTTTCACTGGATTCTTAAAGATGATAGGATTTAGAAATATGTTCCCAGAGAAACTCAACTCTGATAGCATCATGAAGGTCAGGGGAAGACAAGATTTAATTTATAGAAAAGTATTTTCCAAGTGACCTTTCAGGAATTAATCTATACATGATATACTCCCAGAAAGATTCTAGGAGTGAAAATTAATCTGCTTAATAAAACCATAAGGTTTTCACTGCTTTATGCTGACTATCCGTATAGCTGTGGAAAAAGTAGTTCATGCTCATTTAAAATAATGAGACTTAAGGATAAATAGAATTTTTCTCACCTAAAGGAAAGGAATAGGGCACATTTTTTTCCTCTGTCCCTTTTTCCTACCTTTCTTCCCTCTCTCATCTGAGCTCCTATAACATATTCAGCCCTGTGCGAGCTGTTGGTGACAGTGTGTGGCAGACACCATCCATAAGAGATCCATGCATTCATTCCATGGTGTAGAGTTGTTGCAAAGAATCAGCTGTTGAGCTTTGGACTACATTTCCCAGACCCCCTTGCTTTTAGGAGGGGTTCCTATGCCTGAGTCCTGGACAACTTGTCCGAGAAGGTGATCTACAACCATTTTCCCATAAGCCTGGTTCTTAATGATAAATCAGAACTACTGGGCCCCTTAACTGCAGGAACCTCATTTTGTTATGTTTTTCGTTTCAATGATCAGAAACCTATTATTAAACATAGATTAAGGAAAAGAAAAATAAAAACCTGTCAGAGGGAGAGAGGAAAGATTTATTAGAACACTAGTTTTTAAAGGTACCACTGAGACAGGGAGATGCTTTTCGGAGGTTGGAGAGAAGGCACTGTATAACATTGAATCACACCAAGAAAGGGTTACTATCTCCCTAAATCTCTGTAAATCCTGATTACATTGAGAAGAAAGTCTCAGTTTAGGTCTACTCTGCTTGAATGCACTTCTTCAGCATGTGATGGCATCTAGTTAACATTTACATCGTTTTATTTCTATTTACTTCTATCATTACCTCTAGGTATAGCAAATACTGCTAACTTTCTACTTATAGTCTTGATATGAAATTTCGTCTTTGAATCAAAAGTTTTAAGAAAAAATATCTGGTCAATTGAAAGAATAGTATTAAGCAAATGGCAGTAGATGTGGCAAAAGGATGTGGTTAATTTAAAAATGGTGTTTGAATGCCCAAATATGGCTTTTTGTAAGGTAACTGGAAAATACAAGTCAAGAATATGCTGGGTCGTTCTACGGAGCTAGAACTCAGGAACCAGAGAATGGGAAGGAAATTTGTGATGCCCTCCTATCCTGCCCTTCCTCTGCTTCTCTCCACATACCTATTACATTTTGGTGTCACCCTGCAGGTCAGCTTTATCACTGTAGAAAATAGTCATCAACAGCTCCCAAATTTGACAGCCACCTGGAAAGAGACTGACTGATTTGCACTCAGTCCCCATTTTGCCTCCCTTAATGATGGGATCACTGGCCCAGTGGGGCCAGGTGCCCACCTGTGACCCAACTGCTTGTGTCCACAAAGCCAAGATAACCCTGAAGGCACGTGGCTTTCTCAGCCATCATCACATGGCTGGGACCAGGAGTAAACTGGGGGGAAAAGGGGTGTCCTGACAAGCCATAGAGCAAATCTGGATGAATCTGCCATTAAAATGGAGGATTCATTCTCAATGACGAATTGCACCAGAAAAGTTAATAGACAAATGACAGGCTGTATAAAGATTTTTGCAGTGTGTCATATCAACAAGTTGCTGGTACCTGTAATATGTAAAGAACCCTTACAAATCATTTTTTTTAAAAAGACAGAATTCAATAGGACATTGGGCAAAGGAGTAGAACAGAAGAGGAAATTCATATGGCTAAGTACTATATGAAGAAGGGCTCAAAGTCACTAGTAATGAGGGAAGTGGAAGTGAGAACAATACTGTGATAATGGATTTCCATGTATTAATTTGGCGAACATTAGTACGTGAATAATTCCACATGCCGGTGGGGATGTGGGGAGACCAGAACTCCCCTGCTCAGAAGCAGGAACATAAACTGGCAGAGTCCTTCTGGAAAGTGCTCTGCATCACTTAGCAAAATGAAGCATGCATATGTCCATATGCCATATGTTCCCGTTGACACATTCCTAGGTATACAGCTCAGGTAAATCGCTTCCAAGGTCTGCAAAGGAGCATGTCCTAGGATGGTCATTGCTAGGGTCTGAATGGAAGGGCAAGAGAAGATGGAAGGCACCCTGAGTGGCCACCACTGGGGCAAGAACAAATAAAATATGGTGGATGCGCACCGTGGAATACTCTGCGGAAGCCAGAAACCACAAACTCGGTGTATTTACAGCCACATGAAAAGGTCTCCGTGCAACAAAACTGAGAAAGAGAAGGGAAACCAAATGAACTTAATAGCATGATACTATTTATTTAAATTAAAGCTCATTTTATACCACGCAACCTCACTTAGCTGAGAAGAATCAGTGCATATTTAAGGCCACATATGAGACACATTAGGCTGAGTGCCGAGGTGGGTGATGTTCTTAAAGAATCAGGGAGGAAGGAGAGAAATCTAAAATAAAGAAAAATGCAGACAATCAGAAGGATGTGTGACCGCTAGCCTAGGTGGTGTAGAAATCAGAGGTGGGAGAACGGGGGACAGAGGACCCGGTCGGGGGGCTACTGTAATAGTCCGGGGGAAAGAAGATAAGACTTGAACAAAGTAGAGCTGCAGCAATCTCAACTGATTTAGAAGATAATACTTGAGGAGACGGAAATGATGAGGCACCTGCCAGATTGAGTGTGTGTGGGGGTGGTGGTGAGGGAGAGGGAAGAGTCTAGAATATTCTTGTGTTTCTGGGCATCTAAGTGACTGTGCTGGCATTATTAGGACAGGGAACCTGGGAAGAGAACCAGGTTTGGAGAGAAAAAAAAATGAATTCCATTTTGGTTGTCAATACATGATGGTGTGTTCATGATGAAGCGTGTAAGTGTTTCATCGCAGATAAAGATTGGGGCAGTCCATTTGAGCAGATTCTCCGCTTAATCCTACACATGCTGCCATGATAAATTAGCCTTTTTAAACAAAAATGGTTAGGAGGCTTAGTAAAGCAAATTTCTGGACTCAAGAAGAAGCAAATCATATTTATACTCCAGTGAAGGTTAGAAAATTGAGCAGACCCAGACTGAATATGAGTTTTTTATTTGAAATTTGAACAGAAATGCTGGAGTTCATTTTTAAATATCTGAGTTATAAACCAGGATTTGTGCAAAGTACTTTATTCCCTATTGACTCCAAATCATGGGGAATATCAATATTTTAGGGCTCTCATAATACAATGCCAGAGTTAACTGAAGGAAATAAATACTCATGACAGTGACAAAAATTTCCTTTCCCAACCAGTTGGCGGCCACAAAGACAGAGGACTGGGTGAATGTGGGTTTGAACATTTACAAGGAGTCTCCCCATCTACAACAAGAATGGCTTTGAGTGTTCAGCTTTGGAGGGGTGTCGTGGACTCCACAAGGGTCCTGCTAGATACAGGGAGTAGAAGGCAAGAAATTCCATGAGAGGCAGAGGAAAGGTACTGAACTCACGGCTAAGAGGCCTAGTTCTGCCACAGGCTCTCTGGGGTGGAGCTTGGGTGCATTTCCTCTGGCTTATTGTCCTGAATCTCATGTTTTCTCATTTTGTAGGTTAAACTGTTCAATGATGGCATCTCTGAGCTTTCCCCCTACTTGGATCCAATTCCCTCTGCCCCACTTCAACCTTCTGGGTTCTAAAAGCATATTCCAAACTACACTCACATGTACGTGATCCTTTATAAAAGATTTTTCCATGCACCATCTCCTTGGGTCCCTCATCACATATCTGTAAGGTAGCCTACAAGGGTATGTCTCCTTCCTAAGTGAAGAAAGTGAGGCTCGGAAAGAGGAAATCATTTCCTGAGACACTGGATGACCAGTTGCCTCAGTTGACCCACGACTCTCCTGGTTTTAATACCCAAAGTCCCGCATCTCGAGAAACACTCAGTCTGGGATGGTTGTCATTCTAGGGAAGTATAGTCTCAAGGATTTAAAATTGTGCTTCTAATTTTTCAAATCTAGTACTCTTGTTAAATAGATATTTTACTATATATTCAGAGGAGTGGTCCTCCCTTCTTTCTTTCTGTTTCTCAGTCACACTCCCCATTATCCTTACCTCTATTTCCCAGGAGATTCCTGGAAATCCTTGGAGCATCTTTGTAAAGTTTAGCTTAGAATTAAAGCTGAATGTCAGACAAGATATGGAGGCAACCTAAATGTCCACCGACAGATGAATGGATAAAGAAGATGTGGTATATACAATGGAATATTACTCGGCCATGAAAAAGAATAAAATAATGTCATTTGGAGCAACATGGATGGACCTAGAGGTTATCATACTAAGTGAAGTAAGTCAGGCAGAGAAAGACAAATATCATGGTATCACTTATATGTGGAATGTAGAAAAAGGATACAAATGAACTTATTTACAAAACAGAAATAGAGCCACAGACACAGAAAACAAACTCATGGTTACCAAAGAGGGAAGGGGGTGGGGGACTGATAAATTAGGAGTTTGGGATTAACATATACACACTACTAGAGATAAAATAGATATACAACAAGGTCCTACTGTATAGCACAGGGAACTCTACTCAATATTTTGTAATAACCTATAAGGGAAAAGAATGTGAAAAGAATCTGAATCACTTTGCTGTACACCTGAAACTAACACAACATTGTAAATCAACTATACGTCAATTAAAAAAAAAAAAAAGAAAAGCGGAACAGCAGAGCCTGGCTAGTGGTTCACCAAAGCCTTCCTTTTTTCTCTTCCTTCTGGACACAAGCTACACTACACTTCTCAATCTCCCGTGCAAAGCATGGCTCAGTGAAATACCAGCACGCTACTTCAAGCCTACACTGTTAAATCCTCTCTCCCTTTTGATCCTTTATCCTCTTCCCCCATTTTCCATCTGTATAGAGAAAGCTCTAAGGATGTGGAGGAGGGTTTGGAAGGAACCTGGCCCTTGAGTCCTTGCTTACTGGGGAGCTACTCTTGGGAGATTATTGTTCACGGGGCTTTCTCCTTTCTGTATGTCTTGTGAGCAGAGGCACTGACAGCTTTTGTTCCAGACTATTTTTTCAAGGATGTTTGTACAGTGAACAGCTTTGGGAGATAAAGATGGTGTCTGCTTCTGGAGCAGAGGGAAGATTTGCTCGCTGCCTGGTAGAATAAAGATAATACTTCCTTTCAGGGCAAAGATCAGATCGACTTACCACCCAGGCCAAAAGATTTGGGTTCCAGAAGCATGGGGCTCCTCGTCTGTGATGTAAGCCCGCTGTGCAGCACCCTCCTGGGCTCCTCTGCATCTCTGCCGCGGAGCCTGAGAACAAGGAGAACCAATGTGAACTTGACACTCACGTCCTCTGCCTCTGACTCAGAGTCCTGTGCCTTCTGCCAGCATCCGCGGAATGGTGGCAAGCCGACTTGCTAGCTTGCAAGCAGGGTCAAATTTTAGACCCGCACGGTTCTTCCTCATTACCCAGGGAATCTACTACCCAGGAACACTCACTTTGAACTTCTGTGTGAATGAGCCATTCTCACGATGATCCACTGAAATGCGTTTGTTACAGCAACTAGTCTATCCTGACACACGCAAAGGATCTAGAAGGGCTCTGCAAGCCTGCAGCCTATTTAGCGCTTCCAGGCTGGGGGCGGGGGCAGTGGGATGGGTGAGGCGTGACTGTGTCAAAGGCTGAGAAGTTTAGTGCCTTTGGGTTCAAATTCTGGTTCCTTCCTGAGCCCAGCACCCGTGCGGGCACATGGCAGAGCGTGGGAAGTCTCAGTCTTCCACCCCACCACCTCCTCTTACCTCCCACCGCCGACACCAGAGAGGCAGAGAGGTGCCCCTCTTGGGGGTGGCCGGCATACAGGCCCTGGAGCCCACTGCTGTTCAGGCAGAGGTAGCAGGCAAACAGTGTGTGCCTCTGAAGTGCGTTTGAAGTCGGGGAAGGCAAAATCGTCTCCAGCCAGGAGATAAGGTCCTGACTTTCACAGCCTTTGAGAAAAGATTATTGATTCATATCATCAGTGGGAAGGTGGCAGCTGTGTGGATCCAGGCAACAAATCCCACCAGACACTGTTTTGAGAAGGCCTTTTTTGTTTTAATGGACTCTATTTATTGTATTTTTTTTAGTTAACTAATGAATTTTATTTTTTGCTGTGTTGGGTCTTCATTGCTGTGTGAGGGCTTTCTCTAGTTGCGGTGAGTGGGGGCTACTCTTCATTGCGGTGTGTGGGCTTCTCATTGCGGTGGCTTTTCTTGTTGCAGAGCACGGGCTCTAGGCCCGCGGGCTCAGTAGTTGTGGCACAAGGGCTCAGTAGTTGTGGCACACGGCCTCAGTAGTTGTGGTGCATGGGCTTAGTTGCTCCGCGGCATGTGGGATCTTCCCAGACCAGGGCTTGAACCCGTGTCTCCTGCATTGGCAGGTGGATTCTTAACCACTGAGCCACTGGGGAAGTCCGAGAAGGACTTAAAGGCAAATGCTTATGGTTGGAATCTGCAAAAAAACAGCTCCCATGGGTCTTCACCTTTTCTCCAAGGCCAGCCTCTTGTGTTTTCCAGCATACAGATACCTGCTAATTTGGGCCAGAGACAACTCTGATATTATCCATACTTATTATAGGTTTAATTGCATCCTTTAAAGATATGTTGAAATCCTAATTCCTGGTACTTGTGAATATGACTTAACTAGGAAATAAGTAATCAAGTGGAGGTCATTAGGGTGGGTCCTAATCCAATTTGACTGGTATCCTCATTAGAAGAGGAAAAAAAAGACCGAAGACACAAACATATGAGGGAGAAAGCCATGTGACGATAGAGGTAAAGGTTGAAGCTCTGTAGGAAGCTTGGACAAACCAAGGAATGCCGAAGATTGCCATCAAATAACCAGAAGCTCGGAAGAGGAAAGGCAGGTTCTCCACTCCAGCTTTCAGAGAGAGCACAGCCCTGCTGACACCTTGACTTCAGACTTATAGCCTCTGGCACTGTGAGACCATCAATTTATGTTTTAAGCCACCCAGTTTGTGGCACTTCGTTACAGCAGCCCGAGGAAACTAACATGGTACAGCGATCTTTCTAAAACACCGAGTTTGGTCTGTGGTGGCTCTCGTCGCATAGAAGCTAGAGCTCAAATACCCTCTTATCCGCACAACGTCCTCTCCAACCATTACCCTCACCATCCACCCTAAATTCCAGCCGCAGCCGTGAGCAAGCCAGACCCACACATTTGAACATTTGTCCATAAGGAGTCTCCCACGTAAAGGGTCTTCTTGCCCCAACTCCATCAAATCCCATCTTTCTCAGCCATATTTTATTCATCTCATCTCCTCCCATTTTTCCTCTTCTGAATTTTGCCCCGGCCACACTGATCTTCCTTCCCCTCTTTGAACATGCCACGCTGGCTCCTGACATCTTGGGAGACATCCTAGTGGGAAGTCTTGAGCTGATTTTTCATGCATTCATCCAGGGTCATCGGGCCTGCCATGGCCAATGTCTGGCTCTCTCTGTCTCCAGCTCTTCCCCGGCTGGCTTCTCCTTATGCTCAGAGAATTAGCTCATCTAAAAGGCCTTTCCGGAGCAGACTATCTAAGTCACCCGCTCCTCTGATGTAGTTCCATCACAGCACTTACCACTAGCACACATTATCTTGTTCATCTATTGTTTCCATCCTTATTACTTATCTTCCCTCCCTAGAATCTTAACTGCATGAAGGCAAGGACCTTGTTTATTTGGTCCCCTCTCATGTCTCCCGTGATTAGAACAATGTCTGACATGCAGTGCACCTTAATACACAGATACTGAATAAGTGAATCTACCACATCCAACACAGAGAGCACTTACTTTTGCGGTAGGTATGGTTTTAAATACTTGAAATATATTAACTTGTTTAATTCTATAACAATCCCATGAGGAAACAGAGCTTAAGAGACTTGGCCAAGGTCACACAGCTGCTAAGTGGGCAGAACGGAGATACGAACAGAGAGCTGGCGCTCTCAGCCACATCCTATACTACCTCTTGGGAGAAGGAAGGAAAGAAGAAAGATTGTTGCGGTTATTTCGTCCTCTGAGAAGTCTTTCAAAACTCTTCTCCTGTGCTTACCTAGGGATCCCCACAGCTGCTGGGCAAAGCTCAGCCATAGCACCTGCCGTACTGCATTATTATTATGACTATAATATCATAATCTAGGTCTCCATCTCTCTAACTAGACTGTATGCCCCTTGAGAGCTGCTACTGTTCGCTCTCCCCGTACCCCATGCTGAGCACAGAGTCTGGCACACAGAGTGTGCTCTGCAAATTCCTACAGCTATCATCTCGCACCTTGCCCTCATGTTCTCATCCTCCTATCCCCTGGCTGTGCCAACCATGCTGGCCTCTGGGCCATGGCTCTCACAATCTTTGGCCTAGAATGCTTTTTCCCTCCCCTCTTCCCGGCTCAGTGCTCTTTCCCACTTGAAGTTCATCACCTCCTCCAGGAAGGACTCTCTGGTTTCCCAGGCTTGGCTTGGGTGCCCTTGCTGAGGGTCTCCCAGCCTGTTAATTATTCTTCCACCACAGCCCCAGTGTCATCGGGTGCCACTGTCTGTTTACACAGCTGCCTCCCTTACCAGCCTGGGAGCAATGAGGTCATAGCTTATTTATCTCTGCATCTTCCATGTCCAGAATCCAGAACAGAGGAGACACTGAGTGAAGGGTAGTTATATAAGGCCAGAATCTTTTTATTTATACTTTCAGCCGATATCTGTCTCTTGGGTATTTACAGTGTGCCAGACATTGTTCTCATGCTTTCCCTGTGGGAACTCACTTATCCCCACCACCACCCAATGAGGCAGATGCTGTTTTATTCTCAGTTTACAGATTTGGAAACCAAGGCCTAGAGAGGTCATGTGACTTGCACAAACCTGCTCAATTAATACGAAGCAGGGTTGACTTTCGAACCCAGACAGTTCCAGAGTCCACACTCTCAGACTTAACTAAACTAAGTCTGCAAAGGGCCAACAAGCTCACTGGGGGCGCTGCCTCAAGCCCCCAGGCCCCTCTGTGGGGTCCCTTTTCCGTGTGCTGGGGCAGCCCTCTGCCTGTGTTGGCCAGGACACAGGACAGGATGACGCCAATCATCACATCAGCATCCCTGGCCCATGCCCTTAAAGCCACCACTCTAGTCTGTCAAGAGTCTTCAGTATGCTTTTCAATAAGCACTACCTCTCTAGATGTTCGGAAAGGAGGATTTGCAGCCTCTCTTGCATCAAGTTGTCTCAAATTTACTAAATCTAAGGTCTGGCCAAAAATATGTATTCCCTTTTTCATTCATTCATTCATCCATTCCTTCATTGATCCAGTGCTTTATTGAGCACTTACTATGTACCGGTCATCATGCAGAGGGCTTTGCAGGCCTCATCTCTTTCAATCTTCACAGCTCTCATGCAGGTACTGTTACCTCTATTTGCAGGTGCAGAAACTGGGGCTCAGGGGCTTAGCAGCTTGTCCAAGGTGGTTGAGTTGGGGTACCAACTCAGATCTGCCCGACATCAAAATTTCCAATGAATGGGCTAGTGAGAAAAACAGTGAACTGACCATTTACTCATTGAGGAAGGAATGCTAGGGAGAGGCAGCACCATCTGGCTATGCATTTGCTCAGCTGGGGTGATCCCTAGTCATCCCCTCCTTCATCAAATATCAGGAGACTAGTATGTTCTAAGAACTCTGCTTGGGGGCGACGGCCTAGGAGAACTGACCATGAGGCTCCCTAAGCAGAGTGAGGCAGAGGACATCTTTGATGGGTCTTTGCTCCTCCCTGCCATATGTTCTGGCAACCTCCCTTCAGCTTTACCCATTCAAAAAGGAGAATTCTCTGTTCCTCTCTTCCCTCCTCCCCGCCTACTGAGCCTGTTGTAATTTCAATTAGTTAACTCACTCACACACTCATACAGACATTTGTTCAGTAAATACTTACTGGGCACCTCTGCTGCATCAATCACTTACCCAGGTTTGGGGAATATAGTAATGAACCAGAGAGGAAGGAGCCCTGCCCTCAGGGAGCTTACATTCCAGTGGGGGAGATGGGACTCTACTTTGGAGGGACATTTGGAAGGAGACTGGAGCTGAAAAAGGAGGAGCCACGGGAAGAGCTAAGGATGGGGTGTCTGAGAGGGCACAATAGATTTGAAAGCCTTAGAAAGGAAGAGGCTGGAAGGGTTCTGGTAGCTGCAAAAGGCAGAATTCGCTGACCGCCCCCCCACCATCCTAAAGAGAATTAATCAGCTTTCCGTCTGTGTCCCTGCAGCATTGTGCTTTCTTCTGTTCAAGCTCGTGCTGTATGGTAATTGATTCATGTCTTTGTCTTCCTGATGGAACTCGGAGTGCTTCTAGGTCAGGGACCATCTGTAACAGGTGATTAATAATAGTGCAAGCCTTACAAACCTCACAGGGCCGTTAGGAAGATGAAAGGACATCACCCATAGGAAGCCTTTAGCACAGTTTCTGGAACTGTAAAAGTCCAATAAATGTTAATCGTTATTATTGATAGTAGCCCATTATTGATACCAGCCCAGGTATGGCACATCGAAGGGATTCAGTGCTGTTTAAGGGTGCCTGGAAATGAAGGAAGCAGGTGAGCTGTTCCAACAGAAAATCATTGAGGCTGTTGAGAGGTTGCCACCAACTGGCAGAGGATTTCTGCTTCGAGGAAAGTGTGCCAACTGAGAATCTTAGACCACAAGCTTAGGGCAAGAAACATAATTTCATTTTCTATCATTTACATTAATTCTATTTTTAGTCCCCATTCTAGGGTGGTGGACACGAGCAAATACTCCCCCGCTTTTTCCTAGGGTGGTGCCTAAGATCTGGAGAAGGGCCTGGCTACTCTGGTCTTTGACTACATCCTTTCAAACTCAGGGGGGTTCCCTTGTGGAGCAGTGGTTAAGAATCCGCCTGCCAATGCAGGGGACACGGGTTCAAGCCCTGGTCCGGGAAGACTCCACATGCTGCGGAGCAGCTAAGCCCGAGAGCCACAACGACTGAGGCCTGCATGCCTAGAGCCCGTGCTCCGCAGCAAGAGAAGCCACCGCTGTCAGACGCCCGCGCACCGCAACGAAGAGCAGCCCCTGCTCGCCGCAACTAGAGAAAGCCCAGGCGCAGCGACGAAGACCATGTGCAGCCAAAAATAAATTAATTAATTAATTTAAAAAAACCCTCAGCATTTTACTTGACAGGCCCTTGGTTAGTTGTCAACATGGGACATTTGTTTATCCAATAAATAGTCATTGATCACAAAGGGAATGTCAGGCATTCTCCTAAGTGCTGGGGATACAGACATGAAAGAACTAGACAAAACCATGCTTTCAGAGCTTATAGAGATTGGGTTCTCAGGTAGTGTTTGAGCCAACACCTGAATGAATTAAAGGAGTAAGGTCCATGCCAGCCCGGGAGAATTCCAGATCCTGTGCAAAGGCCCTGAGGTGGGGTGTGAGCTCAGTGTGTCTGAGGAGAACTAGAGTGGCTGGTGCTGAGTGAGCACGGAGGATGTAACTGGGAGATGAGTTCTGAGGGGCGGGCAGGTACGACCTTGTAGGTCACAGAGAGAATTTGCATTTTGTGCTGCGTGAGATGAGAAGCTGCTGTAGGATTCCGAGCAGAGGAAGAATGTCATGATCTAACCTGTGTTTTTAAAGGATCACGCTGACTGCTGTGGCCAGAAAAACTGTAGTGGATTAAGTGTGGAAATAAGTTAGGAGGCTCTTGCAGCAATTCAGGTGAGACGGTGATGGCTGGGTCCAGGGTGTGAGGATGGTGAGAAAGTCGAAGTGAAAATAATAATACTAGTGGGACAATCTCTTATGTAGATATGTTTTGAAGGATCTGTCTGAGATTTTCTAATGGTGTGTGTGTGTGTGTGTGTGTGTGTGCGTGCGCGCGTAAAGAGACAGAGAGAGAGATTAGAGGGAGGGAGACAGAGAAACGGAGGGAGTGAGAGACAGAGGAAGGGAGGGAGAGAGAGAGACAGAGACAGAGGCAGAAGAGAGAGAGAATGAAGGGCTGCTTTCCTTTAGCAGTGCTGGCTCTGCTGGCCCCTGACTGAGTCTCTGGCTCTTTGGATGTTCAGAGGTTATTTCATTGTTTCCGCAGCTCCTGTGCGAGGCTGTTCATAGACTTGTTTCCAAGATACACCATGTATCACTTTCTGTGGTCTCTTTCCCCTCTCTTGGGCTCCTGTGGGCTGCAAGGGGGCAGGTCCTCTCTCCTCTGGAATCGCACAGACATCTTGGGGATTTGGCTCCCTTCTTGGGGCTTAGCCTGGAGAGAAATCGGGGCTTTTTCTTTAGGACCCACCCAGAGTATCTTGATTCTCCTCTAAGACCCTCTCTTCAGAGGAGAGCTATCCCCAGTCTGGAAAAAATTGGTTCTGATCTGCAGGGTGGTGAGCTACAAAGGAAGGAGAGACCTTGTTCGTTCGGCCTCATGTTTTCTCCTAAATATTTTGCCTGCTCTGTGAGGAGATTTCCTTGCCCTGAGGGTTTGGGTTTTTAAAAGCCAGGAGGAAGTCCCCCTTTTCCTGCTTTAGTTGCCCACGTTTAGCCCCTGAGGCTGCCAGCAGGATGGGCCCAAGGGCAGGGGGGGGGATGGCAAGGAGCAGAGAAAGTAACGTGAAGATGGGGAGGGAGGAGAGAGAATACTAGTCACCAGGTTCAAAGATTATCCCCCTCCCAAGAGGAAGAGAAGTTTACCTGGGATCTGAACACGGCTTCTAAAACGACTGTGCTTGTCTACCTGGTTATCAGATCAGATATACTTTAAAGTTTTGCCACGAGACTGTTTTTCCGTTTTTGAAGGAAAGTAGACAGCTAATGCTATTCCTCAGGGGAGGAAACAGCAGGGCCAGGAAGCAAGTGAGGAGGCATCTGCAGATGGAGGAAATCACTGTCCCCAGGCCTCTAGGTCTTTCTGGACAAGTTTGAGGATTGAGAGCCTATTAAACTACAGGTGAGGCTAGTTTATTTCTCCTCCAGATATTTGCATCTTTGCTTTCAGGAGACCCCTAATCCTTGAAGACAGAATGATACTCTACAACGAAAAAGATATAGTAGTGATAATATATAATAGATGAAAATAATGATGAATAAGGAAGAAGACACGTTGTGATTTTGGAACAATCTTTTCAAGGGCAGAAAAAGAACATACAGTCCTGGGTTCAAATCCTACCTCCTCCTTCTTTTGGTAATTGATATGGAACTTCATTGAGTCTGTTTCCAGCTCTGTATCATGGTAAAATGTCAATATATGTTTTTCTAGACTCATTGTTGAGATTCAAAGAGACTGTGCCTATGTCATCAGGGGTGGGACCTTTGACTCTGACCTGTCCACCTGAGTCCTAGATGCTGGGGCCACCCTTCAGCACCAAAGTACCCCCTGTGGGTGTCACAGGCCCTAGCTTTCAGTCTAGGAATATGGTGGGAGAGCTTATATGTGACCTTGGCTGCTGGAAGGAGGTGTCCTCCTGCGGTGTTCTGGATGTGGCTCAGCTTCTCTAAGTCTCCGCTGGACCATCCACAGGTTGGGTGGGTGTCACTGCCTCTGGGAGTTCCTGGCTTGAGAACGGCAGGTACCCTCCTGTTTTCCTGATGCTGGTCTGTGCTTCTCAATGTGGTGTCACATTCCACCTTATCCTCCACACCCTGGCTTCCCTCTTTCCATGCCTGGGGCACAAGCAGGGGCAGGAGAGGCTTAACTGTCCCCCTCTTCTCTTTTCCAAATCTAGGTCCATAAACCCTGCACCAAGCTTCTTTTGCGGTACGCGGGCCTCTCACTGTTGTGGCCTCTCCCATTGCAGAGCACAGGCTCCGGACACGCAGTCTCAGTGGCCATGGCCCACGGGCCCGGCCGCTCCGCGGCATGTGGGATCTTCGCGGACCGGGGCACGAACCCGTGTACCCTGCATCGGCAGGCGGACTCTCAACCACTGCGCCACCAGGGTAGCCCTGCACCAAGCTTCTTGCACAGCCTCCCCTGCTGATTCTTCAGAGCTGATTTTGGAAGTCAGTACACATCCACCATGTCTGTCTCTTGGTCTTCCTGCTTAAACAACCCAGATTCCCCTCAAGGCCAGGCCAAAGGCTCCAATTGTTTAAAGAAAGGTCAGTAGAACCCAGAATGTGAACCAGCCCCACATGACCATCTAGAGACATCATTCTGCTCTTTGTGTATCTGTTCTCTGCACACAGTAGGTGATCAACAGCTCAGGATTCCCCTCCCCTTCCTTCTGAGGGAGACTTCTGGGCAATGGGGACCAAGCAGTCCCCTCAGCCAACCAGGCAGATGGTTTGGATGGAGGAAGAGGAAGTAGATGCAGCGGGGGGAAATTTTGAGTCAGACGAATCTAGCTCTGCCATGTGCTGGTCACTCTCTCCCTGAGCCTCAGTATCTCATCTGTAAAATGGGGAGGATATCCCCTTCTCGAAAAGTTGGCTATGAGGATGTAAGGAGCCAATATATGTGACATCATTTTATAATTATAAGGTACTGTTCAAAGATGAGTTGTTACTCCTGATTGATTAGTTCAATGCGTTTATTTGTCTACTTATCCTGAACTGACCAATTACTTTAGAGACTGAGCAGTGACTTTGTGGGCATGGTGACCACAGCAATCTAAAATACTCGTCCCTTTCCAGTGTATGACCAGTGATCCAGTCAATTTGCTGACAAGATTCTGGAGAATGTATTTTCCATAATGGAAAGGAGGCATGTGAGGATAAACTCTGCTCCACCATGCCACTACTATTCTCTGCCTTCTCTCTTTGAAGATGGTCAAGTGAGGCTGTGATGCCTGGTGCCATGACAGCCACCTTGTAACCATGAGAAGAAGGACAAGAGAACTCAAGGGGTATTGACCTAGCTCACTAACATTGTTGAGCTGATACACCAACCCTGGGTCACTTACTTTCTGACTTTTTCTATGAGAGATAAATAAATGTTCTTAGTACAGGAACCAGAGTCAGGGCGTTTTTTTTGTCACTTCAACTGAAAGCCACCCAGTGGTACACTCCTGGACCATCATCAACTTCAATCCCATCATCTTCGACTTCCCATTAAGCTCAAGTTCTTGCCCATCTTTTCAGCTGGTCCATCTCTCTGCCACAGGTCCAAGAAGGAGGAAAAGAGGAGTCTTCTGCCTGAGGTTTTCCCCTTATCTAACTTTGTATGACCCTCAAAAAAAGCCATGTCAGGTAAAAGTGACCATGGCGGACTCCAGCTACACTTTCCTTCTTATTGTACCTCAAGCATGAATCCTGCTAGCTTCTGACTCAAGACCTTTGCTCTTGTCATACCTTCTCTTCCAGTCACATGGCTCCACCTGCGTACAAATGGGAGGTCGCTCTGTGCCTCGGAAACTAGACAAATGGGTTTGGTGAGTTCCAAGCCTGTCTTCTCTGCAGTGGCTCTACTCCAGACCACCTTCATGGCTCGGCCTTCTGTCAGTCGTGGTCACCTGGGCAGGGACAGCTCTGTATTATGGGTATATTTCTAGAACCCCAGCAGGAGACCCTTCTGCCACTCTGCACCGATGAGGACATGATTCGTCTGTCTTCTCAACAAACCTGGATGGAGTAAACACTAGGTATCAGGCCTATACTTGGAAATGAAAATGCAGGTATAGAAGTTGATGTCACAGTGAGCAAGATGACGCTCATGTGTCTACCCACACGTGCATTTTTCAAACATTTGTTCAGTGCCCAAGCTGTGCCCAGCGATGAGGAAATGGCCATAGGCTCTGCCACGTGCCGGCATGGATCCACATGACGGACCTGATATGCTCAGTCTTCACCTACCAGTGTGACCCTGCGTGAAAAAGTCCACCTCTGACTCACAGTTTTCTCACCTGTGAAATGAAGATGATAACATGTCACGATTCAACAATCTTGCATAGAAGGCACCTACAGTAATAGCACTCTCCTGGCTATTCAATAACTGGGACTTTCCTTCTCTTTAAGAACTTGGACCGTCTGCTTTGAAATTCTCATTTTAAAGCCAAAGGTTTATCCAACAATTGGCACCAGAAGAGAGGGAGAAAAGCAGGTCACAGTTTATGTCTCCACACTCTCAGTTTAAAGTATGAAAAGGAAATTAGTGCCTGAATCAGGAATGAGGAAGGAGTTTTAAAAATCTTTGATATTAGCATAATTAGCACAGAAGAAAAAAGATAATTTGTTCTCTTTACTACTGGCATTTAGACAAGACAATTTGGCAACGAGAAAGAAAGATCCCCTTGAAGGTGAGCTCCAAGAGCAGTGTCTTGGTAGGTTTGGGCTGCTTTAACACCATACTACCCACTGGCTACCTTACAAATGACAGAAACGTGTTGTTCATGATCCCAAAAGCTGGAAGCCCAAGATCAAGGTGCCACCATGGTTGCTGCCTTCCAGGGAATGTCCTCTTTCTTGTTCAAGCCAGCACCTTCTCTCTGTGTCCTCCCATGGTGAAAGGGGCAAGGGAGCTCCCGGAAGCCTCTTTTAGAAAGGCACTAATCCCACTTATGAGGGCTCCACCCTCATGACTTAAGCACCTTCCAAAGGCCCCACCTCCTAATACCATCTTTAGGGGTTAGGATTTCAACGTATGAAATTTGGGGGGACACATTCAGACCATAGCAGGCAGCACAGTTTTGTCCCTTGCTACTTTCTTTTCTTCCCCTCTTTCCAAAACCTGTCCCCCACTGAGTCTTCTGGGAGGCAGGTGATATAAGGTGAGGAACTTGGATTTTAATGTCAGAAGGAACAGTGTTTGATTCCTGGCTCTGCCCTCCATGTCACGAAAACTTGGGCAGATTCTTCAATCTCTCTGAGCCTCAGTTTCTTTGTCTGTTAAATGGAGAGAATAATGCCCATCTCATGGACTGAGCGAAGCAATGAATGAAAGGTATCTGGCACATAGTAAATATCAACATGTGGTCTCATCTCCTCCCTTTCTACCTGGGGAATCTAGACTAGTGCTAACATCATAAAGCAGATGAGTTTTTCATTTAAAAATCTCTCCTTTCTTCTTTGTTCCTAATTTTGTTCTCATCTTGACTCTAGACATTCTCATTCCCATCTCCTTAACTCCCTGCCCTTGCCCCGTTCAGGAGGCCCTGCCCCTCTCCTGGACCTGCCCCTTTCTGGACCTGCCCCTTTCCTGGACCCATCTCCTCCCTGGCCTCCCTGTCTCCAGTCACCCCCTCTCTGACCCACTGCACCGAAGTGATCTTCCCAACTGTGATTCTGATCCCACCACACTCCTGCTCAGAGCTCTCAGAACACCACATTGCTCTTTGATGAAGCACACGAGTCCTGACCTTGCATTTTACGAACAGAACCCCAGCCTCACTTCTTTCAGTGCTCCAGAGCTCTCTTCCTATGCTGAAGCCATAAGGAACAGTGTGTCCTACCACCAATGCATCTTGTTGTTCAACACCCTGGTTCTTTGTACCACAGTTTCTTCATCCACCTGGCTAACTCCTACTCACCCCTCAAGGCCCAACTCAAGTCTCTGCCCAGGGAAGACTTCCTGGACTCCGTGGAAGCAGAGTTCCTGCCTCTTCTTGTTTTGTCCCTACTATTCCTTGTTCATCTGTTATCATGATCGCATTGAATTGATACCACCTGAATGCTTGTCTGTTGTTCCCCAGCAGACAGAATTCTTTGGGTTCAGAGGCTGCACTTTGCTCACCATTTATTTATAAATTCATCCAAAAAACACAGATTCAATATCTCATATGCCAGGTCCTGGGCTGGCACTGGGAACCTAGTAGAGAACATGACAGAGAAGGCTCTGCCCTAGCAGGAGAGTACAGATGGGGAACAAATGGATGAATAAAAAACGTCTGATAGGAGAGAAGGAAATATATCAGCAGGAGACAGAGTAGAGGGGTGCCGTGTGTTGGGACTATGTTGGGTGATCTCTCTGTTTCTCCTGTAGAAGGCACTAGAATGCTTGCTGACAGAAAGAAGGAGCAGGGGGTGGTGAGAGCACGTACCTCTCTTGGGTGCATGTGGCCTTGTGACTAGCTCATTAGTGAGGAGTCTAAGTGAGCGCACCCTCGGTCCATATTTTTCCAGAATGACGATTCTCAGATTGGATTGGCGTCTTCCCAAAGCTGACCAATATTCTCTCTCTCACCACAACCGCTGTGATTAACCCACAGCGGGAAGATCCAGAGCGTAGGAGATGATGGGGAGCGAGTGTGGGCTCTACATCAGAGAAGCTCCGGAACAATTTGTGCTGTATGACAGCCTCATAATGACAGCAATTACTACAAAAATAACCCTCACTGCTGCACGTGGCTTTCCATTTCAAAAGTACATCCGTAGCCAATATTGTATTTGAATCTCCCTGCAGACCTGTGAGACCACAAGCCCTATTTATGGAAAGGGAGACACTGGAACTCACAGGAGTGAAGTGGCTTCCCCAGGGTCATGTGCTGAACTGAATATCCAATCCAGGGCTCTGATTCCAAAATCTGGGTTCCAGAGAGGGCCATCTTGGGAGGTGGTAAGCTCTCCGTCAGTTGAGGTATGCAAGGAGAAGCTGAGTATCCCCTAAACAAGGAGACAGAGGAGGCAACGGGGTGAGAGTTAAGCTACGTGGCCTCTTCTGCCCGTTCTCAGGGTCTGGCTTTCTCACTGTAAGATTGTGCAAACAGCACATCTCCAGGTGCATAAAGGCTCTCTGTCCCCCTGCCTCTGGGAGATAACAAGAAGCAGAGCCTGCCCTCTTTCAGACTCTCATTGAGAGGTGTGTGTTTCTTCCTGCTGGGTGAGAAAGAAGGTCTGAAAACTAGTCCACGTTTTGGCAGATGGACCCAAAGCATTTGAACTTTAACGTCTGATGGGCCTCACATAGACGCCAGAGTCTCAGTCCTGCACATTCTCCTGTCCTTGAGCCCAGGACAAAGGGCCAGAAGAGATGGCTTTCTTGGTGACCATTGGCGAGGTCACTGTTTGGCTTCCAGCCACAGCCAGCCACCCGCTGGGGTGTCTGTTGGGTAAGAGAGGGTGGCTGGAACAGGACTTGCCAAACAGACAAGTTCAAGGAGGGTGCTGATGGCAGAGCTCTGAGCGGAAGTCCTGAGCCAAGGGGCCAGGCCCCTCCTGCTTTCCGGTGCCTTGGCTTCTGTGACGTCTCAGCAAGGGGGTGCTGGAATCCCCCAGCTGTGACTGGCCGGCACTTTCATTCACTCCGGGCCTTTGGCCTTCCTCGGATCTGGAGGCCTCAGAGGGCTGTGGGGCAGCAAATGGATGGCATGGGGGTTAGGGACATGTGCCACACCCTGAAGCAAAAGGCGGCCCCCAGCTTTGGAGGGCCCCCCGCGTCCCCGTGTCCCTGCAGTGCAGGTGGGAGCGTGTTCTAAAGACGTAGCCTCAGAAAAGAAGTGCCTCTGACTTCAGAGCAGGCATACAGCTCTGGCCACAGTCAATGACAGCCTTTCTGGAAGTGCCTGGGGAGGTGAGAGGAGGGTTCCGGTCTCGAAACGCCCCTGAGCAGCAGCTTTTATGTCAGATGGAGCAGGCTTGTGTCCTGGATCTGCCGCTTGTTCCCTGGGAGACCTCAGCCACGGTGCTTCGTTCTCTGAGCTTCAAGTTCCCCATCGGTCCCCGACTGGATGCTCCTGAATGTGAGGGCTTATGCACGTAAGGCACTTAGCAGAGTGAGAACTAGGCGGAAGAGATTGGTTACCTATTATTATTGTTATTGTTTTTTTAGGGGAAGCGTCACTTTGCAGGAAAAGGCTGTGAATCATCGGGCTGAAATTTTTTCTCAGCAGAGTAATGGCATTGACTTCCAGAGATCACGGTACATGGGCTTTTTATGGAAGACATAATAAGCCGAGAACACCTGTTCGGGTATTGCGCAAGCCCTTAATTTTGTTCTCTTTTTGATATTTAGCATTTAATATAGAGACTATTGGAAGATGTTATTCCACAAACTATCAAACATAACAAGTTATATTTAAAAATAAAGTACCCCAAATTTAAAAAATGCTGTTCAGTGTTACTCAGGAAAGTCACACTTTGGAAATGAAAGAGTCTTTGGAAACGAAAAAGAAACCTTTTAGAATAAATAATAATAGAAATCATACTAATACCTGATAATTATTGAATGTTTCATAGACGCTGGGCACTGTGATAAGCAGTTCCTAGTCAGTAACTCTTTATTTTTTAATTAATTAATTAATTAATTTTTGGCTGCGTTGGGTCTTTGTTGCCGCGTGCGGGCTTTCTCTAGTTGTGGCGAGCGGGACTACTCTTCATTGCGGTGCGCGGGCTTCTCATTGCGGTGGCTTCTCTTGTTGCAGAGCATGGGCTCTAGGCGCACGGGCTTCAGTAGTTGTGGCTTGTGAGCTCTAGAACGTAGGCTCAGTAGTTGTGGTGCACGGGCGTAGTTGCTCCGTGGCGTGTGGGATCTTCCCGGACTGGGAATCAAACCCATGTCTGCTGCGTTGGCAGGCGGATTCTTAACCACTGCGCCACCAGGGAAGTCCTGTCCACGTGTTCTTATTAACCCCATTTTACAGATGAGGAAATGGAGGCATAGCGAGGTTAGGTGATCTACTCTAGGAAACGGTATTAGTTATCTATGGTGGCTGTGGAGCAAATTACCCCACAGTTTAGCAGCTTACAACCAACGTTTATTATCTCACAGTTTCGGTGGGTCAGGAATCCCAGAGTGAATTAGCTGGGTGGTTCTGGGTTGGGGTCTCTCATGAAGCTGTCCATCCAGGTGCTGGCCGGTGCTGCGGTCATCTGAAGGCTTGATGGAGAACAGGACCCGCTTCTAGGATGGCTGTGTGTGTGTGTGTGTGTGTGTGAGTTCATGTCTGTAAGCATGTGTGTGCATGAACGTCTGTGCATGTGCTGTGGGCAGCCGGCATGGGGACCGGATTGTGAGGGATCTTGCAGGCCCTGGTAAGAAGTTTGGGCTTCAAATGTGGTTGGTGGAGCCATATAGGGTTGAAGCAAAAAGTGCCATGGTCAGATTTGGCCTTTGGAAGGAGCTGCGGGATGGGGCATGGGGCGGGAGGCCGAGGCTGGCCTGGGGTGAGCACATACCGTCCAGGAGACCATGGCTAGATGAGCGCTGGAAAGATGAACTGAGAAGAAAGGGTGGGGGGGAGAAAGGGACAGTTGCTGATTTGGTGAGTGGCATTGAGGTCGAGGAGGAAGGGAAAGGCCCACGATGACACCTACTTTATTCGATGTGGCTGCCCGGTAGGTACTGGTGCCATCACAGAGAAAAGGACTCAGGAGGGGTGGGAGCTGGATGAGGGAGGGAGACGAGCCCAGTTTGGATCCTCTTGAGTGTGGTGCTTGTGGTTCCTCCATGGGTGCCAGGAGTGCTTGGCTGTTTGGGTCTAGAGCTCTGCAGAGAGGTGACAGCCAGGGAACAGGATCTGGGAGGCACCCTGCAGCATAATGACAAGAGCATGGGCTTTGAGGCTAGCTAGACTCTGACTGTGAATGTTTTCCTCTCCGGGCCTCGGAGTCCTCCATGGTAAATTGAAAAAGAACTGTTCTGAAGATGGCACACACAATGTACACAGAGTTCTTTGGCATATAGTGGGTACATAATCAACTCTTTGTCTCCACCTTGTACCAGAAGGCCCAGGGGATGGTGAGAGGGATGGTCCCCTGGGGGGAAAGCAGGAGCTAGAACTGAGGCTGGTCCCTCCCTAGAGCTAGAATTTGGGTATACATGATCCCCCTCACCCCCCCCACCCCCAAAAAAGGCCCTGCTTCCACCAGTTCCCAAAGACTGGCTGTGAGTCATCTCCGCTGCTGCCTTTGTTTTGAGGGTGCCTGATGCGGCCGGCTCTGCAATGATGCAGAGGCTGATGCTGTTGCTAGGCAACAGAGCTACAGCACAAATCCTTTGAGGCCTCTCTGCCACTCACCCCTCAACCCAGACCTGCTCACAGCGGTTGCCTTGGAATTGGCTGTGAAAATGGGGAGGGACTTTGGACTTCATATACCCTGAAGTCCAAAGGTATGTTAGGGTGGTGGGGGATTACACGCACAACAGGAACGATCGCAGTAGCTTCTGTTCACCGAGCACTGGTTCTGTGCCAACCACTGTCCGTGGATCAACTCATTTAATTTGTTATAGCAACTCCAAGATGCATCTTATAACTACTCCCATTTTATAGGCGAGAAACCCATGATTTAGAGAGGAAAAGTGGCTTATCAAATTCCTTGTAAATATTAAGTGGTGGAACTGAGATTTAAACCGAGGGCCTTCTGATTCCGGGGCTCATGAGTGGAAGGGGAATTCGGCTTTGATTTCGTGCCTGATTTCAGCACTCCCTGCTTCATCTACCATCCTCAATTCATTCTCTGCAAAGCACCCAGAAATCAGATCGTGTGCTCCTGCCACAGCCCACGCACACTACCAGTGCCCTTAGGATACTCCTTAAGTTGAATAGCACCGCTGCCTGTGGCCTGAAGCTGCCAGGCGCTCTTTTTTTTTTTTTCTTTTTTTTTTTTGAATGTAAGTTTTATTGTGTGTGTGTACCACAGGTTCAATATATATGAATTACGTCAAATTGATTACATTGTTTTTCAAAGTAAAGAATTTTTGATATTCTACATCAGCTTCATAATATAAATGCAGAAAAACTATATATTTTTTTCTAAAGTTCATCCCTTTTTAACAGTTAGTGGTTTATAGTATACCAAAGGAGCCAGGCGCTCTTTGATGGGATGGCGTTGCTTCCCTAGTTCATGCTTCCTCCTCCCTCCTTTTTGTTTGTGCTTCCTTTTCTCTAAGCTTCATGCTTTTGGTTGCCTCAGAGCATGTGACGTCCCCCACCTTCACCTTGGGAGCTCCTTCTTCTCCTCCAGGTTTCAGCCCAGACACCCCTCCTCTCAGCAGCCTTCCTGGAGGCTGACTGGGGGTGACTTTTGACTGCTAGGTCATCCTGCAGCCCCCTCTCTGCCCATTCACATGACTCTCCTTTACCAAGAACCGGGATTCCACATCTCACTTAACACTTCATCTGCTCCAATATCTGGTCCAGGCCCTGGCACACAGGACAGGCCCAAGAAATACTTTCTGAATGAACTGACAGCTGAAGAGGAGATGTCTGAATCCAGGAAGCGAGCTTCCTGGGGTCTTACATTCATTTGGGAGAAAGCTGAGCATTATCATTCAATCTGCTGCTCTTCTGGGCCAGAATTTCTGCTGAGGTCTAGGGTCCATCTGAGGGTAAGCTCTCAGGCTGGACCAGTAGCCCATTGTGCAGGTGAGGAACTGAGGCTCAGAGACAGGAAGCGACTTGCTCAAGGCAGCACAGCTTGTGACTAACAGGATCTAAGCCCAATTCTCTCTGGTCCCATAGCTCTGCTGTGAAGTTGCAGGTCTCTCTGAAGAGCATTGAAAGTGAAATGGGGCAGAAAGAAGAGTACTGACGTTTTCACAAATCCACGGTGTTAGACGACACCTGCCAGAAAATGAAAAGACCAAATGGGGGGGAGGGAGCAAAGAAGTGTGGTGAACGGTGGGGTTAGGGAGTTACAGGAAAGCACAGGGAAAGAGCGGCAGCTCTGTCCTGCAGAGGCCCAGCCCCTCCACGGGACACCAGGAATGCCACCTCCTATCCACCATGGAGGGGGTGGGTGGGAGGACGGAGGGCAGCTCAGGGTCAGACCACTGGGACCATTTATCCCTCTTCAGGGGAGGGATTATTATCCCCAGGTTAGAGAGGACATGGAAGCTCGTTCCTTGGTTTGTTCACTCATTCATTCATCCAGTGGGTTTTATTGAGCATCAGTTGAGACTATTAGCTTCACGAGGCTGCCTCATAGCACTGCAAACTCTCCTCAAACCCATCCCTCTTCCAGGCTTCCCAACTCCATGAGTAGCTCTCTATCCACCCCAGATGAGGACAATTCTCAGTCCTTCTCTTCCATAGCCCATTCATTTGTGTCTACTACTTCTCTATTTCTGATGTGCACTAACTGGATTCTCTGAGTCTAATACTCACCCTCTGGTCCTAGTGGCCCTTGTCTCCCACCAGGATGACTGTATCAGCCTCCTGACTGGTCCCTGCTTCCACCCCTCCCTTTTGTAGATCACAAACTCTATCATGTCCTGCCCCTGAAGGAAATCTCCTGAGGCTGCCTGTCGTCCTTACCTGGGACTGTGTGCCCACGATGGCTGGCCCTCTGCCCACTTCTCTGCACACTCATGCTTTGTCTTTGTGATTTCCCTGTAACACCTCACTCTATATTTGCACAGCTGACATTCATGCCACAGCTCATGTCGCTGTCACCTTAAAGGCTTCCCTAGCCTAGTCACTGTCTGTCACATCACCCTCTTTCCTCTTGTATTTACTGGTAACATTTAATTTATTGTCTTGTTTATTTCCCCCCCTCCTTACTATGATATAAGCTCTATGAGAGCAGGGATTGATCCTGTTTACAGCACCTAGAACAATGCCAGGCGTGGTACTTGCAGGGCTGATGCACCGCACAATTCTAGTTGGCACAATTCACATCAGATCTGTATGAAGGGTGCTCTGGAATAGTGCAGGGCACAATTTGTGCAACTGAACATGGCAGACCTGGGGTTACACTAGTGAAGATAGAAACAGTTCCTGATCTCAGACTCTGCAGTTTGAAAGGCTTAATTCGACAATTTGAGGTTTTTATAGTAATGAGTGCCAGACATCACCAGACACTTCACATTTATGATTTTTCCTAACAAAAGCCACAATTTTACAGATTAGGAAATTGAGGCTCAGAGAAATAAAATGACCTGCCTTAAGGTCACTTACCTGGTTAGGGGCAGAGCCACGACATGAACACACTTCAAGCTGCTGGCAAAGTCCAGATCCTTGGAGATGCAGAAGATAGAGGGTTCCAATCCTAATAGAGCTTGCCATCTTCTTGGGGCGAGGACCTAATCTTTATTGTGCAGTTAACACGTGCCCATAATGATAGCAAGCAGTTTATGTGCATTTTTCTTCCTATGTTTGAAACCTTACAACATTGAGGGCTAGAGACCCAAAGAGGAAATGTGACTTCCCCAGGGTCACACGTAGTGAGAGAAAGAGCTCGGAACAGGAACCCCAGACTGTCTGATTTCCTGGTTTTTTCTACTTGTGCCACCGACCAGGAATGATCATAATTAAATAGGGCAGCTGCTGTAATTGAGGGATGAACAAGGTGCTGAGGAGCAAAGAGGAAAATGTCTAACTCTGCTGAGAGTGAGACAAGAGTCACAGAAAGTGGTCTTGAAACAAGGAGAAAGTTTCCAGGCATTCCAGAGAAAGGGCCAGACTTACAGCCTTCACTAGAGGTAGCACTGGGGTGAGAACGCAGACCTGCTGACTCCAAGGCCAACCCTATGCTTAGCCCAGGACCCCAGATGCTGTTGACATTCATCTCCCCTCCCCCTTCCCTTCTCTACTTCCTCCCCACAAACAGGAATTTCATTAGACAGCAGCTGGAATCAAAAAGGTAGGTGATTTCCTAGCCATCTGAGCTCGACTGAGCTCATCAACACTGAAAATTTCTGGTTTCATTTCTTTCTAGGTGCTTCCATCATCTAAATAAAGGTCTAGAAATGTAATGGTTGGGACTTGAGGGAAAGGGTGCCTTTTGGTGACTCTGCCTCCAAAGGTTTCAACGCCTTGTCAAGATTTCTTTGCTGTGAGATTGTTGTCGTTGGTGCCGGGACTCCAGCTTTCATGGGACTTCCAATTGCCCCTCCACGGATGCCCCAGCTGGCTTCCTCCATCCCCTCTCAGCAAATGGCATCGTCTTCCACCTTTGCTTATACCAGAGAGCTGGGAGTATTTATGTCTCCTTCCTGTAGCATTCTTCCCACATCCACTTCATCTCCAAGTTCTGTTAATTCTGTGTCCCAATAACTCCCAGCCCTGTGCGTGGCCCTCCACCCTGCAGATATTTCCCTCCAAAGTTCTTTCCAGAATGGGATGCTGCCGTTGCAGAGCCAGTTATAATCCCAGGAGGAGCTGCTGTAAGGAAGCCTTGGAGTGAGGAGGAATCACTAGGTTTTTCTGGGGGTGGGACAAAAGGGGTGGGATTTGAGCTGAGCCTGGAAGGCTGGGTGAGGAAGTGGTCACCAGGCTTGCAAAGGAGCTGCTGACCGAGGGCCCCAGGAAGTTCTAGAACCAAGCATCATCTATCCCGGCCCCACTGCCCCGGTTCTGGGTAGGCAGAGAGGGCACAGCCTGGACAAAGTTCTACAAGTGGGAAGCGGGCATGAAGGGCGCTCTAATTTCCTCATCTAGAGAGTGGATGGAGTTGTATTTGCCCCGCCAGGCCTGTGGGAGGATTAAAGAGGCTCATGACCGACTGCATCCTGCCGGAGGTGAGGAGAGCAGGGTGGCCATGGAGTGAGACCTTGGGGCTCGGGTGTGTGCATAGCAGGGCTTTCCCTGACGTGGAGGGTGGGCTTGGGAGCCAGGGTCTGAATCTCCCCTCCACCACTCACCAGTGGGTGACTTTGAGTAAATTAATTGCCCTGGTGCTTCTTATCATTTCCCATATCAAAGAACACACAGAAAATGTACACATTTGTTTGTTGCCAGGGAGAAGACAGATGAGTTTGCCCACAGTCAGAAATGCAATGCCAAGGCCACCCATACTTTCTCAGCACACACTTAACTGAACCGGGTGCCTTGGTGGGAAGCCTGACGTACCTCTCTGAGCCTGTGGCTCGTCATCTGTGAAATGGGGATGTTGATAAAAATAGTACTCTCCTCCTAGCTTTGTAGTGAGGATCAAATGAGAAAATCTGTGTAAGTGCTCCCCATCCTAAGACTTGCGTACACGTTCACCATTTTCCTTGTCCTTTCCCTCGCTTTGCTCTGCTGCTGAGATCCATCCATTCCCTGACCCCGCCCTGCCTTAGTCAGCTTCCAATGACCTCCAAGAATGTCCTCATTCAATGGCCCAGTCCCTCCTGCTCAGTGCATGACAGAACCTGACTTCCGGTTTATGCATCCAACCCCGGTGAGTCTGATGGATTCTGAGCCCAGTCGGCTCCAGTTGCTTCACCAAGTCCTGTTTCTGGTTTTGCCAACCTGAGGCAAGGCTCCTGACCTGGGTGTATGAAACACACACACACACGCACACACACATGCATGCACGCACACGGTGGGGGGAGGGGAGACAGTGAGAGAAATTTACTAAATGGACGCCTCTGTGCAAGATCTTACTTGATTCTTTCAATAATCCTGTGGCATCACTACTCTTATAAACAATATTTTTGCAGATGTGGAAGCAGGGGCTGGGATAGGGAAAGGTACTTGGCTGAGTTTGCATAGCTGCTTAGAGGCAAAGATGGCTCACTCAGGTCTGTGTGACTTCTGAGTTGAGTGGCCATCCATCTGACCACGTATACATCCATCCATCCAACTCTCCAATCATCCATCCTTCCATCTGTCCATCCATCAACACAGGCACCTATCCATCCAACATTTACCAAGATTTGCCCAAACCATGTCAGTGCCTATGAGGCCCTGGTGCAGGGGCCCCTGCCTCTCTCTCATCTCCTCTACTCTCTCCCCTTCCCTGCTTGGGCTGAAGCCACCTGATTTCTTTACAGCTTCTCCAAGCGGCCCACCAACTCCCTGTCCCAAGAGCATCACATAGGCTCTTCCATCTGCCAGGAACAGACTTTGCCTGGCTGGTGCCTTCTCAGATTTCAAGTTCCAGCTTAAATGTCCCCTCGAAGAAAGGTACCCCATGACCCTTTCTAAAGTAGATACTTTCTCATTTTTTCTATCACTGAATGAAGTTAATTTCCTTCCTACCCATTGGCACAGTAGTAATTAAATTTAATAATGACAACCTCTTACTGAGTACTCACTATGCATCAGGCACTGACATTAGTGTAACATCATATAATGTTATAAGGTTGTTATAATATTCACAACGACCCGATGGTTATTATTACCTCTACTTTACAGATGAGGAAACTGAGGCTCAGAGAAGTTATGTTTACTTATCTATGAGATTATTATCTTTCTCTCCAGCTGGACTGTAATCTTCATGAAGGCACAGTCATTGCCTAGCTCTTAATAGGTGTGCATTACATATTTGTAATGAAATAATTATTTTGAAAGAATGAATTCTAGGCTCTGTGCTGGGTGTTGGAGAAGAACGAGGCGTGAAAAGCCAGTTCTGTGAAAGGTACCCATGTATAGAATATATCCATGGGGTCCAGAGGAAGGGAGGATCCATGATGCCTGGGGAGGTCTTAGAGGGCTTCACAGACAACACAAAGTTTGAGCTGGGTTTTTAAAAATCAACTTCCTTGAGGTATGATTTATGTACAATAAACTGCATCCGTTTAAAAGATAAAGTTCGGAGACTTCTGACGGATGTATGCATCCATGAAAAAGCGTCACAATCAAGATACAGAATTATTTCTATCATCCCCAAAATATGCCTCAAACTCCTTTCCAGTCCATGCCTCCTTCACCCAGCCAACAGTCTCAGGCAACTGTTGATCCAAATTTCATTAATATACATTAATTTGCCTTTCCTAGGATTCCACATAAATGGACTCACGCAGAATGTGTATGGCTACTTTCAGTCATTATAGTGATTTTTTTCTCTAAAAAAAAAAATAGGGCTTCCCTGGTGGCGCAGTGGTTGAGGATCTGCCTGCCAATGCAGGGGACACGGGTTCGAGCCCTGGTCTGGGAAGATCCCACATGCCGCGGAGCAACTGAGCCCGTGGGCCGCAACTACTGAGCCTGCGCTCTGCAACAAGAGAGGCCGCAACAGTGAGAGGCCCGCACACCACGATGAAGAGTGGCCCCCGCTCGCCGCAACTAGAGAAAGCCCTCGCACAGAAACGAAGACCCAACACAGCCAAAAATAAATAAATAAATAAATAAAAAAAAATAAGGTATGATTTACCTTCAGTAAAATTTACCCTTTTTAGTATATAGCTCTGCAAGTTTTGACATATGTATAGAGTTGTGTCACCATCACCACAATCAAGATATAGAACAGTTCCATTAATCATCCCTCAAATTGCCCCAGGACCCTTGTAGTCAACTCTTCTCCCACTTTCAGCCCCTGGCAGTTACAGATCTGTTTCCTGTCCCTATAGTTTATATTTCCAGAATATCATATAAATGGAATTGTGCAGTATATAGCCTTTTGCAGCTGGCTCCATTCGCTTATCATGATGAATTTGAGATTTTTCCATGCCATTGAATCTCGATCATGTACCAAGGGTTAGTTTCTTTTTGTAGCCGAGTGGTATTCCATTGTAAGGATGTACCAGTTTGTTCTTACATTTACCAGTTAAAGAATATTTAGGCTTGTATTTGGATTTTGTTGGTTGAAAAAAAAGCCACTGTAAACGTTTGCATACACATTTCATTTCATTTGGGTGAATAGCTAAGAATGGATTTGTTGGGTCCTGTGATGTGTGTCTATTTAACCTTACAAGAGTCTGCCAAACTGTTTTCTACAGTGACAGTATCATTTCACACTCCTACCAGCAATGAATGAAAGTTCCAGTTGCTCCTCATCAACATTTGATGTTGAAAGTCAAAAGAATTTTTTATGTATCCATTCTAATACATGCAAAGTGGTATCTCACTGCGGCTTTGATTTGCATTTTCTTAATAACTAACAACATTAAGCATATCCTCATGTGCTTATTTGCCAGTTGTACGTATTCTTTGATAAAGTGTCTGTTCAAATATTTCCCTCATGTTTTCTTGCATTGTTTGTTTTCTTATTATTGTGTTTGGAGAGTTCTTTATATATATTCTGGATCCAAGTCCTCTCTCAGAGATATGACCTGTAAATGTTTTCACCCAGTCTGTGATTGTCTTTTTTTTGTTTTTATATTTTTTGTTCTTTTAATTTATTTTTTTTCTTTTCATTTTTTAAACAGTGTCTTGAAGAGCAGAAGTATCTATCTTCAAGTATGATATTGTTCAATATTGCTTGTAGTGTAAGGACCTTACAATAGTACACAGCCAATTCTTCCCGCCAGTATCTTGTGCTACCGGTAACATACATTTTACTTTTTTTATATGCTATAAACACACAACACATTTCTACTCTTATTGGTCTAGATAGTCAGTTATGATTTGATGCAGCTAAAAATAAGAAAAAATGATCTTGATATTTAACATTTTTTTCTACTTTTAGTGCTTCTTTTCCCCAACCCCCCTTTTTTTTTTTTTTTTTTTTTTTTTTTTCCAAGTTTTTTTTTGGGTTTTTTTTCTTTTTGTTTT
>NW_020173979.1:1216808-1492071 GCF_003031525.2 Neophocaena asiaeorientalis asiaeorientalis | reverse complement strand
ACCCCCCCTTTTTTTTTTTTTTTTTTTTTTGTAGTTCCAAGTTTCTTCCTGGGATTGTATTCCTTCTGTCTGATGAACATCTAACATTTCTTATAGTGTAGGTCTGCTGGCAATGAATTCTCTGTTTTTATTTGTCTGAGAAATTCTTCATTTCTCTCCTTTTTAACAGGTGTCTTTGCTGGGTATAAAGTGTCATGTTGGCAGCATTTTTCTTTCATCACTTTAAAGATGTCACTTTGTTGTCTTCTGGATTGCATAGTTTCTAATCATACCCGTAGGACTTCTTATCTCTGTTCCTTTGAATGCAATGTTTCTTTCTCTCCTCTGGCTACCTCCAAGATACTGTTTTAAGTTTTCAACAATTTGAATATGATAGGCCCAGTGTCTGTATACAATGAATTCAAGAAGTGTTTTTAATTTTTCTGATTGTCTGGATTTTGTTGTGGTTTTCGTAAAGGTGAGAACAGTGTTCTTTCCAGCTTTCTATATCCTAAGCTAAAGCTGGAAGTCCAATACTATCCACCTAGTGTATTTTAAATTTCAAATATTATGTATTTCTGGTCTGGATTTCCCTTTTGGTATAAACATACACACACACATTCTATTTCTCTGTTAGTATTTCCTTTTCACCTTTAGCATATTTTCTCTTCCCTCATTGAACACAATTATAGTTTTCTTCTAATGATTCTAACATCAGAATCATCATGTTTTACCACTTTCGGCTTTCTTTTCCCTTGCAAACGGGTTGTATTTTCCTAGTTCTTCATATATTGAGTAATTTTGGATTTTACCCTGAACACTCTGGTTTTCATGCTGTGGAAATTCCTAATTGCTGGTATATCCCTCCCAAGAATGTTGCTGTTTTTTTTTTAAGCAGACAGTCAGATTCAGACTGTCATCTCTGGCTTGCCTGTGGGTGTGGTCAGCCAATTCTCAGGGCAGTATTTGATCCTTATTGGGCTTTTCAAGTCTTCCCCAGGCATGCATGGTCCATGGGGTTGACCAGGCACATGGACGAAGTTTATACTCAGAACCTGGGGATCCCCTTCTCTAGCTCTCTCCTCTCCTAGATTCCTCCCCTCACTTTCTGATGGGCTCTATCTGCTTGTTCCTCAGCTCAGAAAGACGGTGGGTTTTCTATCACCACTCCAAGATCACAGCCCACCCCCAGACCAAAGCTGTAAGAATGGGGAACTCACCCTGTGCCAGCCCTTTCTATGTTTTGCCTCCCTTCCAAAATGTGCCTGCTTTCGATCAGTCTCCAGAGCCTTCAATGTAGTTGCTTTTTGTGTACCGTGCATAGTTTATAGTGGTAATTTCTGGGAGAACTGGTGTCTGCTAGGAGTTAACTCACCACATTCAAAGCAGAATTCTGAGCTGCATTTTGAAAGGAAAAGTAGACGTCCTTTATGCAGAAATAGTGAGAAAGGGCATCTAAGGCAAGAAGATCAGTGGGTACAAAAGATGAAGGTGGAAAACAATGGGATAAGCTCAGGTCTCCCTATGATAGCTTTCCTTAAAATGAATATAAAAGAGAAAAGGCTTGCAAACAGATATAGCTACAGTTTTTGGCATCCCTACAACTGCTTTTTCCCCCAGAGAGAGGAATTGAGATAATGAGTGTTTTAAATTCTTTTTTCTGAATATAGACCAAACCCTACCACACACATTCTCTTGTACACGGTCCTTCTACTAGCAGCCTGCAGGGTAATGACACATTTTGGGCCCAGTGCTTGAGATGAAGTTTGGAAACATACTTCTGGCATCCAGATAGTGTCAAAAGGAATATATTGTTTCCTATCTCTTAAAAAAAATTCCTTGCAGATTTCTATGACATGAATTTACCCAGAAACAGACTGGCAGTCAGCTCAATGTCAATGATTTAAAATGTGTCCCTCTTTGGACCTCTTTGGACCACTCTTACCCACCCCAAGAGGGCACATGCTTCAGGAAAGCAATCGTCACAGTGATCAATCCTGTGGGCTGGAACTCTTTGAGATGTGATGAAAGGCTACTTACTACATTTCATTCCTAGGAAGCTCACAAATGTGCCATTGCAGACTGAAAAGCAGAAGTAAAAAACAATTTCATCTAACTTCTGCATTTCTGACCTTAGTTATAATAGTTATGGAAAATTAAATTTTTAATGGGCAAAAAAATTTGATTACCTTTTCTGTTCATTTTTTTAAAATAAAGGAATAAGTAACCCTGGACAGTCGTTTCTACTCGACACACATCTGCCTGCTGTACTGGGAAAGTGAGAGATCGGAACGGATTCACAATAGATGAAAGTGATGTTTCATTTATGGAAGCGTTGGCTGATTTTGCTTTTACCAGTTAGGATTTACTAGGAAATGAATGTTCCTCTGGGCGTGTGTTAAAGAAATTTCTTTTCTCTCTTTAACCTCTTCCTGTGACAGCTGCTGCTAAGGCTGCAGTGACCTGAGCAGGTTAGAAGCCCCACCCCCTCTCTTTCAGTGAGAGTGTGGGATGCAGCCTTCAGTCCTGAGAGTGGGGTGCACACACACCTGCCCTTAGGTCAAGCTGATGAGCTCTTAGGAGGGTGGAGTCAAAAACTGGAGGGAGTTCTGCTTGATCCAGTCACATATGCTGTGTTTCCCTGGGGGAGGCAACTAGCCAACAACTCAGCAAGCTTTCCAGGACCTCCTTCAGGGCCCTGGGGAGAGAGAGTGGACAAAACTCAGTTCCTGCCCTGGGGATGCTTCCAGGACAGTGGACACTCCTGGGATCCATGCTCGCTTTGTCCAGTGAGAGAAGGGGTTGTCTTCTGTGGCAGGAGGAGAGGGGCTCCCCCAACTGGTATTTCCACCAAGCTTGGCGGTGGGTCACCATTGGAGGCCCTGTCTGCACACCAGCCCTCTCCCCTTCAAAGTCTCCACTCATCACTGCCATGTGGTCCAGGCAAGTCATTTCCCCATCTGAGCCTCATTTTTCTCATCTATAAATGATGATACATAATACCTCCTTCTCAGGGTTGTTGGAAAAATAAATGAAATAACTCAGGTGAAGTTTCCAGCGTGTAGTAGGTGCTCCATATAATTAATTGCTGTCTGTCATCATCACTGCCCCCTTTATCCTCACTCATCACAGTGCTCCATCCGGAAATATGTTCCCATTCAAACTCTGACCTCCACAGGGGCGCCTGGGTCTCCTTCTCCTCTGGGTCCCAGTGCCCAGAGCCGGGGTGGGCAAACTCCAGCCCACCCTCCTCTCTCTGTAAATAAAATTTTACTGGAACATAGCCACCTCTGTTTCCTTGTGTACTGTCTATGCTACAATAACAGCACTGAATATGTAGTTGTGACAGAAACCACACGGCCCACAAGCCTTAAATATTCACATTATATTTAAGTATTCACAGATCTTGCCATTTACAGAAGAAGTTTGCTGACCTCTGGCCTAGAACCAAGTCTAACACCTAATAGAGAGATGCGCATAAATACTTGTTTCAAGAATAAGTGAATGAAAATGAATGAATCGAAATATAACCATGTCGTACAGTCTGAGCACCATGGTAATGGGTTAGCTCAACTGGAATTTTCCTTTTGTTAGGTTTTTTTTTTTTTGGCAAGTAGGTTCTCTTCCTTGAGCTAACTGTTATTTAAAGCTGACACCTTGATTATTAACTTCATCAGAGTGTGGCTGTGTGGGTAGTGAAGCCCCAGAGAGAAGAAAATAAGAGGAAGAATAAGCAGGGAAGAGAAAGGAGGAGGCATGGAAAGGAGAGACACAGAAGCTGCTCCCCTTACCCTTCTGTGTGGCCACTACCCGGGCTCAGACCCTGGTTAGACCAAGCTTGGACTGGTGCAGTAGCCCAGCCCACAGCCCGACCCGTGGGAAGCACTCAGGAGATCTTTGTTGAGTGAATGAGTGAATGAGTGGCTTTGGAGCACTGAAGGAACATAGGAACCCAGAGACTGAGTTTGCATTCCAGCTTCAGCCAGCTGAGAGTCATCAAAGAGGTCCATTGACCTCTCTGATCCAGTGGGAACACAGATCTTTGTGCTGCTTCCCTCGTAGGAGTGCAGGGAGCACGAGATGGCTTAGTGGGCACCAGAAGGGAGAAAACTCCCTGATGGAGCAGCAACTAGGTACTGGGTGCTGAGGAGGACACTTCATATAGTTTTATTAATATTCACAACGAACCAGGGAGCAAAGATGACCAGCCAACTTTACAGATGGGGAAACTGAGGCCAGGGAACCTAAGCTGCTCATCTTTTCATGTCTCTTGGAGCTTTATGATCTGGGCTTCTCCCAAGGAAGAGGTTGGGGGGAGAGTAACTTCCTCAGGTCTAAGAGGTGAGCTTCTTACCTGAACAATGAACAATAGCTTATAAGAGGACTCGGCAGTTTACCGAGAGCATGCCAGCCCATCATCTTCATTTGATGAAATAATATTGATACAAAGATATCAAACTGAAATGTCACTACCATTTAGCAAGTGTTTCTTTTGGGTCAGGCACTCTGGGACTTGCTGTGACATGCATTGTTTTGCTAACCTCACACGATGATGTGAGGGAAACCATTTCATCCCCACTCTACAGATGAGGAAACCGAGATGCTGAAATGTTAAGTGACTCATCCAAGGTCAAGGTTGAGGGCAGGACTGGGATCAGAACTCTCATCTGGATGACTCAGACCACTAAGCCATCTGCCTCTCATGCTGCTACTTACTTGTCATTGAGAAAGGGTTTGCTTTGTTTCCCTTCCAGAGAAAATGTCCCCACTTAGTGCTTCAAAGGGAGCATGATTTATGACGATAATTATAATATGGTGCAAGTAGGGTTTTCAGTGCTGTTGAGTCCAACGCCACAAACGCAGCCCAAGCAGCCTGATTCTTTGGAAGGGGTTGATCATTAGGTTCTTATAATTACACACCCTGTTCTCCTGGAGGTAGAAAAAAAAGAAATAATAATACGCATTTCTTAGGTCAGAGAGTTCTTGACTAATTGTCAGACACAACTATTTTAACTGAACTGCGGAAAATTTGAAATGTGAAGGCATGCCCTTGGGGGCTGGACGATGTGGAGCGTATGGCCAATGACTGTGCCTCTAGAAGATTTTTCACTTTTAATGACTCTACAACTGAAACATAAAAAGGCTGAGGCAAGCCTTTAATTTTAGATTTGATTTCACTGCGTACAGCTGGTGCTAGAGGCAAGGATTGGATGATCGTGTGTCTCGAGGTACAGTGGGCTGTGGGCTTCGGTGCTGCCTGCTCAGCTGTGCTCCCCCTTATTTGAGTAACACATCTTGATTTTGGGGGTGTTACCAAAGAAACTGGGTTCACCTCTTGCTGGATGTCTAGCCAAAAGAGACAGCCAAACCAAAGATCGGGGGAAGGAAGGATGTATCACTTACAGCAAGGAAGGAGAACACTGGGGATCTTTCTCAAAGCAGTGTCTTCGCAAACTGCAAAACTGGGCGAAATTTTAAGCTAAGGGTACATGCATATATATGAAGGGGCTTGGGCGGTTGACAGAGTCCAAGCTTTAGTTGATTGAAGTCATGAGGGTCAGAAAAACTCAACGTCATCATCTTTTAAGTTCCACTTGATCTGCATTCTTTGTTCCCTTAAGATCATTAATTACTGAGACCTGTTCAAAGGCAAGCATTGTGGCCGGGCTTAGATCACAAAATGGCTTAGGTCAAAAATGGCTGCTCGGGCTTTCCTGGTGGCGCAGTGGTTGAGAGTCCGCCTGCCAATGCAGGGGACGCGGGTTCGTGCCCCGGTCCGGGAAGATCCCACATGCCGCGGAGCGGCTGGGCCCGTGAGCCATGGCCGCTGGGCCTGCGCGTCCGGAGCCTGTGCTCCGCAACGCGAGAGGCCACAACAGTGAGAGGCCCGCGTACCACAAAAATAAATAAATAAATAAATAAAAGAAATGGCTTCTCTTATGTCAAGAAAGCCATGCTTGGCTCTCTTTCTCCAGGGACCCCCCTACCCTAGCTGCTTCCCTCACTTGCAGTTCTTAGGTGTAAATGGTCAAAGCCCAGACTTGGCCAATCAGCCCTTTGAGCTCTTCGGTGGCTCCGGGTGATCCTGGCAAGTGAGCGGCCCTCAGGAAGTCTCAGGTTCCTAATCTATACAATGGGCACAGAGATTGTACCTTTGTGATGGGATTGCTCTGAGGGTTTAAAGAGGATACAACGCGTCAGTGCCTGGCACACAGTAAATGCTCAGAAATGTTAGCTGTCCTCATGAGTATCACCGCCTGTCACGGTTTATGCAATTAGAGTCACCTTCGTTAAACTGTGAAGTTAAACACATGCACGTTTATTACAAATCCCTTTGAGGATTTCAGCTGTCAGTGCTTCCTTGCTTGGGGGCTGGGCACACACCCATTTCCTTGTTCTGTCCTCTAGTCTTGATGCCTCATTTTCCTCCTAGCATCTCTATTTATTCCTGGGCTCTCACTAGTTGGAAGGAAGGGCCAGTGGCTCTTCCAGCATCCCCTCTCTTGGTGGCAGTCCCATGGCAGGAAACTCACCAGCTTGGGAAACAATATTGGTGCAACCCAGGCAGGGTGCTAGTGGGTGTGTAGGGCAAGGGAGGTGGTTGACAAGATGTCCTTACAAGCAAAGGCCCTGTGTTGAGCTTCTGCTCTGAGCAATACCCCCAGGGCTGGGAAACCCTCTCCTTGGGGCTTAGCTCACCTTGCCCGGACCCCTCCAGTGATCCCCTTGCGTCTCCTGCACTGTCCTCTTGCCTGGGCCCAGCTCCTTCCTGTACTGCTGCTGCTTCAATCACACCCTTACGGTGACCAACTGTGCCGGCTTACCTGGGACTGAGGAGTTTCCGGGGCTTGAGGGACCCCACTTCTCTTCTCCCTCTTCCCGGTGTGATGCTGACTCCATTCCCGGCCCCTTCACACTGCATGTGTGAGCGGCCTCCATCCCTCTCGCTACCTCCCCTCCTCAACTCTCTTCCTTGCTTCTCACCAAGGCCTTGGGAAGCCCCATTCCTAAAGAGGAACAGGGTCAGAAACTCTCCTGATATTAACTCACATCTGAGCCTCATCGTGGTCCAGTCCCACGCATCCTACACCATTTCATCCTCACCCAGCCTGTGCGAAGGCGACTGTTGTGGTGGCCATCCTATAGATACGAGAAGATACGGAGGTCTAGGAGGTCCACTACCCAGCCAAGGTCACACAGCAGGTGACTTGTGAAACTGGATTTGGAACCCAAGTATGTCCTGCATGGCAGTACATGTCTATCTGCTTACCTGTGCATGCTGCCTCCTGCTGGGAAGGAATCTCAGGGCAACAGCAAAAGCTGCTCTGAATCAAGATGCAAGGACCACGGCTGCGGTTCCTCAGCATTTTCTGTTCATTTCCATCTAGTGTGGCTCCATCTTACATGGGATGTATTGCACTTAATTATTCCCCGACTGTTGGGTCATAAAATTCAAAAAGCATTGATGGCATGTCTGTTACACTCCTGGCACAATACTGAATGTTTCACCTACACCATTTTATTTATGTTTTAAAAAATCTCCACCACATCCCCAGAGGGTGGATGTTAAAAAGTCAGTTCCATAGATACAGAAGCAGGCTCCATGACACTAAGTAATGGTCCACATGGCACGGCTGGCAGGAGCCAGCGCCAGACTCTGTCCCCAGGGCTTTGGAGTAAAAGCTGCCTCTATCAGGCATCCATTACTGGCCAATATTCCCTTTTAAGTTTTCAAGCAACTTATAAATTCTCCCCAGGCAGCAGATGCCACTTAGGTTTCTTTACCATCTCCCGGGCTGCTTTGGCCCAGTGCTAAGTGCAAAGTCCATGCTCCAAATGAAACTTTGGTTTGATACTTTCACATGATTACAAGAAAAACAAAAACAAAAAAACTGTGTGAGAGGCTCATTTTCTTAGTGGGGGAATTAGTTCCAGGCTTATAAAAGTCCGGAGGGAAAGGAAAGGAAGAAGTTGTTGGGCACCTGGGTCTGTGCTGGGCACATTTGATCACTCTGTCTGGTAACAGTCCTGGAACTGCAGGAGGGGAGCGTGATTATAGCCATTTCGTAGATGAGGAGACTGAGGCCCAGGGAAGTTAGCCCTCATTCCCGCAGTCTCACAGGATGCAAAGGGACTGCTTCTCTTGCCTCTACTTAGGCCTTTCTGTTCTCCAGCTGCAAGGCCTCCTCGCCCAGAGCTCTCGCCTCCGTGCAGAGTGAGCCAGTTAACGAGGTACCTGTTAGTCTCCCTCCTGGGGGCCTGCGTACAGCTGTGTCCTGTGACAAAGTCCTCCTCAACTCCTGCTGGAACATCAACCATCATGGCTCAGCCTGGCAGAAGCTCTGATCATTAAGCCTTTTGGGAAAGCTCGATTGATTGTGGCCTTTTCCTCAAGCAATCAATATTTTTGGTGAAGCAAAACCCTGGGAAAGAAGCTTGCGGAGCACTGGGGCTCGGCAGAAAATTAGAAATTCTCCTTGAGTTTGGCTGTGGAAAGGGGATATAGAAAATCTTTAGTCTGATAAATCCTCAGCCAGGGTGTGTTGGGGGAATTTATGAGACCAAGCTCGCAGAAAAATGCAAATTCCGTGACTGCTGTCCCAGAAGCCAGGAATGGTGCTGGCTGCAGAGTCCTGACTTGTCCTTGACATGGGGATTTAGGGATTACATTATTCAGCAAATGAAAACTCAGGCTTAGAGGAGGAAGATGGCCTGAGGCCTACAAGTTAAGGTGGTTCACAATTTGTTGAAAAATTCTGGGGAGAGGAAATGGGACTTGCCCACCAGGCAGGAGAAGGGCATCCTGCACCTGACCCTGAGAGGCCAGAAATCAGAAGAGTGGATCTTATCAGGAGAGGTCCAGGCCTTCTGGGTGCTCAGCTGCTCAGGGCTGGGCAAGGCAGAGGAAGCTACTCCTTTTCTGTTTGCTGAGTGTACATGTCTCCAGAATTTGAAACTGACCACACTTGGTGGATTTAAAGACAGGACATGTGACTTCCTGAGCTTACCCAATGAGTTCTTTGAGTGCCTACCAGCCATGCTTCCAGGTGCTGGGGATGGGATAAAGAGTGGACAAGATCAAGTCCCTGTTGTCCCTCATTCTAGTGGGAAATAGTTTGCTGTGTGAAGATAATTATGATGTAAAAGGCTGGGGGTGATGACAAGAGATGGATGCTCAGAGGTTGCCATGTGGTTTCTTGCTTCTCCTTGGGGGGTGGTGCAAGTGGCTCAGGTGCCTTGGAGCCGTGACTTTGGCATCCACTTTCTGCACACTTCAGATAGGAAGGTCTGGATTCCCCCATCGGGCTGGATGAGCCAGGACTGGCCTGGGGGTGAGGAGCTAAAGGTAGGGAATGTCATAAGAATGAAGTCCATGGGTGAAGGCAGTCCCAGGAACCAGATGGTCATCTGAGTGAGGGCCAAATTCAAGGGGACAGCTCTTGAACTTGACCCAGACAGAGGTGGAACTTGTTCTAGATATAATGGACTGTGTCTGAAGACAGTGGGCAGGCCTGAAGCATGCAGAGGATGAGTCCAGAGAGTTTCCTGAGCTTCCCAAAGCTCCAGGTCTATTTTGTAAGGCACCCAGGGTCTTTCCCATGGTGTATTATGGAATTGCTCTTTGTTTTTTGTTGGTTTTCCTCCTGGACAATTATTATTGAATGCATAAAATTTTTTAAAATGCATGAATACATTTTCAGTTTGAAAGATTAGGAGATTCTAGAACAAAACAGATCAAAACGAGAACTTTCTCCATATTCCCTCCACATTCCAGTTTCCTCTCTAAAAGTATCCACTGTGAATAGCTTCACATCTGTCTTAAAGACTCTTTTCTATGCATTTACATTCAAACATGTACAAATGTACCTGCATCTTACATCAGAATGGAATTATAGTATGCATATTGTTCCGTGACTTACCATTTTTCACATTATAATATATTGATATATTGGAAAACGTTCTATGTCAGTAAGTAATCTTTTCATTATTTTTTAATGATGATATTCCATAAATCTTTTACTTTCATTCTCATTTTTTGCAACTGAGAATAAAATATTGTTTAATGAGTTGGCCACGTTATTATAAAATAAGTTCTTAAATGTATATAGGATCATTTACATATTTTCTATTTTGTTCTATTAATTGATAATCTATTTCTAAGCCACTAAACACACTGTTTTATATATACTATAGCTTTATAGTATTTTTTTAAATGTGGTATAGCAAGTTTTGTATTATTGTTCATTTTGAAATTTTCCTAGCAATTTTAATGCATTTTTAATGTCAAGTCCACTTATTACATTTCATTAAAGTCATGCTCAAATTATGATTGGGATTACATTGAATATGAGGGTTATGTGGAGAGAACTGACATCTTTATAATCTTTCTTCCCATCCAGGATTAGGGCATGAATCTCCATTATTCAGGATTTTTTATTGTTGTTAACCTTCATTTCATAAAGTTTAATAATTTTCTTCATTTAAGTCTTTTACAGTTCTTCTTAGGTTTATTCTTAGCTTTTGTGTGTATGTTTGTTTTTCCTTATGAATGAAAATGTTAATTCTATTCTATAATTGATTATTATGTAGTGAAGAAAATTATTAATTTTTAATGTTTTGTAGATATCTACCTATTCCTCCTTTACTGATGTCTTTTATTAGTTCTGTTATTTTCTTAGCTAATTTTCTAGGGAGATAATAATATTGCTTACACGTAATGACAATTGTCTTTGTTTGAAATTTTATTCCTTTATTTTTTTCTTGCCTTGTTGCTTTGGCAGGACATTGAGTAAAATGTTATGTAGCAGGATGATAAGGATAGTATCCTTACCATGTTCAAGTCCTAAGAGGGAATGCTTCTATATTTCATCAGCCTTTCTGATGTTTGTTAAACATCACCTAGTAGGTTATGACTTTATTTCAGCAGAAACAGGTTTTTAATTTTACCATGTGCTTTTGAAACATCGACTGAAAAAATCATATTTTATTCTCTTATCTGTTAGGTTGGTGAATATATTGATTTTTCTGATATTCAATAGTAAAATATCCTTGGATTATGATTTTAATATGGTAGTATATTTGCTTTGCTAATATATTTTTTAGCCATGTTTGTGTTTCTGAGTGAATATGGCCTACTATTTCCTTTTTTAGTTTTGATGTCAGGATTTTGCTCAGAGCTTAAGGAAAAATGATTTCCACATTATTCTATGTTCTACAACAGTTTATATATCATAGATAACATCTACTTTTGAAAATTTGGTGGAACTCACCATAAATCACTTGAGTTTTTTATTTCCTTTTTAAGAAATTGTTCTTTGGTTACCTTTTCAATTTCTTCTATGTTTACTGATCTATTCATGTTTTCTACCTCTTCTTAAATGATTTTAATAATTTATATTTTCCTAAGAAGTTATTCATTTCCTTTAGAAGCTTATATTCATTGACATTAAGTAGTATCTAGCATTCCTAAATACATTTTTAATATCACTCTTATCTATAGCTCCTGTCTTCTCTCATTTCCAAAGTTGCTTTTTAATATCTTCTCTCTGATTCTCCTGATAAAGTTTCCCAGAAATTTGTCTATTATAGTGGTCTTTTCAAAGGACAATCTTTGGCTGATTTTGTTTTGTTTGTATTCTGTTTTATTAATTTCTGCTGTTATCTTTCTTAATTGCTTCTTTTAGTTCAGAGAGTGAGTTATTTTGTTCTTTTCTGCCTTTTTTATAGATGCATGCTAAGTCCTTTTCTTGTCAATCTTGGTGGTTTTCTAATAAGTGCATTTAAGGCCATAGATTTTTCTCTAAGTGGGTGGACTAGCTGGAGATGTTAATGATGCCATACTAGATAAGATAAGATGCTGCTAACCCTCCAGCATGCCTGGATAACCATTCTGTGAGCCCGGTCATTGGTCCAACATCAGACTGGACTCGTTTATATCACATAAATCATGTTTCAACAACTCTGAAGAGATTTTCAAATTGAAAAGTAGCTCATCCTGGCCTCACCTCTTGTTGGCTGAGCTTAAAATGACTTCTAATCACATTTGCCTGCTCTCTTCTTTCCACTGTCCATCTCTGTGTGTGTGTGTGTGTGTGTGTATGTATCAGTCAATCACTTAAAAGTTCCTGAGCATCTACTATGTGCTCAGATTACTGTAATGAACCAGATGCAGTCTGTCTTCAAAGCGTTCACAGTCTAGCAGCAGAGGCAGGTATGTATGTAATTTCAGTCAAGGAAGTAAGTGCTACAAGTCTAAATATTTTAAGGACTGAGAAGAGGGATGGATTTAAGTCTGCATGGAGGTGGATGGGACCAGAAATCAGGGAAAATCTCACAGGGAGATGACACAGGCTGAAGTTGGATGTTCAATCAGACTTCATGTGGCTCATGGGGAAGGGAACTGTACCAGGCAGAGGAATCAACTAAAGTAAAGAAAAAGAGGTAAGATGGAACAGGGAGTGTTTGGTTAACAACACAGGGCTCAATCTGAAGGGCTCATTCCCGGGGGATGATGCTGGAGGGTTGATGGTAGACCCGGCATGGGGGACCCTGAGGCTGATGCTGAGGAGCTTGGACTTTGTCCTGTGCTAAGTAGATGTGAGATGATGTGGCCACACCATGCTTGCATAGACTCTGTGGCCTCAGTGAAGTGGGCATTGGGGTGGAGAGATGGAAGTTAAGGAGACAAAGATAGAGGAGGCTCAAGTCATCCAGCTGGAAGATGGCATGGGCGTGAATTCCAGAGACCCCTGGGGCTCTGGCTGCTTTCAGGTTTGATTCAGTAGACCTTGGGGGTAGAGAGCAGAGAAAACCTTCAGCAGCCCTTCCTTACTTCCACAGGCACCTGGCTCTTAAACCCGGTGCTGATGATGTGATCACTGTTTTCCAGGACAGCACGTTGGCAGGCACATCCCATGCTGAGCAGGTCTCTGAGATGGGCTCACATCCCTGCCCTCCCCTTATTGGTCTGTGACTTGAGAGGGCTGTTTGTCTTTCTCAAACTCAGTTTCTTCACCAGGAAAAGAGGTGGTTGGGGGTCTTTAAGGTGACGGAGCATGTGGAGTCCCTGTTGTCATTATACTGTTGTTCTAAAGACATGAGCATCTATTTTCTGGTTCCTCGGTGAGGCACTCAAGTACATTTTATTAGTTTTGCTTTTTCCCTTAGAAAAGAAAGGACTTAGTTGGTTTGATATAATGAAATGGTTTGTATATTTTATTTAAGAGGAAAGAAAAAAAAAAACTGCTACAAAAAGAGCTTCTGCCCCGCAGAGCCATCCTCTTAAACGCTGCTGCAGCCTGACATTCTCCCTTTGTTTGCTCTCTCCCCCTCACAGCCTAATGACATTCCCGAAGGTGGCAAAGGAGAGCTTCAGGTTGCCATGGGAGCCGGGTGCCAGCAAGGATTGGAGAATTCTAGCTCTTGGAGGCTGCGGAGTTATTCCCCGTGGCTCAGGGAGCAGGGCTGGCTGCAGAGACTGGGGCTGGGGCGGTGAAGATGCTGCTTCAGGTCCTGCCTCGGGCTCTGTTGGAGCCAAAGGAGGTACTTAGGGGGCCCAAGCTGTTGTCTGGCAGGACCCAGGGCCCTCTCTGGAGCAACACCTGCCCCCTTTCCTCTGATCACATCCAAACCCAAATATAAGCAGGAGGTGGGGGTGGGTGGGACGCAGGGAGGCGTGAAGGAAGGAGGGATTCTCTCTGTAGCCTGTGGCCCCTGCACCCACCCCCAGCGTCCTGAGCAGGCTGGGCTGTTCTGGGTTCCCAGCTCTCTGCAAGGACTTTGTCAGGGGCTCGCCTGAGATGCCATCATCCCCACCATCTCCAGTTATCCTGTCACCACCTGAGCCTCTTCACAGCTGACAAAGCCTTTCCAGGTGTGTCATTCACTGGCTCTTCACAAATTCATCCTGCAAAGGGAGGCATGGGTCATGTGCCCATTGCACAGATGCAGACATGGGGGCTCAGAGGGGCCATGCCTGGGAAAGCAGCGGGGAGCTCTTAGTCTCGAGGTTTGTCACCTAGGAGCCATCAGTCACCAGGGTGGAGAGAGGGCCTACAGGGGAGAGTGGGGAAAGGCGTGCAGAGTGATAAATGATTACTGCCACAGCCTCCACAGTGCGAGAGGTTTAGAAGGAGGTAAATCGTTTCAGGTATCAGCTCAAGGGGTGCCAGTGGGAATGAAGTAAAGCCCAGAACTTTCCTCTTCCTGAAATGGGCAGCTATGATTTGCTTCTAGCACACCGGCCATGTGCCGGGAAGTCTCCACACTTTTCCTAGAAGAGCCTCAAAAAGCCACCCGCAGGGAAGGGACTGCTACCCTCAAGTCACTGAGGTGGGAACACAGACACCCAGAATCCCTCACACACTCATACTTTACACACACACAACTCTCTCACACACGTTCTCACACAGCACGCACACGCAGATACACGCACACACTCACACAGCTCAGCCTTGCTTTGTGTTAAGCGTTTGCCAGTCACCCTGATGGTGGGCACTGAGCCATGCCAGTCACTCCCGAGGCTGATGTGCGCTCTCAGCCCCTCAGCAAACCCTCCCCTCCAAAGAAGCAGTCCAAGCATCAGTCAGCAAGGCCCCCCCAGGGGAGCACATGGCCTGGGACTCTCCCCACAGTGCTCAGCCAAGTCCTTAGAAAGAAACAGGGCCAAGTCCTACACTCGAGGTCCTGCAACCTCCCATGCACCCACTGCTCCCAGGATCTCACCCACCGACCCAACTTCTATATCCACTGCCCTGTGCAGATGCCCCTGGCCTGGGCTGCTCTGCATCTCCTGCTGGGCTGGCTGCTCTGCTCTCCCCTCATCCATCCTCTCCTCCCCTCCCCACGCTGGCTCAGAACCCACCTAAAGGAGTTCTGTGGCCGGAAGCAGAGAGGTACAGATTCTGGGTCACAACCCAGTAGTACTGTGAGATCCATTTAGCATAAGAGATCAGCATTTTAGAATAGTTTGGAATAGAATAGAAAATACAAGATTTTTTACAGTTATAAAAGGCAGTCCTATGTACTGAGACTTTTTCTGTTACATTCAGACTTGAATGCATGTGTCCTGGATTGAGTTGTAGAATGTGTTTTCTTTCTATGGGGTGTGGTCTGAGAAGTTTGAAAGTGGGTGGAGTTAAGTGAAAATTTATCTGAGCTTTCCAGGCTCTTATGGTCCAGCTCCTGCAACCCCTAGAGTTTCCTCTGCCCACGCGTGGCCGTCACTCCAGTTTTCAGCTGCGGGACATACGTGCCCTCTGGTCCTTCTCACCGCCACCTGAGCTGTACCTCTGCCCGGAAGGCTTCTCCAGCTCCCACAGTTACCCCTGTTTCTCCCGTCACACCCACTCAGGGATCATCCCCTCTCTGAGGTTGTTCTGCCCTTCTCTTCTTTTCCCCAAGGTCACCATTCCCCTGGACCTGTTCACACCCTGGTCATTTGATGTCACAGTGAGTAGTGGTTGTCTGCTCCCCATGCTTTCCTCCCACCAGACAGAATATTCCATCCACAGACATGGAAGGAGAACTTGCTAGGCACCAGGCACTTGGCAGTGCACTGAACTAACAGCATTGTTTAACAGTGCCCTGTGAACAGACCCTCTGCCTCTGTGAAACTTAGGATCAAGTGGCTGAGGCAGAACATAAGCAAGGAAGCAAACCAAAAATATGGCTAGACGTCTCGCTGAATGCTATGAAGGAAAAGGAGAGGTGGCTACTTTATTTTACTTTTTATTGAACTATAGTTGATTTATAATGTTGTGTTAGTTTCAGGTATACAGCAAAGTGATTCAGTTATACATATATATATATATATATATATATATTCACTTTCAGATTCTTTTCCATTATAGGTTATTACAAGATATTGAATATAGTTCCCTGTGCTGTACACTAGGTCCTCGTTGGTTATCAATTTTATATATATAGTAGTATCCCAAACTCCTAATTTATCCCTACCCCCCTTTCCCTTTTGGTAACCATAAGTTTGTTTTCTATGTCTATGAGTCTATTTCTGTTTTGTAAATAAGTTCATTTGTATTATTTTTTGAGATTCCACATATAAGCGATATCATATAATATTTGCTTTCTCTGTCTGACTTACTTCACTTAGTATGATAATCTCTAGGTCCATCCATGTTGCTGCAAGTGGCATTATTTCAGTCTCTTTATGGCTGAGTAATACTCCATTGTATATACGTCACATCTACTTTATCCATTCATCTGTCAATGGACACTTAGGTTGCTTCCATGTTTCGGCCATTGTAAATAGTGTTGCTGCAATGAACATTGTGGTACATGTATCTTTTTGAATTATGGTTTTCTCTGGGTATATGCCCAGTAGTGGGATTGCTGGGTCATATGGTAGTTCCATTTTTAGTTTTTTGAGGAACTTCCATACTGTTCTCCATAGTGGCTGCACCAATTTACATTCCCACCAACAGTGTAGGAGGGTTCCTCTTTTGAGGGGTGGCTACCTTAAACAGGGTTGTCAGATGAACCCCCAAATTTCAGAGGCTTAAGAAATTGAAGTCCATTTCTCTACCACATCAGATCCAGTCACTGTTGGAGGTGGTGGCTCTGCTCCACGCGGTCATGCAGAGACCCAGGCTGATGGAGCCATGGCACCTTCAGGATGGTGCTTCCAATTGTCCGTGTGTCCACATCCAGGAGGGAGGATGGAGGGTGGAAGGGGACGCGTGGGAGGTTTCTAGGGACAAGGGCTGTCTACGGCACACATAGCTTTCCATCGCATTTTGTCTGTTACTATGCAGTCACATGGTTAGTCCACTAGGGCGGCTAGAACAAAGTGCCACGGGCTCGGCAGCTTAAACACAAAAATTTACTATCTATCAGTTCTGGAGCCTAGAAGTCCAAGACCAAGGTGTTGGCAGGGTTTGTTCCAGCTCAGGGCTGTGATGGAGAATCTGTTCCATGCTCCTGCCCACGTTCTGTGTTCCGTGTTCCCGTCTCCTAGCTTCTTGCGATTTGCCGGCAATCTTTGGTGTGCCTTTGTCTTGTAGAAGAGTCACCCAGTCTCTGCTTTCATCTTCCACGTGGCGATCTCCCTGTGTGTGTGTCTCTGTCGAAATCTCCCCTTTTAACAAGGACACCAGTTATAATGGGTTGGGGCCCACCCTACTCTAGTTCAGCCTCATCTTAACTAATTACATCTGTGATGACGCTATTTCCAAATAAGGTCACACTCTCAGGTACTGGGGTTAAGACTTCAACATATACATTTTTATGGGACACAGTTCAACCCAGAAAGCATGGTAACACCTAATTGCACAGGAGGCTGGGAAATGTGGTTCAGCTGTGTACCCAAGTAGAAAAGGCTGTCTCCATGACACCATGGAAAGTTTGAAGCAGAGGAGTGACCAAATCTGACCTTCAGGATACCATGCACTCCTCAAGTGGTTGGCACATGGCAGGTACCCAAGGGCAGGAGTTTGTGCAGAACTGTCCCAGAATCTCCCTGCACCATCTAGATGTCTGGGTTTGGATAGGTGCTCAGTGAGTGTTGAACTGAACTGGATTCAGAGTTTGCTTACGGGTAGGGGGGGAGCAGGTGGTACAAAGTGAGAGGCTGGGGATTTAGAAGCTGAGTGGTTAAAATGATTCAGAAACTAAAGTCGTATGTGTGTAAGCTCATATGTGATAACTGCTTTAGGATTCTGGCTGGAAACCTAAGCCAATTCTGCCAACTCTGACTGAAGCCAAAAGGAAAAAGCTACAGGATGAAAAGAAAACTCGCTCTGCAAATTTACTTTTGGTATCTCCCTTGCTAAGGCATCCCCAGATGAGGACAAGAGGATTTAGGATTAGGGCAGATGATCATTTCAATCTGCAACATCTTACAGACCCAGCTTCTCACCAGCCCCATCCTGCAAGCACAAAGTCAGGAGGAAAGAAAGATTTTTCACGGATGGGGGATAAGAACCCACTGGTGGAGGATGGATTTGTTTCATACTCTTCCAAGACAATGGAGGATCAGGATGGGTGTCAGCGAAAGATCTGGGGCTGACTCCCCATCCGGGAAGCCTTTATTTAAGTCAGACAGGCAACTCTGATGACCTTGAGGACCCTCCAATATCCAGCTGAAAGGCTGTATTCTTCACAATGTAGAACAATAGTGCCATTTTCTGAGGGCCTCATATATGCCAGAAACTTGACTAAGTACACATTGACTGGCTGAATCTTGAAAACAGCATTGCTGTTATCTTCTCCATTTCACAGGGGAGGAACCTGAACATCAGAGAGTTACCGTAACTTGCTCAAGGTCATGTACCAGGGATTCACATCCAGCTCTGGCTGCCTCTGTACTGTAGCGCGTCCCGTGATCACCCCAGTTCCCTCTGCCTTGGGCTTTGGTCCCAGGAGTCTGTCAAATGCGGTGGCTGGGGGCACCCCATTTCATCAGATCTCCTGGGTTTGAATCCTGGTCCCTTTGCTTCTGGTGGACCTGCTACTTCACCCCTTTAAGCCTCAATTTCCTCTACCAAATAGGCATCATAATAGTCATTATTTCAAAGGGCTGTGATAAGCATTCATTTAACTTAGCACAGTATCCAGCACATAGTCAGTGCTAAGGAATAATTGGTTATTATTGCTAGCTCACGCACACACTGTCTTCCAATTTCCAACTTAAACGCCACCTCCTCAGAGAAGCCTGACCATCCTTATCTATGATGACCTTGCCAGCCCTTCTGGCAAATCAGACTATAGTCCTGATAGCGCTTATCACACATCTCACTCATGTGTGGTTTATTAATCTCTTTTATGCCTCTCCCTCTTCCATCCCTCCACCCACACACTAGGATGCAAGGTCCTGGGGTGCATCTGCTTCAGCCCTCTCTCCCCACGCCCAGCACAGTGGTTGGCACATGGCAGGTACCCAATAAATTTGTGTTGAATATTGAATGACTGTTAAGCTCTGTGGCCCTGGTAATGTCATTATTCTCCTCCCAAACTGAGTCTTGTCACTTGCAAAACAAAGAGTTGGTATCACTCAGGCAAATGCCTTCTAGGACTGATGGCCTTGAATCTCAGCCACCCCCTGTCTGGGGGCCATGTAGGTCCCCACGTGTAACACATGCTCAACCAGTGTGACTTCCCACTGGCCAATGTCAGTGGCAAAAATTATTGTCAACTCTAGTCTTCGACTCCCAGGGGCAGGTCTGGTCACCACATCACACTGCCTCCCTGTGGTTGAGCAAAAGTGGAGAAAAATAGGTAGAAATAGAAGCTGCCATGCAGTGAGCACTTACAGGATGCTCCAGGCTGAAAGATTAGCTTGTTTATGACAACCCCTCGAGAGAAAGAAAGCCCAGTAGCCACATTTTACAAATGAGGAAAAGGAGGCGACTTTCCAAGCTGATGCCACTTACAAGGGGCAGCGCTGTGGAAGTGTGTAGTGGGTCTAACTGCCTAGGTTCAAATCCCGGCTCTAGGTTTGCTGGCTGTCCTAGCCGCTCACGGACTCAGTTTTCTTCTCTGCAAAATGGGGGAATTATAACACCAATTTTATGGGATTGCTGTCGGGACTAAGTGTATTCAGCCATGGAAAGGACTTAGCCCAGCCCCAGGCATCAAAAGCTGTGTCAGTCGCCATCATTATCTCTTTACCCAGATATCATAGTCCTCCAGTGGCTATAGAAAAAGGCCATAGACTGGGTGGCTTAAACAACAAACATTTATTTTTCACTGTGTTGGAGGCTGGTAAGTCTAAGACCAAGATGCTAGTAGATTTGGTGTTTGGTGAGAACCTGCTTCCTTGTTCATAGGTGGCCAACCTCATGTGGCATAAGGGGCCAGGGAGCTCCCTGGGTTCCCTTTTGTAAGGGCACTAATTGTATTCATGATGGCTCCACCCTCATGACCTAAGTACGTCCCAAAGGCCCCAGCTCCTAATGCCATCACATTGGGCTTTAGGATTTAACATGAATTTTGGGAGGACACAAATATTCAGCACCAGGACTGCTCACTTAACCAGCGATTCTCAAAGTCAGGACCAGAAGCAGTAGCATCAGCGTCACCACCCAGGAGATTGTTAGAAATGCAAATTCTTGGGCCCCACCCTGAACTTGCTGAAGGGTGAGGCCTAACAACTGTGTGAACAGCCCTTCAGGCAAATCTGACGCAGGTTCAAGGGTGGCAACTTGCTCTTCCTCTCTGCCTCCCTGAGAAGAAGAATGAAGATTTAAGGTCAGATTTCACTGTTGATTATAAGACACGCCATTACTCCAGATGTCACTGAGACAGAAAGAACATTGTCAACTAAATTACAGCGTGGCCCTTTTCTTATCACAGTGATTATAACACATGATTATTTCAGAGATATTAAAAGGTGAAAAGAAAATTGCATCTCAGCATCAGTGGAATTTAGCATGAGGAATATCAGAAGGTGGGAAGCTATGTCGTCCTCACCTCTCCTCTCCAGTGGTTCCAAGACCTGACTGCATATTACCCTCACCTGGCTGACATTAGAATTTAAATACCTGGTGTCAGATGACACCCAGGCTGATCTGACCCGAATCTCTGGGGCTGGGACCCAGGCATCAGCAGAGCTGAAAGCTCCCAGGATGACTGCATTGTGCAGCTAGGGCTGAGATCCAGTGCTTTAAGTCAAATGTCTACCCTCGCACACCGGATGCAGAGATGCAGGCAAGTTTCCTGATTTCTAAAGAAATGAAACCCTGCCCCCACAAGCCCCATCAGTGTTCCTCACTTGAGGTTTACATCAAACTCACAAGGGCATGGAGGAGACTGGTTTCCATTTCTGGACTTCCTGCCAGAATCCGAAGGTTTCCCCCAAACCTTCTGCCTCTCCAGTGGCTTAGAGGTCATGAGTTTCCTTCGGACTCTTCTAGATCCTGACATGCGGAGTCTTTGCGGCTGAGGAGGGTATAGACCCTCCTCCTTGAAGAGCTGGTAGGGAAGGCTAAGCTCCAGCAACAGTCCAAGAGCCAGGACTGAGAACGGAGAAGGGGCGGGTGTGGTACACAATCAGTGAAACCTGGGGACTTAAGGTACTCTCCCCTGGGACACAGGGAATAGGGGGAACGTTTTCTGTGTGTTTACTAAGCGCCAGAGGCTCTGCTATCTATATGTGACTTCATTTCATGCTCTTTCTATGAGGTAGGTTTTATTCCCCTTTTTATAGAAGAAGAAACTGAGGGTCAGAGAGGTGATAGGAATTGTCCAAGGTCACAGCGAGTAGTGGAGCCAGGATTTGGATCCAAGATTGTCTGACTCTTCTTTACACGGATGCTTCCTTCTTCCTTGGGTCATGAGCCTTAGGTTTCAGAATCTGAGAGCTAAAGGCAGGGCTTCTGAATTTCCCATGCTGTTTTAGGTAAAAAAGAAATAGAGGCTAATATTTATGTGCTACTCTGGGCTGGTATTTTACATCTGCCATCTCATTTAGTCCTCGCCACAATCCTGCCAATTAGATGGTGTTAGCCTCATTGTACAGACGAGGAAACTGGGGCTTAGAAACCAAGATGGTGGTTCCCTTTCACGCCTGGGGTCCCAGCTGGGAGGAATGAAGATCCCGATGATACCATCGCAGGGAGTGTTTTGGCAGGACCACGACCTCCCCAAGAATAAGAATGAGTCTACTTTGTCTCTGCACCCTTAGACCCCAGAATGGGGCTTATCCCAGAGCAGAGGCTCAGAAAAATTAGAAATCACACTGTCAGCTTGGGAGAGTATTCTGTAACCTGAAGAGTACCAGACAAGTGCTACCTGTTATTTTTTTAACTTAAACAACCATACAGTTGTTTGGGGCAAATTTGAAAATGGGTGGCCTGAGGATTTTGCTGCCTTACCTGAAACAGAAAATTTCATGTAACAATACCGGTTTCTTTAGAAAACTGGAAAGCTCCAGCAACACCAGAATCACTTTTGTACATGGCAGCAATCGGGTGGAGCCCAGGGGAAGCTGCCTTACTTGGGGGAGGTCTGGCTCAGCAGTTTAGCCAGAGGTCCCTTCAAGTCCTGTTACCTCACACCCAGCAAACTTCACTCTTCACCTTTCAGTTTGGTCCCTGAGGGAACAGGAATTTGTGACCCCTGCTCTAGGGCTGAAATTGCAGCAACAATAATGAATGCATTTTGAAATTGGCATATGATATGCACAGAGCTGGAAAAACACAGCAGCATCTCGGGAGGTCAAAGCCACATCGACTGATAACCGTTTGATCAGGAACAAACACTAGTGGAAATAATCAGTGACTTTCTTCAACCAGCTGTGCATCAAACCCCATGCGCTGGACCACCCTTGACCTTAGGTTCCTAGGAACAGCTGTCAGAGAAACATGAACACCGTGCAAAGGTAAGTGGGAGGCTCGGGGTGCCAGGGGAAATCACCTCGGTCATTTTTTCAATTCTGTTTACGGTCTGAGTGATTTTGTGCAGAGCCTTGCAAGGAAGATTTAAAAGAACTGAGTGGAAATGTTCTTGCACCATAAAATGCCTTTTTTGTCCCTGCGGCAAGAGGAACGAGGCCGTAAAAATGCTGTTCTTACCAGGTCTGCGGGTAAATTTTGGTCCCTGAATAAACATTCCTTCTTTCATCAGATGCGATGGTTAGAAAAAAGGAAACTACACAGCTTCAAAGAGCTGTGAACGTACTGTATGCTCATCTCTTCTTACAACAGCCCTTTGAGGTAGGAGCCCTGAACCCCATTTTGCAGATGAGGAAACTGAGGCTCAGAGAGAGAAGGTTACTTGCCCAAGATCACACAGCAGGGAGGCCACGTAGCAGTACAGGGATGGAAACATACTCGTTAGTGGGAGGGAGGGAGGCTTTGCCCTGCTACCTGACCCTAAGGTCAGGGTCCCCCCAGGTTCCCTCTTCCGTGCTTCAGTCTGGCAGTGATGGGAGATGGGGCAGGGGTCATGAGACCCCATTCATGCCGTTAGTCTCCCGGAATTCATTCCACATCCCTGACTTTCTTTCCTGAGATCAATTGCTCAGCACCTGCCCATCCATGGCTAGCCGGATAGTCTACCCTCCAGACTCACAGCACTGCCAGGGGACATCACCATCTTTGCTGTCTGCTTGTGCCTCCACTTTCTGGTGTCGAAAAGTTGAATTCACTGTTTCCTGTAAATAATTCCAAACTTGGAGGTCTCCCTGACTCGTTTTTCAATCCATCACTTGTCAGGTTACGTGGACATGTTTTCCTTTACAATTTTCTTCCTATTTGCCTCCTCACCTGCACCCTCTGTGCCCTGCCTACTTGGGGCCTCACGATTTCTCTCATCTGGGACCATTTACAAGCATCCGCAACTGGCCTCACTTCACCCAGCCCATGCTCCACCCTGCATCTCATCCCAAATCACAAAACCTTTCAAAGCTCCCTGAAGTCAGAGATTAGAGTCGAATGCTTTCGGGTGACATTCAAGGCCTTGGTGATCTGGTGGCTCCCCGCTTCTCGGTCTCTCTCACCTTATCCCTACATGAGCTCTGGCCTCAAGCCAGTTTGGACTTGGTGCTGTTTTCTAAACTAGTTCTGAATGGTCCTGCTTCTGAACTTTGCTTTTGCATTGTCCCTTCTGCTTAGATCTCCTTTCCCAGCCCATCTTGGCCTAACAGAACCACTTTCATTCTTCATGGTCAGTCTCAAAATCCTTTCTTTTAAAAGATCTTCCTCCCTCATCTGTGGAAGGCTGCACTGTTAGGGGTAAAGGTGTAGGATTTGAGCTTCAGTTTTGCAACCTGGCTCTGGAAATCATTTTACTGGGCAGTTGTTCTTCCATTGGTGATGTTGGTATAATAACTTCTAGCTCCTAGGGTTTGGGGAAGGATAAGTTGGTTCTGGTAAAGGTTTAGGATATGATAGGTCTTCTGTAGATGGTAGTTTCCTTCTCCCTAGTGTTCTTAAACTTCTGAACCCACTACAAGCTTCTCAATAGCTTAGTCAGGTTGGGGAGTAGGTGCATTAGTTAGAAATTTCTTGGCGGTAAGTGATAGCAACCCAACACAAACTGACTTATAGCAGAAAAGAAATGTATTGATTCATGCAAATGAGAAGTCCAGGGGTAGCTTCAGGCATGGCTGGATCCAGGGCATTAAGTGATGTCACCAAGTTGTTTTCTTTCTCCTACTTGTCCTTTCTCTTTATCTCTTTCCATTGCTTTTCTTCTGTTTTGGCTTTTTGGTTTCCTATTTAGACTTTTCCTATTAAGGGGATCCCATATGGCCCCCGCTCACATCCTACTAGCTTAGCAACCTTAGTAGAAAAGAGAGCCTGTTTTTCAGAAGTTCCAGCAACAGTCCCAGGACTGATTTCGTTGCACAGGCCGGGTCACATATCCTGGTCCAATCACTGTCAAGGTCCACTCTTGAAGCAGAGAGCTGTGGTCAGTCCCACTAGAACCACATGGATTGAGGTTGGGGAAGGACTGGTTTCCAAAACAGCATCAGGGCACTGGGACTGGATGGATGGATGGGGGATAGACACTGGGCAGGCAAAGACAGACACCCACACAACAGATGGAAGCAGCATCAATGTGCAGTTAGTTATGCTCATAGACAATTGTACAAAAATGTCCTGGGGTGTTTTTTTTCCCTCTGACTCTGTGAGGGGAAAGGCCATATTCCATTCTCATGTCCCACAAGGTCCCCTGGACCATGCCTTCTCCCAGTCGGTTGTGACAGCCTCACAGCTGCCCCATTGACCCTCCCTCCCCTCCCTCCCGTCTCTCCCCACCATCCCTACCTTGTGGGGCCTGTTCCTGAGTAACTCAGTCCTGGGTTCTAATCCTATTGGTCACTCATTCGTGGTGCCAATTCGAGCAAATTACTAGGCTGAAATACTCTTTTCTCTGTCCACGTGTTGAGAGCTCCAATAAGAAAATGGACAGTTATCTGTCACTATGGAAGGAAATAATAACCAGAGTGGTTCACATTTACTAAGCGCTCACTCAAGGCCAGGCACCTGTAATGTGTTTTCCATGCAAGATCTCACTGAAGCCTTGCTGCAATCCTAGGATAACCACCTCCCCTCCGTAGATGAGAAATCTGAGCCCAAAGAGGTCAGGCACCTGGATCCAGGCCATACGCCTAGTGGATGCTAAGGCTAGAATTCGAACCCCACCTGTGTCTCTAGAGTACGTTCTTAATCCCTATAGCCATTTGTTCAATAAACATTTATTAAGCTACTACTATGTATCAGGTACTGCTTTAGATGCTAGGGAAAACCCACACAAATCCATGCCCTCATAGAATTTATGTTCTAGAGGGGGGAGATAGCATTAATAAGTGAGTTTTAAAATGTATATGTGTATGTTGTGAGAGTGTCAATGAAAGGGCCATGTGGCAAGAATCTGAGAATGGCCCCTAGGAGCTGAGAGCAACCCCCAGGCAGCAGCCAGCAAGAAGGATAGGGGAGGGGGTGGAGGGGGAGGAGGAGATGGAAGAGGAGATGGAAGAGGAGATGGAGATGGAGATGGAGATGGAGGAGGAGGAGATGGAGGAGGAGGAGAAGAGTAGGGAGCATATGGATTTCTGGGAGAAGAGTTGTTTTGAGTAAAGAGGGCAGCAAACTAAGAAAAAGTAGGGGTAACCAGGTTTGTCAGGTACAGTTGGAATCTTCCCTCTCAGCCCACTGGCCCTCGCTGCTGCATCAGGCCCCAGCTACTGTGGGTAATTTTCTTCTCAGGCTCAGTGGCCACCTGCCCCCAGGTCCAGCTGGCGTGTGGGCTGCAGGAAGGTTCGGAGCCAGCCGGGCAGCAATGCTGTGAGCTGGCGGGCGTGGGCTGGAGGCAGCAGGATGAACAAGCGCAAAGAGGCGGGGTGAGGGTCACATATTAGTTCCCTGCTTCAGCCTTTGCCATCACCCCACTCCCAGGCAGCACACCGGCATCTGCTTGTGGACATTAAGCTCAGAGGGTGTGGGGCTATCCTGACACCATGGCAGGTTCCCAGGTGACTCTCACAGCCAGTATCCTCCCTCTCCAAGCCAGGGTGAGACCAGGCCTTTTTGCACAATTAAGATGTTCATGAAGACACAATTTACCTCCCTCCTCCTGGCTCAGTCCCGCTCCCTGCTTCTTCCTCTCTCCTAGGTTTTCCTTTGTCAAGAAGAAGGCAGCTGGGGTGGGTACCCCATCTTCTGAGTCTTTGGGTCACAGCCAGCAAGTCAGGCCCATGAATGCTGCTGGAGGGACCATGTAGTCCCCCAGAACCCAGCGCCCCACAGCACGAAGAGCCTGTTATTACAGGTGGGTCGTGCTTTGTTTCTGCGGTGGAAATGAGCAAAATGAGAATTCCTGAGTCTGAAAGAAATTAAGAGACTCTCATAGAATCACAGTTTTCCTGGGCCTTGGCTGGGTCTCATCTGGAATTTTGCCCAGCGTGGCTTAATTATGCCGGTGCCATTCAGTTGCAGCCTGAGGTGGGGCTGGGGGCGGCCAATCCGCCCACAGAGGAGATGACAGGATTCCAGGAGGGAGGAAGCCGGGATCACCTGTTCTAGGGCGGTTTCTAAAGAGCAGTGTGTTAATTCATAAATCCAGCCCCTCCCCACTGCTCCCCTCCCCCCGCCCCATTGAAAGTTCCTGAATGAGAATTTACCGCCTGCAGAATAAAACTCAAACTCTTTGGCGTGACCCCTTTGAAGACCTCTGTGGTCAAGCAACACTGGGCCTACCTAATCCCACGGCAATGTTGTTATCTATGTTACTCCCATCACCAAGAGATCTGCCCAAGAATCCCCATTCATCCTTTAAGTTCAACCTTAAATTTCCTTTCTTCTATGAGGCTTTCCTGGCCTCCAAATGGTGAGGTCCCATACCGTGTGTTCCTATTGCACGAGATAGTAATAACTCACACATCTTGTATTCACTGGGAATCTTTCAGTTGTAAGTATCAGAGGCCCAACTCTGACTGGCCTTAAGGAGTTTCACCTTCAGGCATGGCTTGATCCAGGTGCTAATGAAAGATCAATGAGAAATTGCTTCATTGTTGTGTGGGGCTCATTCTCACATAGCCACTGGTAACTTTAAACTTATATTTCACCAGATAAGCAATGCCTTGAGGAAAGAAAAATTCTTTTTCCCAAATGTTCCAGAAAAAATCCTAGGACTGCTGCTTGCTGGTCCCCCTTCATCAGGTACCTGAACGGACCCAACTACTGTGACTTCAAATGGCCAGATAAAGATCACATGCCTATCCTGGGAGGATGCAGGCAGCCCTACCAAGCTACACGGTTTGAGCATGGGGGAGGGGATGCTTCTTTAAAGGAAAATAAAGGGCTGTGAACCAGGGGAGGAAGGTTGGCTGCTAGACAGGAAACAATAAGAGCAGAACCAACCACAACTTGGTATCCGTCAGAATCCATTTCCCCCTCTAGGCTGTGAATACCTTAGGGAAATGCCTAAGTCCAGGTAAATTAATAACAAAGGTCAGAAATAGTGTTCACAGAGAGAAGGGCACTGCATAGAGTGTCTCTAAACATAGGTATCCCTAGGAGCCTGGGTCTACCATGACTAAGCTTTGTGACTTCAGGCAAGTTACACAGCCTCTCTGGGCCTCAGTTTTCTCATGTGTTAAAATGATGAAATACCAGCTAACATGCAGGGTCTTCATGGAAAGAAAAACAAGGTAAAGTGCATTGAAATTCTTTATAAATGCTAAAGCAATATTCTCATTTTTTTCTCCTCCAGAATGTCTGAGTGCTATCACCGGCTGTGTGACTTTCCGGAAGAGAGAACTGAACATAGTCTGATATAAAAATGCTCAAACGTTAATAAACCTCCATTTTGGTTTGCATGCAATAAGGCCATGACCATTGGCGGGCTCCTTTTAATTTCACTCATTCACGTGTTCCTTTAGGAATAATCATTCAAATGTCGATTGTCTGCATGGGCTAGTGTCACCTAAGCATTGGGGATGCAGAGGTGAGCCAAAGTGGCATCGTGCCTGTCCCCACAATGACGCTTAGAACCCATATGAGAGACAAATAAGTAAATACTGGAATAAAGTAACTCATCATGATACTTGTTACCTGAGGAAAAGAAAAGACAACCCGAGGCCAGTTGGCCTGGGGTGTGTGGCAGGGTGGTGATGTGGAGACCCCTTCAGCTAGATGGTCAGAGGAGGCCTCTGAGGAGAACGTCTGAGCTGAAGGCCAAGAAAGAGACAGGCGAGAGGCTTCAGAGCAGGTCATTACACGCTGAGGGTCTAGCAAGTGTCAGAGAGGTTCGGGCTGTTCAAGGAATATAGAGATGTCAGGGGTGGGAGGGAGTCAGATGGGTCCAGGGGAGTCACGCGGGCAAGAGCTGGGTCACTCCATTCCCCCTCCCCCCCGCCCCCCAATCCGGGACAGGAAGGGACTTTGGCTTCTGTTGTAGAGGGATGGCAGCTATTGGAGGGTTTTAACCTAAGGAGAAATGATCAGATTTACGCGTTGACCTTTTATTACTTTTTTTCCCCCAAGTTCTGTCACTTCGCTTCATCTGGCAACCAGAGCAGGGAGGAGGTGCTGAGGAGACACGTCTTGCCCCGCCCCCTTTTCTCCGATCTTCGCAGGGGGCTTGCGGTTCACAAAACGCTTTGCACATGTCACCTCATCTTACCTTCAAGCAGCCTGGGGGAACCAGTGGAGAAGCAGATCAGCTCCTTGAAGCTCGCAGGCACACCAGACTGTCAGACTCCGCCAAGCCTTTGCCCCAATGACGTGCACAGGATTCCCTCGTCTTTTAATTTCAGACCCCTCCCCCTCGTTAATCTTACTTCTATTGCTGCCCTTATCAGACTGTGTTGTATGTAGTGGAGGAAAACGTTTTCCTCCACTCTCTTAGGGTTCCTGCCTGCGTCTGGCAGTTAAACGGACCAACACAGATCAACAGGAGAAAATGTCCATGGGAATGAAGACCTGAAAAAGTGACCAGGGCAGGAAATTTTTATACCTTTTCGACAAAGAAGCAAATGAAGAATTGCCGGTGGTGTCTGGACTTGGGGTAGCAAGTGGTGAAGAAGTAACTAGAACGATAAAGGTGAATTTAACACGTTTTTTTATACAGCCAGCTCAGCCCCAAATTTCCTGTCTCTGGTGGTAAAAATATCTTCCTTCCTCCTGGTACAGGGAGGGTACCTTTTGCTTGGGAGTTTCATGGCCTGTTTCAGGGAAGAGGGGCAAGGGTTGGGGGCAGGTCAGAGTGACCCTGCATTTGTTGTTTTCTCAAATTCCTTCAGCTTAAGGTATTTAATGTACCAAGGTGCCATATTTTGGGGTAATGTGTCCTGAACCCATTCATGTACAATGGGTTTTCACTTCCATCTCCCCAGGTGGACTTGGGTTATCCTTGTGGGTCCAGTGTAATTCCACGGAGGATGGAGGGCGAGTCAGGTCAGAGGGGAAGTTGCTGTATGACAGAAGCAGAGATGGGAGTGATGTGGCCACATGCTGAGGAATGAGGGCAGCCTCTAGAAGCTGCAAGAGGCAAGAAAAGATTCTCCCCTAGAGCCTCCAGGATGAGCCAGCCCTGCCTACACCTTGGTTTTAGTCCCATAAGGCTGACTTTGGACTTCTGACCTCCAGAACTGTAAGAGAATAAAACTGTGTTGTGTTAAGCCACCAAGTTTATAGTAATTTCTCCTAGCAGCCATAGGAAATGAATCCACCCACCATGTCTTTTGTTCTAGAAGTGGGTTTTTTATAACAAGAAAAATGGTCTTAACAATTCACCAAAATGTCAAGATCAAAGACATATGGTTCTTTTTTTTTGAATTTATTTATTTTTTCTTTTCCTTCTTTTATAATTTTATTAACTTTTTTTAAAACATCTTTATTGGAGTATAATTGATTTACAATGGTGTGTTGGTTTCTGCTTTATAACAAAGTGAATCAGTTATACATATACATGTGTTCCCATATCTCTTCTCTCTTGCGTCTCCCTCCCACCCTCCCTATCCCACCCCTCTAGGTGGTCACAAAGCACCGAGCTGATCTCCCTGTGCTATGCGGCTGCTTCCCACTAGCTATCTATTTTACGTTTGGTAGTGTATATATGTCCACACCACTCTCTCACTTTGTCACAGCTTACCCTTCCCCCTCCCCATATCCTCAAGTCCATTCTCTAGTAGGTCTGTGTCTTTATTCCCATCTTACCCCTAAGTTCTTCATGACCTTTTTCTTTTTCTTCTTAGATTCCACATATATGTGTTAGCATACGGTATTTGTTTTTCTCTTTCTGACTTACTTCACTCTGTATGACAGACTCTAGGTCCATCCACCTCACTACAAATATCTCAATTTCATTTCTTTTTATGGCTGAGTAATATTCCATTGTATATATGTGCCACATCTTCTTTATCCATTCATCCGATGATGGACAATTAGGTTGTTTCTGTGTCCTGACTATTGTAAATAGAGCTGCAGTGAACATTTTGGTACATGACTATTTTTGAATTATGGTTTTCTCAGGGTATATGCCCAGTAGTGGGATTGCTGGGTTGTGTGGTAATTCTATTTTTAGTTTTTTAAGGAAACTCCATACTGTTCTCCATAGTGGCTGTATCAATTTACATTTCCACCAACAGTGCAAGAGTGTTCCCTTTTCTCTAAAGACATTTGTTTTTCTGTTAAACCTAATGCTTTGCATTTCCAGCCCACTGCTGGAGCAGTAACAGCAGGCACTTCCAGATGTAGCCAGCGTCACAAACACACCTGGCATACAAGTGATTGGAGGAGAAATTATCACGTGCTTGGTCTGGGCTGGGTAGTATCTTCTACTTTGCAGAAACCACACGCAAGAAACTCCTAAACAAAAGCCACATGGAATTGGATAAACTGTGGGAGACCCAGGGGCATGGGCAGCAGCTCTGTACATCCCTTGACCATTCTCAGAGCGTTGATTGGGATCCATCTTAGCTGGCCTCCAAGCCTAGATGCCAGGCCCTGGAGGATGCTCTGATGATGGCAAGATGAGGGTGAAGTCTGCAGGACCCTCCTAGCTGGACAAAGCCGCCCCGGGCCATGGCTATCTCTTCCTTCATGTCTGCTATTTCTGCTTGGACAAGTGTCCTTTTATTTAAAGTAACATATCCTCGCTTGTTTCAGTGGCAAGGATTTGTGATGGCTACTATTATTTTTGAGAGAAGCCCTAGAGGGGAGGGAGGGGTCGGAGAGCTTTACCTGTTCCTTCCAATGGATACTTGTTTTGAAGGCAGAGCTTAATTCGATGGTGAGTTTGCTGGTGAGATTGGGAGACCAGGCTGGGGTTGTATTTCCAGGCAGAACCACTTCAGATCTTTAAAACCACATGCGAGGGCTGGGGAAGCCCATGGAGGCCTTGCTCTGATGCCATCGTGGCTGGGACACATTCCAGCATCACTGGTAGAGAAGGAGGTCTCCTTGAGGGTCCCCAGCTCCTCCCTCCCCCTCTTGTTTCCTGGTTGAATTTGCAGCGACCCCAAGAGTGAGCCCTGGCACTTTAAAGAATCAGGAGAGACCCATGCTAGGCAGGGTCCTGCCACAGACGGGCTCCTGCTAGGGGATGGCCTGCAGCTCCTGCAGGGCTGCAGGAGAGAAAACAGTTTCCCTCAGTGCCCAGAGGGATACGTCCTGCGTGATTTCCAGAGGGGAAGCTGTGAAAAGCCACAGCTGGAACAAACACATCCCTACAAAGGCATTAATGTGATGGGGACAAGAGACACCACTTCCCCATCTGGGACAATAATCACTGTAGGGGAAGCAAGGGGATGTCAGGCACAGCTGGTTCTAGGCTGGTATGCTGTCAACTGGTTTTTCTTACACACACACACACACACACACACACACACACATGCAAAACCAAAGCAAATTCTGTGAAGTGAAAGGCTTTTGTTCTGTTGAAGCTGGGATGGGTGTGGGCTTGGAGTTTAGGGAAGAGGACTGAGGGTGAAAACAGAGGCAGAAAATCTAGGAGTCCCTGAGAATTTGGGTAGGAAGGAGACAAGAAACATTTGGGAACAGGGAAAAGAGAAAGGAGAGAGGGAAGTGGCAAAAGGTGGCCTGGGGTTTGATCTGACTCCTTTCTGTGACCTACAAGTGGTCAGTAAAATCCACAAAAATGCAGGAAGTATGTATTGACATTTTGGTTGGGACTGGTGAATCTGGGAGGAATTTCAAGGGCTGTCAAACTCACGTAAAGGGGAAGGTTGCTGGTGTTGGCTTGTCAATTCCAGGATGGCAGGGCCAAGGTCATTGTCACTAACGGCTGCTGGGAACTATAGTTTTTAGCTGGTGCTTTGCCAGACCTCTTAGTCAGGGTCCCATTCCTGGGAGGAAGGGGAGATTGGAGGTGGCAGGTACCCGGCAGTCCCTGCACTGCGGGGAAGGATCAGTGTCTGGTCTGGGGAACATATGACGGCATGTGGATGTGCCTTGGGTGAAGTGGACCCAGGAAGGAGAAGAGGCCAGACACGAGAGGCCCTTAGGGAATTTGCAGGTATCCAGGGAAAACTTTGGATTTCAGTTCAAGTCAGTTTTCCCCAGGATTTGAGCAGCATGAAGGCCACCATGACGTGCTTTTCCCTCTTCCAAGCCTCAGTTTTCTCATCTTTAAAAAGGGGATGATAATCCAATGAGATTGTTTTGAGGCTTAAATGGGATGATGAATGCCAGTGCTTAGCCCAGTGGCTGACGTCTAGTAAAGAGTGGTTTCCCATCTCTGGACTTGGCTTTCCGGGCTGGATGTATATCCCTTGTTGCCTCCCCCTCATCCTGGAGGAGAGGATGGTCCGTGGTGGTGACCTCCTCCCAAGGTCTCTGGCTGTTAATCTACGTAAAGTCTTATCTCAAGCACCAAGGTTACGGTTGCTGGGCTTGCTGCTGCCTTTACTTGTTGCATTGCTGGACCGCAGTGCTGTGTCCGGTGCCTGGAACGAGAAACACTCAACTTTCCAGATCCCAATTAAATGTCGCCTCCTCTGTGAAGCCCTCCTTGACCACGCCCCCTTCCTCAGGGGACTGAATTGGAAGCGCCGCCTTCCTCCTCTCTCGGTCCATATAGAGACCTTAGAACACGCCGCCTCCGCCTTCATCTTCCCATTCTTCAAAATGACACAAGTTGCAGAAGCTAGTCCAGACAAGGTGGGGTATCCGGGTCCAGAATGAAGCTCCATCCCGTCTCTTGCTTTTTTCCCTGTTGTTTCCCTCCTCACACTCCCTTCCTCCTACACTTGGCACCAGTGGACTTCTTTCAAAACCATGGAAACTAATATACATCTCAAAGCCTCAGAAAAGCTTGAGATAACACTTTTGGGTCAGGATGGCAGTCTTTAGGCCTTATCTCTGCCGAACAGTAAGCTCCAGGTCAGGTCTTACGGCTCTTTAACTCCACCTGAAACAGATGGCATCACCTTAGTCTTCCGGTCCCAGAAGCCCTTGTCCCTGAGTCCACTATCGAGTAGGGTGGTTCTGCCTCGTTTCAGGCCCAGGGTCCTCCCGGCCCCCTGAGACTCAGATCCATCCTCCCTCACCCCAGGATACCACACTCTAGTGCCTAAAGGCAGCTGAGCAGCTCCATCATGCTCCAGGTAACTCCCATGAGGCCCTAGAAGCATCAAGGTCAATTATGCAAATGGACACTCCACGGGGTATATGTAACACAGCGTGCCAGGTATGTGTTCATAACTACCATTTATTCAGAGTTTATTACAATTTTTAAAAGCCCTCAACAACAGTTACTTATTTTCTATGTGAAAAAACAAAACGACAATGAATGATTTGTCCCAAGGTCCCCACCTAGAAATATTAGGACAGAGATTTGAACCCAGGCCACTGGGCTCCAGTACTCTGGGGCTAACCACTGAGCCATGACACAGTCCCAACCTGGTACCTTCAATTCTCATAAAAGCAGTGGGAAGTAAAATGTGCTGGGAGAGGTGAATAGCTTCAAGAGAGGCCTTGAACGAGGCTTCAAGCCCAGGCCTGCCTGAATCCAGGCCCTCTCCTAGCCCACGCGGCCTTGGCCTGAGCCTCTGCCATTCGCCTGCCAGTGGCTCCGGGCTTACCCACCAATACTGATGCACACCTGCCCTTCCATCTGTGAGTAGCACAGACAAACTGTTCATTTCCCCAAGACTGATCACTTTTGTCTAACATCTGGTACTCAGAGAGCAACACATCTGTTTTCTTGAAGGGCTACGCACTCTGATAAGGATTGTCGACCCTTTCTCAACCCTTTCTCAAAGCTGGTTGCAAGGAGGTAGAGGCCCTCCAGGGCTCCCCATTTCATAAAAGAGCTCATTTCATTGTGGAGGAAGCTGACACCCAGAAAGGGAGCTGGCCAAGCCAGAACCCGTCTCTTCAACTTTTATCCAGAACTCTTTCCTCCCACCATCAAATGTCTTTGTTGGCTTATTTATATCGGCCACCGAATCAGACAAACTCAAGGCTAGAGCAGAGAGTAGCCTACTGTAGCTGTGGAATATTTATCATGTGAATGAATGGATCCGGCCTTCGTTCATCAGACATTTATGCTCTGTGTTTGACCTTGTGCATGGCGTGGAGAGGGATGCAGCCAGGTTTTTGCCGTCCAGGAACAGTCAGGAGCTCACATTCTAGGAAAAAAAGGCAAGTAGACACTTGCCACCCGGTGTCATAAATAAGTAGGCGGGATGGAAGTCAAATGGGCTACAGTGAATTAACCAACGGTTTACGGAGCAGGCTGCACGCTTGGCCTGCTGAGCGGAAGGGAGATTAATGCATTACTCAGACTGCTTGCCAATTCGCGCTGACCTCCGCTGGATTTGTGCCCCCCCTCGCTTGAAATACTGCCCTTAAGTAATACATTCTGAGAAAGAAAGAGTCCTTTTCCCAACTTCAGAGGGAGAGATTGAAAAGAGCCCCAAGATCTGTCTTGGTTCTCTCCTTGCTAACTGGGGTCCTCCAAGCATCTCCAAGCCAGAAATGCGTTAGACCTCACTCGTGGGAGTTGTGTTTGGGGCTGGGTCATAGAATGTGCTGACGCTGAGGCAGCTTTGCCCCAGTTGCAGCTGCATCCTAGATGGTTCCGTAATGCGCCTTGAAGGAGAATGACAGTCAGCTTCCTGCTTGTCAGGGAGGCCCACGTGGCATGTTTGTTTTGTTTGGTAACCTTGACTCCAGACTGATGGGTCGATCTGGTAGTTAATGCCTCCGGGGAGGGGCTGCCCTCAGGAAGCTGGTGATGGGGTCCAGGAAGCAGGGCAGAGACAGCGCTGAGCCTCTAGGGACAGGGACGCACCGATTTATGCCCGCAAGATGCCTGGTTCCTCCAAACTCATTACCATGACAACGGAGACTTTTTCCAATCCAGGCTGCTGGGTACCTATTTATCAGGCCTGGGAGAGGCAGACATGAATTCAAATCCTGTCTTCCACTCTAGCAGCTGGGGGTCTTGGCCAAGTCCCTTTCCCCTCTAAACCTCTGTCAAATCATTTACAACATGGGGATGTAATAATGCCACCTTTTTGTAAGGATAAAGGGCAGAAGCTATCAAAACGTGATCCAGAAATTCCATACTCCAGAAATCTAAAAATGCACACACACACGCACGCGCATGTACTCACAGAGTGTTCACCGAGGCATTATTTTGTAATGGTGGGGAATGGAAGCAACGTAATGTCCAGAATAGAGGGTGTTTAAAATTTTTGTTGTTTTCAGATTATGAATTATTTTGCAGCTGTAAGAAAGAACAAGGTCATCTTCTAGTTTCTGACAAGGAAAGATCTCTAAAGTGTTTGATGAACTGGGGAAAGCAGGCCTCAGATCAACATACGTAATTTGATTTCACGATGATAACAAAATAAAAGTCCCCAAACCCAATGAGTTAGGAAGTCAGGTATGTAATAATAGGTGAAGGGGAGACCTTTGCCTGCCCCTCCATCCATGCATTCTGTCCCAGTGATGCATGGATGGAGGAGCTTTTTGGTCTCCATCAAACCTTCCTCTGTCTTCCACAGCCTACCCCACATCCCAGGAAGGGGTGCTCATGAGGGCCCTGGGAAATTGAAGGGGTGGTGGGCTGGCCAGGTGAGTTAGATGGGGGCCAGCACAGATGTCCATGAACATTGTGGGGGCTGTGAGTGATGTGCCCTCCTCTGGCTTGTCAATGACTAACCCAGCTTCTTGGCACTGCCAACCAATGGCACCCATGGCTACAGAAACTGAACTGCCCATGGGTGGGTCGGTGGTCTCCCAGGCTGACCCAGCTTCTGCCTGTGGCCCCTGGGTTGGCTTCCTGTCTCTCTGAACCCTGGCCCTTTGTTATCCTGTGGTCACCTTCCCCTCCACTCCCCATGTCACCAACTGATGCAGAAACTTTCAGCAGCGGGAAGATGGGCTCTGACCTTTCATCTCTATTTTTTATATCATTGTAATTGGATAGCAACCTTAGAAATTTAAAAGCCAAGAATGAGATACATTTGTTGTCTGTTCTGTCGCCATGATCTGTCTTGGGATCAGGTAAGGGATGTTTTTGTACCAGATTGTATAAATGGGGGACGGTCACCCCATAACAGAAAAAAGAAGGGAAGCTCTGATTATACAAACAGGATCTTGTTACTATTACTACCGGAGGTTTACTGAGAAGTGCACGTATTTTGTCCCTTCTCAGTGACCCCAACATAGCAACTCCGTCTGCCTGTTTCCTGCAGGTTTCATCTTATGGGTCCTTACGTTTCATCATCCGTTCATGGCCATCATCCGATAGAGTCAGTTCCCAGCCTTTAAACAAAACTCTCAGTCCTGCTCTTAGTAATTAAGATAAACTGCCTGGATATTTGGATGCCATCAGAAAGCACGGTTCCCCACTGACTGCTTGGGGAAGGGAGAAGTGGCCCAAATCCTGCAGCCCGGCCATGGCGTTTTCCTCCCCATCTCCGTGGTTCCTTCATTTCGCCCTCCAGCACCCTCTTCTTGCGTCAACACTAGGTCACTCCCTCTCCACGCACCAGTACCTCTTCCCAGAGCAGCTGAGACATCTTTTCAAAACAGGCTTCAGATCGTGTGACTTCCACTTAAAACCCTTCAGCAGCCCCAGTAGCTCAGGATAAAGATCAGAATCTTCAGCTGGCCTCCTGGACCCGCACAGCTGGCTCCGGCTGGCTTCTCCCAACTCAGCTCCCTGCTCCTCCCCACCACAGCTGGCTGGCTTTCTATCTTCCAGAGCCAGATATGCCACTCAGGGATTCTTGGCAAGAGGACTCAGGGAGACCCTCCTTGCTTTGGGACCAGTACCCACCCCTCCCCAAGCAAATGACACTTTCTTTCTGCAGTTGTCAGAATTTTCCTAAAGCATTTGAAGCCAACTGAAAATTGTTTAAAGAGAGCACGGGGGCTGGGGTGAATGGCTTTTGATGTGTTTCTATGATAGTTATGTGTGCTCCAGCCATCACCCGATCTCTGTAAAAGAAGCGAGAACTTTCACCACCTGGGCCTCCACAGCGGGACGGCGGGGCGGCCTGATGGCATCTCTCACGCACAGCCTAGGCTGACTGGCCGTGCCTCCTGGTCCCTGAGGACCAGAGGCTGCCACAGAGCCCTCTGGCTGCCTGCAGAGTGAGGGACTCCCCTCTCTTTGCTCCCCAGGAAGCCTGGGAAGCTCGAGGCCGCATGGAGCTTGCTGTTGTGCCTGTGGCTAGAGGCCCTAGCTCCACCTTGAGACCCAGAAGATTAGTCCTGGATCAGACAAGACCGTGTACCAGATTTCCCTCCTCCTTGGAAATTTTCTCCCACCCAACCCCCTTTCCCTGGGTAACTTTGACTCCTCGAAAAGCACCATTCACTTTGCCTTCGGGGCACCCATCCCAGTTTGCAATTACACAGTCATCCATGGTTATTCCATACACATCTGTCTCCCTCACTAGGCTACAAGCAACCTGAGGGGAGGCTCTTATGTCAACCAAAAAAGCACAGAAGGCTACAAATAAGAGTTTATTTGGGGTCTTAAGAATTGCAATTTGAGAGACTCAGATATGGGTAAAACAAGAAGAGTATTCCTGGGAAGAGAAAGAGTCAAGGTTTATTAAGGCAAAAGCCACGAGGTTATACTCTAACACAAGAAGAGAAACATTTGTCTTTAAGGGAGAGGTTGTCCACGTAATTATAGGGTAAGTGTTTCATAAGTATCTTGAGTTTCTGGAACACTGGGCAGATGTTCTAGATGCCTGCATTAAGACAAAAGTTCAGATTCCATTTGGGCTGAGATGTGGGTAAGCCACACTTCCCAGCTTCACTTTAGAGAGCTCTCTTAGCAATACCAACTCCATTTTGATTTTCCTTTCATTCCTGGATCAGACAAGACCGTGTACCAGATTTCCCTCCTCCTTGGAAATTTTCTCCCACCCAACCCCCTTTCCCTGGGTAACTTTGACTCCTCGAAAAGCACCATTCACTTTGCCTTCGGGGCACCCATCCCAGTTTGCAATTACACAGTCATCCATGGTTATTCCATACACATCTGTCTCCCTCACTAGGCTACAAGCAACCTGAGGGGAGGCTCTTATGTCAACCAAAAAAGCACAGAAGGCTACAAATAAGAGTTTATTTGGGGTCTTAAGAATTGCAATTTGAGAGACTCAGATATGGGTAAAACAAGAAGAGTATTCCTGGGAAGAGAAAGAGTCAAGGTTTATTAAGGCAAAAGCCACGAGGTTATACTCTAACACAAGAAGAGAAACATTTGTCTTTAAGGGAGAGGTTGTCCACGTAATTATAGGGTAAGTGTTTCATAAGTATCTTGAGTTTCTGGAACACTGGGCAGATGTTCTAGATGCCTGCATTAAGACAAAAGTTCAGATTCCATTTGGGCTGAGATGTGGGTAAGCCACACTTCCCAGCTTCACTTTAGAGAGCTCTCTTAGCAATACCAACTCCATTTTGATTTTCCTTTCACAATTATAAAGGGCAGGTAGTACCCTGGTCACTAGCACAGAGCCTGGCACATAGGAGGGGACTACTTGATATCTGTTGACTGAACGAGCAGGTGAATCACCGAACAAATGTGCTGCTGATGTCAGAGTGACCTTTACCTCTCCAAGCCTCAGTCCCTCCATCTGTCAAATGGACAAGACAATGGTTCCTGCCTCACTGGTTATCATGAGCATTAAGTAAGGTAACATTCCAGACCCCAAGCTTCCAGACACATTGGCCAAATCAAGCATTAAAGACGTGTTGAGTCTTGTCTTGGTCCATTCCGCTGCTATAACAATCCCAGAGGCTAGGTAGCTAGTAAACAGCAGACATTTATTTCTGATAACAATCCCAGAGGCTAGGTAGCTAGTAAACAGCAGACATTTATTTCTGACAGTCCTAGAACCTGAAGTACGAAATCAGGTGCCAGTGTGATTGGGTTCCGGTGGGAGCCCTCTTCTGCCTTGCAGGCTGCTGATTGGCTGTGTCCTCATGTGGGTGAGAGGACAAGAGAGCTCTCTCTGGTCCCTTTTATTAGGGCACTAATCCCATTTGTCGGGGTGTTGTTGGACCCAAGTTCACGTGCCCAACACACAGTGAAGCCAAAAAAGCCCAAAATGTTGGCGTTTGGATCAGAGAAAGTTTTACTGCAGGGCAGAGCAAGGAGACCAGGTGGATCGTGCTCAAAAGACCTGATGGGTTTCAGGAAGTTTTTAAAGGCAAATTGGGGGTGGGGGTGGGGCTGCAGGGTGTGTGACTTTCTTCTGATTGGTTGGTGGTGAGGTAGTGGGGTGACAGTCCTGGAATCTCAATCTTCAGCCCTGTGGTTCCAACCAGTCTGGAGTCTAACCGCTTGTGCTCAGCCTGAAGTTACCGTCCTCCACCGGGCTAGGGGCCCCAGCTCCTATAAAAAAAACTCAGTGGTATGTAGCAGATTGCTTTGCACACCCCCCCCAGGGGAACCAGCACCCTGTGCGTCACTGCACTATTGTTTCTTGACTCCTTTTCTTTTGTTCCTGCGTTCCCTCGCTCCCCTAATTAGTAACTGAATCTGCCCTTTGGAACTCGGGGAAGGTTTAGGAGGCGGAAGCCTTTTTCCTACAAACAGGAAACGGGGGACACAGAGAGGCTTTTGTTCCCAGAAGGGCCCCATGGGGTCCTGCTCGGTGTCAGGAGCTCTACCGTCATCTCCTATCACCTCCCAAAGGCCCCACCTCCTAATACCACCATATTGGGGGCTAGGTTTCAACACATGAATTTGGGGGGAATCACAAACGTTCAGTCTACAGTAAGCCCTGTGCTTTAATTTCTCCCCTCTTCCATCCTCCTTCTACCCATGGGATGCACATCTTACCCCTGGGGACCCCCAGCCAGGAATCAGCATTTCTCTTCACCTACAACAAAGTAAACTCTGAAATATGACTTGTCAGGCTGACTTAGCTGCCGGGCCAGCATGTCTTTTTAACTATAGTCAGACTGGCCACTGGCTTTAAAATTAAGATTAAGCGCCGACTGTATGCCTGGAACTCGAAATATGCTGTCTCGTTTAATCCTCACACCCACCCTATGAGGGTGTTATTATCTCCAATGTCCGCAGGAAACACGGGCTTGAAGGGACGAGGGGATTTGCCCAGGGTCGCACGGCCGATGAGCGCCCAGGGCAGGATTCAGACCCAGGTCTGCCTGGCTCTGAGCTCGCATTTGGCCCGTCCTTGAGGGCTGGGGCTGCGTCTGTCCCTGTTGGAGGACACAGCCTGCCTGCCGGATGCACTTTACCATACAAGAATAATAGGCAAAGACAAGCAATTTCTGAACAGATCCAGAACGTCAGAAATCCACGCATCCTCAGGAAAAGGTAAGCCATCCTCAGTGGCTTCCCAACGCACAGTGCAGTGGGGATGGGGATGCCATTGTCCCGCTGTGGGATGGCCTCAGCTTCAGCAGCTGATGTGGCCTCTCTGCTGAGCTCTCAATACCTCCCTTTGAGACCATGGTCATTTACTCTCTTTTTCCAAGCTTTGGTATCCCCAAGTCTAAAATGGGAATGGCATTACATTGGTTTAATTAGAAGGGTGTTTTTAAAGCACCTGACAAATGATAGGTTCTGAAATGCAGGTTCCTCTCCTGGATCTTCGACGTGGTCATTTTTTTTTTTTTTTTTTGCACATAAAGAAGAGCTGTATTAATATTAAAGCTTTCATTATGTTGGCTCAAATCTCAGTAGCCAGTCCTGCTGTTACGACCCCCTCACCCCACGTGGATGCACATGGCAGCACTGACGCGGGTTTGCCCTGTGCTCAGACCTCACCCCCAGGTCCCACTGAGCCCCCCATGGCCTCAGGATCTCAGTTCTGTGTGCTTTGTCTTGAAGGCCTTTTAGGGTATGGGAGGGAGCTCTTAATCACAGAATTACAGACATTTGAGATTTCTTTTTTTTTTTTAATTTTTATTGGAGTATAGTTGCTTTACAATATTGTATTAGTTTCTACTGTACAGTAAAGTGAATCAACTATCTTTATACATGTAACCCCTCCTTTTCAGGTTTCCTTCTCATTTAGGTCACCGCAGAGCATTGAGTAGAGTTCCCTGTGCTATACAGCAGGTCCTCATTAGTTATCTGTTTTATACATAGTATCAGTAGTGTATATATGTCAATCTCAATCTCCTAATTCATCCCACACCCCTTACCCCCTTGGTAGCCATACGTTTGTTCTCTACATCTGTTTCTATATTTCTGTTTTGTAAATAATATCGTCTATACCAGTTTTTTCAGATTCCACATATATGCCTTAATATACGATATTTGTTTTTCTCTTTCTGACATTTCACTCTGAATGGCAGTCTCTAGGTCCATCCACGTCTCTACAAATGACCCAGTTTCGTTCCTTTTTATGGCTGAGTAATATTCCATTGTATATATGTACCACATCTTCTTTATGCATTTCTCTACTGATGGACACTTAGGTTGTTTCCATGTCCTGGCTATTGTAAATAGTGCTGCAATGAACATTGGGGTGCATGCATCTTTTTGAATTATGGTTTTCTCTGGGTATATGCCCAGTAGAGGGATTGCTGGGTCACATGGTAGTTGTATTTTTAGTTTTTTAAGGAACCTCCATACTGTTCTCCATAGTGGCTGTATCAATTTACATTCCCACCAACAGTGCAAGAGGGTTCCCTTTTCTCCACACCCTCTCCAGCATTTATTGTTTGTAGATTGTTTTGATGGTGGCCATCCTGACCGGTGTGAGGTGATACCTCATTGTAGTTTTGATTTGCATTTCTCTAATAATTAGTGATGTTGAGTGTCTTTTCATGTGTTTGTTGGCCATTTGTATGTCTTCTTTGGAGAAATGTCTATTTAGGTCTTCCACCCATTTTTTGATTGGGTTGTCTGTTGTTTTGATATTGAGCTGCATGAGCTGTTTGTATATTTGGGAGATTAATCTTTTGTCAGTTGCTTCACTTGCAATTATTTTCTCCCATTCTGAGGGTTGTCTTTTCGTCTTGTTTAGGGTTTCCTTTTCTGTGCCCGAAATGTCAAAAAGCCCCAAAATAAGCAAGCGGAGAATCTCTGTGTCATGCACCCAGCCAGCTCTTTGCTTTTTGGCCTTAAGGATGTGGTGCCCCGTGGTCCCACCTGAGCCAGCTTCCTGGCCCTCTTCTGTGAAAAGCCACGTCCATCACAGCACTGATGGTGTGTGGCAAAGGATCTCCCAGGGTGCTGAGACCCAGGAGCTCCTCAGGCCTCTCCTACAGGAGGCTAGCAGGCTGGGAAACCAGCTTTCTTCATCCCAAGAACCCATATCAACCCTCTAAGGAGAAATCATGGCTGCAGACCCTCCTCTGTTTAGGCCTCTTGTTCCCGTCTCCCTGTTGGGGGTGTAAAGGGAGCTCGCTGGGGCTCTGTTCTGCTTTGTCATTTTCCAGCCCAGAGAGGGGGGCTAAGCAGGTGTCCCGCGTGCTTCTCCCTGCTGTACTCGGCAGGCCTTTCTAGAAGGGACCCTGTGCCAGGCTGGAGTGAGTGCTGGTGCAGCCCCTGTCTCAGGGAGCCAGGAAGAAAGCCAGAGCAGGGAACCGTCCTTTATCCAGCCCTTTCCATGTGTCAGAGGCTACGGTGTGCACCCAAAAGCAAGGATGGCAAAAATGATAACAGATGAGAATGCACTGCACTCTTCCTGAGAGCCGGCACTCTCCATGTCTCCCAGAGCCCCACTCAGCACCCAGCACACTGCAGGTGCCCCAGAAATGTGGGCCATTGAGCAGAAGTGGTCCTGATAGAGTGCCCAGTTGGTGCCAGGCTTTGTGCTGGGGCGTCTCCTGCTTGTTGAATCTACTTGACAACAACCATACGAAACAAGTAATATTACCCCCATGTTACAGAGGAGGAAATTGAGCAACAGAGAGGTTGGTCCAGCCCCCAGGGTCACACAAGCTGTGGCTTGCGCATGGCCAGAGCAGGATTCTAAGCCGTCTCTGTCCAACACCACAGCCCGCGTGTGAGCCACCCTCTGCTCAGACTCACTGACGAATGCTTGTCACTTTGTGTGACTTGAGTTATCACAGGTCCAAGTCAAGGTGGGACTGCTGGAGAAGGAAGGATTAATTCTTCCGTTAGTGGGGAGAAGACAGGGAGTAACAAAAAGCAAAGCAGTGACATTTCATCTGTGTCCCTTCCCTGTACTTATCTTCCCTCCTTGCTGGCACTGGTTTAATTTAGATTCATTAAAGAGAATAAAAATTAATTGGATGTATTTGGGAAACTATTAAAAGGCTCAAGTTTTGCCTGGAGGATTAAGCCGCAATTAGGGCCTGTAGCCTGATGGTAAGAACTTTCTTTGAGATTGTATATAACTTAAATAGGTAATTTTTGCATGTAGAAAAAACTTTAAAAGTCTCTCTTTTGAAATGCAAATCAAAACTACAACGAGGTATCACCTCACAACCAGTCAGAATGGCCATCGTTAAAAAGTCTACAAATAATAAATGGTAGAGAGGGTGTGGAGGAAAGGGAACCCTCTTGCACTGTTGGTGGGAATGTAAATTGATACAGCCACTATGGAGGACAGTATGGAGGTTCCTTAAAAAACTAAAAATACAGCTACCGTACGACCCAGCAATCCCACTCCTGGGCATATATCCAAACACAACCTTAATTCAAAAAGATACATGCACCCCAATGTTCATAGGAGCACTATTTACAATAGTCTAGACATGGAAGCAACCTCAATAAATGTCCACGGACAGATGAATAGATAAAGAAGATGCAGTATATATAATATATATATATACAATGGAATACTACTCAGCCATAAAAAAGAATGAAATAATGCCATCTGCAGCAACGTGGATGGACCTAGAGATTACCATCCTAAGCAAAGTAAGTCAGACAGAGAAAGACAAATACCACATGATATCAGTTATGTGTGGAATCTATATGAAACAAATGAACTTCTTTACAAAATGGAAACAGACTCACAGACATAGGAAACAAACTTATGGTTACCAAAGTGGGTGGGATGAATTAGGAGTTTAGTATTAACATATACACACTACTGAATATAAAATAGATAAACAACAAGGACCTCCTGTATAGCACAGGAAAGTATATTCAATATCCTGTAATAACCTATAATGGAAAAGAATTTGAAAAAATATATACATATAATATACATATATATGTACAACTGAGTCACTGTGCTCTGTGAAACAAACACAGCATTGTAAATCAACTATACTTCAGTAAAAAGTCTCTCTATCCCCCCACCCCTGACCATCTTGTTTTCTTCCCAGAAAGTAACCAATAATACCAGTTTTTTGTGTATGACTACCCATACATGTTCCATATACATGCAGGCTTAGATTAGGTTTTCACACAAGTGATGGTATATTTTGCACTCTATTCTACATTGTGCTTTTCTTTTCTACTTTTTGGTTCACATAAATAATTTTTTTATTCTTTTTAAAAATGGTATTCCGTTGTATGGCTCTTACCACAATTTATTTAAACAATCTCCTATTAGCAGGCACTTAGGTTGTTAGAATCTTTCAATATGGCAACGCTGAAGTACAGAACTTCGTACCCACAGTGTTTCCCACAGGTGTGATGGTAAAGCTGTAAGAAAACAGTTTTAATTTTCCTGTCTCTTACTATAAGGTCTAGGGTGTTTTCACCTGTTTCAGAGCTGCCTAAGCTTCTTTTCCTGCAGATTTCTCTCTTATTTGATGGTGAGATTTGGAGAAGCTGCAGCTATAGATGAAATGTTATCCATTTGGATGGTCGCATTTTCCATGCTTCTGGGGGACACAGTCAGATTCTGCTCCTGACTCATCAGTGAAACAGTCCCTGAAGATCAGCACCTGTCCTTGAATTTGCCAGGGAGGCTGTAGAATGTGGAGGGGAGAACCCAGGCTTTCACACTCATACACCTGACCTCCAATCTCAGCTCCTCCACTGTTAGGGGTTAAATTGTGTCCCCCAAAATTCATGTGTTGAAGTCCTAATCTCCAATATCTCAGAATGAGACCGTATTTGGGGATAAGACTTTTAAAGAATTAAATTAAAATAGGGTCTTTAGGGTGGGTCTTAATCCAATATGTCTGGCATCCTTATAAAAGGAAAAATTTGGACACAGATATGCATAGAAAGAAGACGATATGAAGAGACAGGGAGAAGACAGCCAAAGCCGAGGAGAGAGTCTGGAATAGATTTTCCTTCAAAATCCTCAGAAGGAAACAACCGGTTGACACCTTGATTTTGGGCTTAGAGCCTCCAGAACTGTGAGAAAATAAATTTCTGTTGTTTTAAACCAGTGATTCTATGGGACTTTGCCACAGCAGCTCTAGCAAAATAATACACCCATCCACTGGCTGGTGTGCTGGGCAAGGGGTATTACCTCCCAGAGGCTATTTCCTCACCTACAAAGTGGGAGTAAGGACCCCTTCCCCGCAGATGAATACAAGTGCCTGGCTCATGTCCGCGGCTTGGGGCTTTAAGTCTGAAAGATGGCACACACCTGCTCCCTGGAGGACCCAGAAGACGTCCGTTTGGAGCCTGAGAAGGAATTGACTTTAACCACCAAAGAGATATTTCTAGAGTCTCATATACCCAAGGCCAAAGCCATGCAGCAGACCTGATGATCTCAGGCCAGGGTTCTCTCTCACTTCCTCCATCAATTGGAGGCCTCCAAACGTTTCTGAGCCTATTTTCTCATCCGTACAATGGGCAGAGGAGTGAATATAATGATCTCTAAGGACAAGCTGACTGCAGTATTCTGTAACTTGCTTTGAAAAAGATAATCAGACAAATATATTCATTCTCTGCAAACAATTCCATAAAAAAGTCCACAATTTCTAATACTGGTGCTTTATTGGAAAAAACTTTGACCTGGAGGAGTGATCTGGAAAGGGGAAGCCCACAAATTGAGTTATCTATATAGATAAACCACTCTGTCTCAAAAAATTAAAAAATCAATTATTTACATATAGCTGTTGCACTTACTACAATTGTCCCTGAATTCTATTCCCTGGTGGGTGGGTTAAGATGTGGCAATATTTCAGGACTCCCCTCGTGGTGCAGTGGTTAAGACTCTATGCTCCCAACACAGGGGGCCTGGGTTCAATCCCTGGTCTGGGAACTAGATCCCACGTGCATGCCGCAGCTAAGAGTTCTCATGCCGCAGCTAAGGAGCCAGCGAGCCGCAACTAAGGAGCCCAGCTTCTGCAACTAAGGAGCCCGCCTGCCACAGCTAAGGAGCCGGAGAGTTGCAACTAAGGAGACTGCCTGCTGCAACTAAGACCTGACGCAATCAAATAAATAAATATCAAATAAATAAATATATCTTTTAAAAAAGATGTGGCAATATTGCTCTCAAACCTTGCATAGCTTAACATGTGTGAATTCGGTTCAACAAACATGGACAAGGTGTCTAGTGGGTACAGGAGGTCATTTGGACCCAGCTCAGAGCTGCACAGCGTCCTGGCCCTGCTCAGTGACAATCAGCTATAATGATAAATTCTGCTTCGTAGGACTGGGGGGATTCGAGGTGACAGCATGCGTTAAGGATCTGGCTCATAGGAAGAGCTCAATAGAGGTGGTTGTTTCATTTGCCCAATGTCACTTCTTCACTGTAACAAGGCTCCAGCACATCCTTTGGGGAGTAGGAAGATCTAATTAGTGTCCAGAGCCTGCTGCTTCCATTTCTGGCCTGGTCTGTGAGTCATCATCAATCATCCAGCAGCCAGGGGCCAGAGCAAAGGCTGATGAGGCTGGACAGAGCATCTCAGGGTGGGGACCTCATGTCTGTCACCTGGGCATCGGACAGAGGTGGGAGAGGTGAATTGAAGGAACTCAGGCGTGGATGAAAATGCCTGTCCTCTTGGATACTTCCCACCTCTGGGCCTCAAGTGTTCCCTCTGGGAATAGGCCCCTGCCAGTGCTAACAGTCTTGGATTCTAGGTCTTCTCGATGAAAGGTTTAGAAAGCGTTTCTTTTTCTGAATTTTAATGGTGGTAAACTACACGTAAAATTTACCTTCTTAACCATTTTTAAGCGTACAGTTCAATGGTAATGAGAGCATTCACACTTTTTTTGCCACCGTCGCGACCATCCATCCACAGAACTCTTTTCATCTTGCAAAACGAAAACCCTGTACCCGTTAAGTACTAATCCCTTTTCCACCCCTCCCGCAGCCCCTGGCAACTACCATTCTACTTTCTGTCTCTATGAGTTTTATTACTTTAGATGCCTCATGTAAGTGGAATCACACCATCTTTGTCCTTTTGTGGCTGGCCTATTTCACTTAGCAGCCTATCTTTAAGGTTCATCCAAGTTGTGGCAAGTGTGAGAATTTCCTTTTTTTTAAGACTGAATAGTATTCTTTTGTATGGACACACCTCATTTTCTTTAATCATTCATCTGTCGATGGACACTGGGTTGCTTCCACCTTTTAGCTTCTGTGAATAATGCTGCTATGTACATGGGTGTGCAAATATCTCTCCGAGACCCTGTTTTCAGTTCTTTAGGGTGTACAGTTTCCCTTGGTATCCATGGGGCGGGTATTGGTTCCAGGACATTCCCCCCCCCGCAACAGATGTAGAACCTGTGGATGTGAAGGGCCAACTGTACACCCCAAAGTGGAATCATGTGGGTAATTCTATTTTGAAGTTTTTGAGAAACCCCCATACTGTTTCCCATAGCGGTTGCACCATTCTACATCCCCACCCAGCAGCGCCCAAGTGTTCTGTTTTCTCCACATCCTCACTAACACTTGTTATTTTCTTCTTTTTTAAAAAAAAAAGAAGCCCTCCTAATAGGTGTGAGGTGGAGGTATAGATACATTGTATTTTACTTGTAAATGCGAGCTTGTCTTTTGTGAACCAATCTTGGGTCATTAACTCAAGCATTAGATGAACGTGACTTTCTGGAATTCTGTATTAACTATTTAGTGTGTTTCTGGAGTCACCACTCTGCTCAGTGATGGAAAGGTCATCACAGGTAATGCAGCCGCCCTTCCTCGCACTGAGGTCGTATCCAGGTTGCGTCGTGTGGATGATGAAGTGCTCCTCTGGTCCTCACCACTGGCTTGTGCTGACACTTGCTGGGACATCCTTGTTTCCATTGTTGATGACATGAGTTCCTGCTAAGCCATCGAGTCGGTCAGTTATTATGGCCGCGAATAGAACCCACTCCGGTAATTTAAGCAGGGCAGGATTTATCAGAAGGTCTGAAGTTGCAGAGTCTCTGGAAGCACCTGGGAATAGACTTAGGTGTCTCACATCCAGGGACAACACAGCCAGGAGAGATGTCCTACACCCTGAGACATGCATGATGGAAAAGCACCACAGCCGATGCTGCCTGCCGCTTAGCACAGGTGGCATGGGGGCCCAGCTCATCACAGATGTCCCAGAAGGAGCAGACCCATCCCCAGTCGTTTTCACCACTGGACACATTCTCTCTTAGAGACCTTTGTGCTCTGACACCTACAGGTCAAGGCAATGAGGGAGCAGACTGCGGGCACCATCACCCACCATTCCCAATGAAGAGCCCTTCATGTATCTTTGAGCTGCTCCCAGGCACCCCCGAGAGGCTGTCTGTGCAGTCAACCACATGGTTTCTTCCCTCGAGGGCTGTTACCTCCCAGGGCTCTACCTGCCCACTGCTGTCAGATCTGGGTTTTCCCTCTTCTGCCTACTCTGTTCTTTGTTTGTTTGTTTTTGCTTATTTGGGCTTTTTTGGGCCATACCGCATGGCTTGTGGGATCTTAGATCCCCGACCAGGGATCGAACCCGGGGCTCGGCAGGGAAAGCACCGAGTCCTAACCACTGGACCGCCAGGGAAACTCCCTCTTCTTCTCTACTCTGGACAGAATCCACAGGAAGCCTTCTGAGGGACCCACTGACATCTAAACTTTCCTCTCTTCTGCCCCCAGCACCTTCTCTTATCCCAGGGGAATCTGGATCTGGCTTTGTTGGTGGGGAGCTAGTTCTTCTATACTTATGGATTATCCCAAGTTTATTGTATTTTCTAGAATTTTTGCACGTTCCCCAGAAAGCCTCTACTTCTGAAACTGAAAAGCCTCTTCCCCGTAGTCCTTCCTGGGGGTGATGAGCACAGTATACCCACCTTGGCTGTTTGGACGAGCAAGGGGATCATGGTTACAAGGAAATGCAAGGACAAAAAAATCTCAGTTAATCTTTCAACATATTATTCTGCCAAGTTGCACTGTGTCCTCCCCATGTGTCTGGCTGATCCCCAGTGCAATCGTCATAGGTGGGTAACTCTTAAAGGAGGAAGGGAGGGTTGCATCACTCCCTAGGCAGTGCAGGGCAGGGGCCAGGTGGTTGTGCATGTCGTATCCAACCTTCAGAACCACCCTGCAGGGCAGCTGTTATCACCTTATATTAAAGATGGGGAAAAGCTCATCTCACAGAGGTTACACAGTTTCAGGGCAGGAGCTGGAATCCTCTACCCTGTGTCTGTCTAATTCCACATTTGGAGTTTTGCCAAGAGCTCTCTTTGTGAATTCGCTTGTTTTGGACTTTCTGACATAAAGCGAGAATTCATTTTTTTAACCGTCTCTGCCTTGTTGATGTGGGAATCCAAGAATGCTACACATTTAGAGCCTGAAGGCGAAATTCCTCTTGGAGTTCTTTAGATAATTCTGAGTCGCGCTCGTGCCCCTGGCAAAGGAAAGCAGGAGTGTAATTAGAACTACGAAATCTGAAGATAAAAGAAAACTCTCTTTTCCCCTCCTGGGTCTACGTTTGGCATTCTTGGCAGTTCTCAAAACAATGGATCGTCGGGGGAGAAACTGGAGAGCAGTGGGTTGCACCTGCGCTGAGGACGTTCTTCTGACATCTTGGATCCATTTCCTTATTCCCCATTCATCAGTGACTTCCAGCTGCTCTGTATCCCTCGGCATGTGCAGTGGCCAATGCTGGTACTCCCCAGTGTCTGGCTCTCCTTCCCTTCCAGAGCATGGAACACTGCACTTCTCAGCCCCTTGCCCTTGGCTAGGGCCCTGTGATCAGTCCTAGAAAATGAAACGCGAATGGAAGTGCCTGTCACTTCTGGGCCAGCATACTGAAAAGCCCATATGTCCTTCCCCGGTCCCTTTCCTCCCGGACAGTGGCAGATATGGAAGAAGCTTTGTGTTAGGGTGAGAGAGCCACAAGTTCGCAACAGCCAGATCTGCCGAGTCGCTTGTCATTTTCCCTAGAGAGACGCCCAGATCCCACTAGACTTTGCAAAAAGCACAAAACAGATCTTTGCTGTATTCAGTCTCTGAGATTTGGGGGACTGTGAATTACATCAGCGTAACCCTGCTTCTCTGGACTGCATGCCAAAGCAAGGTTTCCCCAGTTTTCCCTGCGTGCTAGGCTGCCGGGCTTCACTTAGAGCCCGAAGTCCAGTCCCAGCCATACAGATCTCAGCCTGGGGGCTAGCCAGAGCCTCTTACTTCCCAGCTAATGCACGAGAAGGACTGGAAGACAAGTTGCTGACCCAGAGAAATATTCGTAAATTTTTGGTCCTCGTGGTAGGCCTGCCAGATGGCCCCTCCAAAGAGGTCCACATTCTAATCTCTGAAACCTATGAATGTTATCTTATCTGGCAAGAGGGTTTTGCAGATATGCTTCAGTTAAGGATCTTGAGATGGAGAGATGATCTCGATGATTCTGATGTACTCTCCATGCCTCTTATAAAAGGGAGGCTGGAGAGTCAGAGTCACAGGAGAAGACCCGGTGATGCTGGAAGCAGAGGTTGGAAGATACAACGTGAAGATGGAGGGAGGAGCCACCAGCCAAGGAATGCAGGCAGCCACTAGAAGCTGGAAAAGGCAAAGAAACAACGCACTCTCCCCTCAGACTCTCCAGAAGGAACCGGTCCTGCTGACACGTGGACTTCAGCGGAGTGTGACCGATTTCAGACTTCTGTCGCTGGAAGAGAACATATTTATGTTGTTTTGAGCCACTAAGTTTGTGGTCCTTCATCCAGCAGCTGTAGGAAACTGGTACAGTTCCCCAAAGAGCAAACACCTTTATTATGGAGTCAACCCGATGATGAAACCCAGGCAGTTTCTTTGCCTTCCGATTCATTTTGAAGATGCTACCGCCTGGAAATAAGCCACAGATCTCAGATCAAGGAAGGTGAGAATGTTGTCAAAGACGAACTATCAGGATTGACCATGACATTGAGGCAGAGGGAAGAGGGGACATCCAGGGGTCAGGGACAATGGAAAATTGCTAAGGCTATAGACCCCATGGGCTGGAGGATTATTGGGTCTGGGGTCCTGGAGGGAGTGAGTAGAGAGATCAGGGGTGGGAGAGGAAGATGAAATGCTTGCAGCTGAAATTTTGGAGGGGTGGTTACAGTGACTGCTGATGCTGTGGACGAGGTGTGGGCCTGGGAGCAAGCTGCTGAGAGAGGGTAAAGCACGAGCTAGCGGAGGGGATCTCAGGTCAAGGACGCGAGACCAGGGTGTCCTAGAATCGCCTACATGGTCTTTGAAATCGCTAAAGGTTATGACAGAAGAAATGTTGAGCAACGGGACAGTAAGTGTTACAGGCAGTAAGAGATGTAGATGGTGCAACACTGAGAGATGGGTACTGGGTGCTGTAGTCTAGTGACATGGTGGGAAAGCTGGGCGGTTCCTGGGCAAGAGGACATAAGGCCATGAGGAACAAGGAGGACATCTACCAGCCTCCAGATGCAGAGGCTTGAGGGGTGTGAGTGAGAACAGCCTGCACTGGCGAGGACCACAGGCGCCTAACGTGGTCAGGGTTAGAGGTGTGATGACATTAGTCCCTGACGGTCCCAAAGTCGGCAGATGGAGGCTGTCAGCACTGAGGAGTGGTGGAATCTTGCCGGGGTAGGGAGATTCCTGGGACTCTTAACATCAGCTCTGGATGTGGAACCTGTGGAAGAGAGAGACCCCCAGGGAGCGGACCCTCCTGACCCCTGCTAAGGGCTCCCTCTGGGAACTGAGTCCTGCCCGACCCCAAACCCTAGGCCTTCCTCCCACTGCACCAGCTCCCCAGTGAACTAACTTTAGTTTTTATCTCGGGCTGTGTATTAACTTAGCTGGTATATTAACTTTCACCTGAGAGTTGGACCCTAAGTTTTATTTTCAAAGGATCTACTGTTGAGATTTCTCATTTTCGTCCTTTCATGAAGATGATTGGATATAACCGCCCAACAGAAGCTACAAGAAGCTTACGGGGCCATCAGTTAGGGAACAGAAAATGTTAATAGCTGAACATAGCCAATGACTCCAGACTAAAGTTTTTGCTTGTCTAAAGAAAGAGTATCTTTGTGATCCTTCTGCTGGCCCGTGGAACTCTACTGATTTGTCTTGGAGGGGAACATCTTGAAAATAATAGCAACTATTGAAAACTAATATTGAAGGTCTAGATTACTGTTGATCAAAATTCATTCTCTTCTTCTCGAATAATAGAGTTGGAACTGGGTACATGACTGTCCCAGAATCTCTGTGCCCAGCCCTGCTGGGTGTTTGTATTTGGGGGGTCTTAAGACATTGAGGATGCCTGCTCCATGTTGTCCTTTACCTTCCATTTGGCTGGTACCCAGAGAATGTGGGGTCTTAGCTCCAGCTATGCAGTTAACCACTCAGAGTGCCAGTGACCTCGTCCCTGGATGATGTTACACAAGCGGAGCTGCTCAGTCATTTCAGGACTATTCTGGAAAAAGAAACACACTCCTGTGTTCTTTAAGACAGTGAATGTTTCAGCATCTTTTTTTTACAGTAGTTCATTGCTCTCCCCAGTACCAGCAGGAAGAGCTAGGCCACGTGCTGGCCGTTTTACAGATATTGTCTCATGCGATACCTACCAACTCTGTGACGGAGGATCACTATTTCTATTTTATAGATGAGAAAACAGGTTGGGGGGAGGGAACGTGATTGTCCAAAATCTCAGAACTACTGAGTGGTAGAGGCTGCCGCCGGAAGCCCGGCTCTTGTTTCTTAAAACACATCACACTGGGAGAAACAAGGAGAAAGCATTAAAACCACATACAAACTGGAAGGGGAAGATACACACCCTACCCCAAGCCTACCTAGGAAGGACGATTGCTCCGGGAGATCAGCCTGCTGGGGTCTAGGGATGGAAGACAGCATAGGGGCTGTTAGGAACAATTAGAAGGTCGGCTGCAATCTCTTTGACACCCAGGAGGGGGCACTGTGTGGTGTGACTCAGCTAAGATCTCTTCTCCCCAGCAGGTCTTGGTGAGCAGCGTCTGGTCTGGTCTGGCTGGATTCGCTCATCTCTACAGATCAATGTAACTTGTTGCTACAGGATCTGAGGCCCATGCTGGTGAATCCTGGGGACCCTCGGTCAGGGGTGGGACCCCCATCCTGGCCCTGCTGCTTTCTATGCTGGGGGAACTGGGGCAAGTACTTCTCTAAATCTCAATGTCCTCGCCTGAAAGACGCAGATATCAATGATAAAACCTTCCTCACAGACTACTGGGCGGGTAGATTGGATCATTAATTGCACTTTGTACAAAATCCTGGACCCTGATGAGTCATTTTTCTTTATCTAAACCCAGCGAGGGTTTGCTTCCTTATGTTATACAAAATGAGTAGCTTGGCTTTGGTGAGAGGAGGTTAAAGGGAGTCCTACTGATCAGGCCTAACCTTTCTTGAGGACTAACATGAAGAACCCTAAAGCCGCAAGGTGGAGAATATTGTCCCCACTTTGCAAATGAGTAAACTGAGGCTCAGAGAGCTTAAAGGGTGTAGCCAGTTTTGATGCCAGGAACTACGCTGCTTGCGACTCTGGGAAGGATTTGACACTTGTTGGAAGCTTCCTGTACCCAGTGCAGCGCCTCTGACCAACAGCTGGAACAAGAAAACATTGGGTTTATCACCCCAAGGGTGGACTTTACCAGCCAGGTCAGTAATCTCCTCACTGCCTCTGGTCTCTCCCGCTACTGTCCATCCTCCACACAGCCCCATCCAGGTGGTCTTCCTAAACACAGATCTGACTTTGCTGCTGCCCTGCACAAAATGTCTCTGTGACTCCCCTTTGCCCTCAAGAGAAAGTCCAGCTCCTTAGCCAGCTGTTCGGGGCTCTCATTGAGATATCTGCAGCGCCTCCCATTCCTCTTCCTGGGGATCTTATGTCCCCAGTAGTTTTTTTTTTTTTTCAGTACACGGGCCTCTCACTGTTGTGGCCTCTCCCGTTGTGGAGCACAGGCTCCGGACGCGTCAGGCTCAGCGGCCGTGGCTCATGGGCCCAGCCGCTCCGCGGCATGTGGGATCTTCCTGGACCGGGGCACGAACCCGTGTCCCCTGCATCGGCAGGCGGCCTCTCAACCACTGCGCCACCAGGGAAGCCCCCCCATCAGTTTTGATCAGACTTGTTGGATCTTCTCTTTCCTTCACCCCAAGGATTTTGGCTTTCTCTGTACCTCCGGATTTGTCATTCCCTCCACGTGGAATGCTTTCCTAACCCTCTTCCTCCCTCGTCCCTCCATTTTCTATCTTTCAAAATCCTACATACACTTCAAAGTGTAAGTCCTGGTGTGATCTTCCTATGAAATGACCTCAGATCTTGCTAACAGAAGAGACCTTCAGTGGATATCTGTAGATTGCATGCTATGCCAATCCCCCTTCCCAAGTGTACGTGAATTTTCCAGCTGTTGAAGTTATGTGGGATGGACTCCACCCATGGCTCTGAGGTTGAGGCCCTATTAGCTGAAGCCTGGCCACAGTGATAGGTTCAAGGATGGGCACATAACCCAACATGGTTCAAGTTTAGATCATATGTTCACATTAATTAGTAAGGCAGGTTTTCTTTTTTTACTACTAGATTTGAATATAGAAGCACATGACCCAGAATATTGCTGGCAGACAACTTGCAACCCTGAGCTTGTGAGGTTGAAACCATTCTGAGGGGTAGGGATGTAAGATGCTAGGTTACATGCCTCTCCTGAAGCTGACATAAACAATTCAGTTAGGCAAGGCACTCAGTTCTCTTTATTGTTAATGGCTATACTCTTGCCCACCAACACTCTCCCAAATCCAATGGTCCAAAACCTCCAGAAAGGACAGACTCCTCTTGCCTTTGATAATCACTCCAGTCTTTTGGTTTTAGGTTCCTGGAATGTACGCAGATAAAGTCGCTGAGAAATTTTTCTTTCCTATAGCATTTCTCTTGAAAGCAAAAATGCACAAAGAGGATATTAAAAGGAAGTCCTGAGGCTCAAAATAATTATGTAACAAAACTTTTGTTGTTGTTGTTTATATTCCAAACTGCTTTCAAAGGGAAAGAAAAAGAAAGAAAAAGAATGGATTCTGTTAAATGAAGCAAGAACTGGATAGAAGTGAAACGGATGCTGTTAGATGAAGCAGGAGCTGGAGAGAAGTGAATTATTCTGCTAAACAGAGGGAGAAGAGTTTTGAGTTTTCAGAGAAGTTCAGGAGGAAAGGGGAAGTCTGTGAGGATGCAGATGGTATGGGGAAGAGGTGTCAGCAGAAATTCTCCACGGGCGGTAAGATGGAAGGGGTGGGGAGAAAAAGATATCTGTAAGGCCCTTGCTCTGTTCCAATCAGCACTCCCCATCTTGAATAAGGTCTACTGCCCCCGCGGAATAGGTGTTAATAAGTATTTATTAAATAAATGAATGGATGAACAAGCCAACCAAAGTTACAAGGACTTCACAAATGCACATCAAGAAAGATAACTTGACGGTTAGGCAAACCTCCAGGTGATAAACCTTGAAGGTGTCATTTTCAATAAGTGAGTGAGGGTGAAACCCATGCAAATGCTATTCCCAAATGTAGATAAATCTACCTAAAGTTACACCCTAATCCTTTATGCCTCAGTAATATGAAGATAGAATGAGAGAAACGGAATTGAAACTGACACCAAGTCTCTTTCCATAGAGAACCACCCACAGCTGGCTTTACCTAAACAGATCAGTTCCTCCCTAGGTGACTGTATGGGAAACTGCAATCCCCCAGGCTGGAGGCTAGGGGAGGTCTTGATGCTTAAGGGATGCAAAGCTGCAGAAGGACAGACATGTTTCAGGACAAAAATTAATAAAATTCATTCATTCATTCAACCACAGCTGCGTATAAGAAGCTGACGATTCCTATACTCACAGAGTGTGTAGACTGGCAGGGGAGACGACAATTATAAAAATAAATGTAAACATTTAAAAACTTATTAAAACAATCATAAACATCTGAAGAAGAATGGAAAAAATTTCTGCAGTCAAGGGCACCAGGAAAGTTTCCTTGTGGGAAATGGACAGGCCCACATCCTGACTTTCATGGCCCTAGGCATATTTACCTTCCAGGGCTCCTTCCTCCATTAAAAAAAAAAAAAATGTATATATATATATAAATAATTATTTTGGACTGCATTGGTATGTTGGTATAAAAATCAATATAATTCAGAATGGATTCATAATTATATATCCATTATCATATCAACTTTGTTCTTATTTTAAAATAAATTAAAATGAAGCCTTTTTTTCCTCCCAACTTTATTGTGGAATAATTGATAAATGTAATTGCATTTATTTAAAGTGTGCAACGTGATTATTTGATATGCATTGTGGAATGACTACCGAGATCAGGATAATTAGCACATCCACCACCTCACATACTTAACATAGTTAACTCGGGTTTTGGGGGGGGTGGTTTTTGGTGGTAAGAAAGTTTAAGATCTAATCTCAGCAACTTTCAAGTGTACAATATTGTATTATTAACTACAATCACCATGTGGTACATGAGATCCTCAGAACTTAGGTTTCTTATGACTGAAAGCTTGTACCCTTTGAACTGACATCTATCCATTTCCCCCTCCCCTCAGGCCCTGACAACCATCTTTCTATTTTCTGTTTCTGTGAATCTTTCTTTGTCTTTGTCTGGCTTATTTCACTTTGCATAATGCCCTCCAGGTCCATCAATGTTGCAAACGGCAGGATTTCCTTCTTTTTCTCTTTTTTTGCATGCCTCGTGGGTATCGAACCTCTGCCCCCTGCATTGGGACCGCCAGGGGGGTCCCAGGATTTCCTTCTTTTTTATGGCTGAATAATACTTCAATATGTAGATCATGTTTTGTGAAATGAAAACATTTTGTGGGTGCGTGATACTTTTAAGTCTCCATGCCTTCTGTGCTTAATGGATACGCCAGCCCTGGAAATGGCTTTGAGTTGAGATTATAAGAGTTGGGCAAGGGGGTCTCTCCACCACAGAGGCAGCCTGTGCCATGGACCTTAATGATGGAGCCTGGGGAGGCGGAGGGGGCGAGATGAGGCAGGAGATCCCCACAGGGACCACACTATGGCAGGTGGATTTGCTTTTGGTGATTACTCTGGTGATGGCAAACAGAAGCAGCCTTCTCCTTTCAACGTCCCCCTCAGATCTTCCCATCCTGGATGGCTCTCCACTTCCCCCTTCTCTTAATTCCCACATTCCTTGATCTGTCCTGCTCAGATCTAATATCTGTCCCAACTCTGTGTACCTAATCCTTCTGCGCGTGTCTGGAGTCTTTGCTTTTCAAAGGACATGCACCCGACTACAACTGACATAGGCAGAAAAAGGGGCTTCTTGGCTCCTGTAAGGGGCATTTCCAGGGTTTGAATGATGTCTTCAGCATCCAGCTTCTTCTCCTGGTGCCACCGCCTTGTACGGTAAGTCTAATTTCAGCGGGTTTCCTTTTGTGGTGGTGAGAACTGCACTGAAAGGATCATGAAATTGCATTTCATGGATTTTGGCAGTTTGCATGCCCATCCCTGAGCCAATCATGGGGCCAGGAGATAGGATGCTCTGTTTAGCCACACCTGATCATACACCCACTCCTTGACTCAGGAAAGAAGTCAAATTCACCCAATGCCCAAGGACTGAGAAAGGGGGAAGGAATTTTTGAAAAAGAAAATGGAGGTGCTCTTCCCAGCTGAGGGGGCCCTGAATATACAGGCAGAGCAAAACACGATGCGTGCTCTGTGCTCTCGTGGTCAATGGAGTGCCAGGAAAGAAGGACCACATTACTCTTCTCGGATGCTCGGAGTAGTCATGACAACACTGTGTCCAAATTGCAGTCAATACTTCCTGTAGATAAAATGCTGTCTTCACCTCTGACAACTTCAGGAAAACTCACCAGACTCTGGTTCTACTCCAAGTATACACTAACTTGCTTGGTAACCAAATATATATCTCTTAAAATCTTCCTGGGGCTTTATTTCCTTATCCATAAAATAGGGATGCTAGTAAAGAGCTGGCTATGAGGGGAATTCCCTGGTGGTCCAGTCGTTAAGACTCGGTGCTGCCAATGCAGGGAGGGCAGGTTTGATCCCTGGTCGGGGAACTAAGATCCCACATGCCATGCAGCATGGCCAAAAGATTTAAAAAAAAAAAAAAAATCTGACTATGAGATAGCCCAAATGAACACGCTGGGAAAATGTCATTTCTTCTGCTACATCCATATGAGGGTACTGGTGTGTTCACCTCCTCTATTAATGTTTGGATTCCTTGGAGTCACGAATTGCATCTCTTTCATCTCCAAACCTCGGTTTCCTTGCCTGTAAAGTGAGGATAACTTCAACCTCGGAAGACGATTGGAAGAGTTGAATGACATAATGCATGTGATGAGCTTATTGAAAAAGAATGAATGAACAAATAAATAAAACATATGAAATGATACTAAGATGGTATCAAGGAAGGATGAGGGGAAGAGAAGTGGAGAGTGGAGGGAAGAGCCAGAGTGATGTCCCTTGGCTTTCTTCATGACGGCACTCAAAGGGAACCCCTACCTCCCCACTGGCGTCTTCAAACTTCCGAGGGGTGTGTGGACTGCCGGCAGTGCTGTGATTCCCAGGCTGTTCATTGCTGGAGCGTTTGCTTCTGTTCCCCAGGGCATTTTGGCTCCAGTTTGAGCATTGTTCCCCACTCTGTTTAAAAAGTTGCAAAAGTGTAAATATCTCAGAGAATGGTATATCCCCATAGGAGGGAGGGGTCAGAGGGAAGTGATGGTACGGGCTTGGTAGGCAAAGAGATGCTGTTGGTCCAGTATCAGAGGACTTCAGATGGGAAAGAGGGAAAGGGAGGGAAGAAGAGAGACGATGAGAAGAAAGGCAGGGGGGTGGGCATCGCCCCTGTGGCCAGCTCCGCAGCTACCCAGTCCCCACCCCTCCCCACTGGCCCTGCAGGGCACGTCATATAGGGTAAGGCAGGTGTCATGGTAACCTTGGCCAGGACCCACTTTTCTAATAACACTTAGGAATCATAGAGTAGCTTAGGAGAAAACACAGTGAAAAAGCAAGTCCATCTCTCAGAATCTTAAGAGAGTCCATTTATGACAATTGCTATGTGACCTTCACTGTTGGCAGGCACTGGGCAAAGCTCTTCTTTCAGTCAACCTTTGTAAACATGACCAAGACCAGGGAGAGGCCAGTGAGGGGCCCTGGGTACCAAATCTAAGGAACGCCCATTGTGTGCACATGCTGAGAGCAAACGCCTCCTTACATTTTGTGTCCAAGACGCATTCTCTCCTTCCAGGCTTATCACAGTGTGTAAAAACCTTGGAGAAAGACAGGATTCCCGTCCCCCTGCTACAGAGGGAAGGCTGAGACACAGAGAGCTTGAGTAAGTGATCCGAGGTCACACAGAAGGTGGAGATCCAAGCTTCAAAGCCAGACCCACACTCATGCCTCAATATAGCCAGAACGCCCTGCCCGAGGCCAGACCTTCTGAACCAGAAATGTTCCCAAAACATTTCTTGTCCCTCTGCGACAGTCTGCAGCTAGGTCTCCATTTCAGCCCAGTCACAGCTCCCCAAAGGGATGGGAAGTGTGGAGTGGGTACAGGGCAAGGGCGTGATCAGGAGAGACAGAGCCTTTATCCTGGAGGTGATGGCTTGGATGCGTCCCCGTGTCACCTCACCAGCCCCACACTGAGGCCTTCAGGTCCACCCTGGCTCAGGGCCCCCTTTCCCAGGTCCCAAGTCCGAGGATCAGGTAAACACTTAGAATTTCATAAGACTTAATTGCCACTTGGAAAGAAAGGGAAATGCTCTAAAACAGAGGCAGAGTGGCTTTTTAGAAAGAGTTTATTGAAATATAGTTCACCCATTGAAAGTGTAAAATTCAATGGCTTTTACTATATTCACCACTATCGATTTTAGAACGTTTTTGTCACCTTCAAAAGAAACCCTGCATCCATTAGCTACCACTCACAAAACTTCTCAGCCCCTGGCAACCCCTCTTCTGCTCACGTACTCTGTCTCTCTCGAGTTGCCTATTCTGGACATCTTATGTAAATGGAATTATGCCATATGCATTCTTTTGTGCCTGGCTTCTTTCACTTAGCACAATGTTTTTAAGGTTCATCCATGTTGTCACAGGTGGCAGGACTCCATTCCTTTTTTTCTGTTGTTTGTTTGTTTTGCGGTACGCGGGCCTCTCACTGTTGTGGCCTCTCCCGTTGCGGAGCACAGGCTCCGGACGCGCAGGCTCAGCGGCCATGGCTCACGGACCCAGCCGCTCCGCAGCATGTGGGATCTTCCCGGACCGGGGCACGAACCCGTGTCCCCTGCATCGGCAGGCAGACTCTCAACCGCTGCGCCACCAGGGAAGCCCAGGACTCCATTCCTTTTTACGGCCAAATAATTTTCCATTGTATGGATGCACTTGGTTTTAATCCAGCATCAGTTGATGGACATTTGCGTTGTCAGGTGGCTTTTTTCTGGATAAGAGAATACATACAGCTGGCCGAGGCAGAACCGACTGTAAAACGGTTTAATCCTAGAGCAGCTTTAACCCCAAGCCACCTGAGCTTAACCAGGGAGCCCAGGACAGCTCCTGGCACCGTGGGCAAAGCTCTCGCACCAGTTACTGGCCCCCCTTTAGAGATAAGGGTGCTGAGTCCTAGGTGGACAGAGAATTGGTGCTCAAGGTAACAGAAGGGCCACAAAGCAGCGGAGTGTCCAGGGCAGTGTTCTAGGCTCATTGCCTCCCACGGCCACCCCCCCCCAGCTCATCACTCCACTTCGTACAGCTTAAGATGACATCGGCTGTGGAAACACGTATTGGAGGCCACACTAGGAAAGAGAAAATGCAGCCAACTGAGTGATGGACACGTATGGAACTATGGCTTTCTGGACACAGCAATGGTAAGATGCCTTCCAGTTTCAGAGATGCTGAAATGTAAGAGAACACGTGTCCTAGAGTTGATGAAATCCAGTCCCCTTTCAGCAAGTATTGGGCGATCCTAAACACGCCCACTCATTGTCTCCCCCTCTACCCAGTCCTCCTTCCTTCTCTTTGAGTCTTGTCTTCACGTGTTACCATCCAGGGACTCCGAGCTATGGTCCCAGAGTCCTCCTTTCTCCCCCTCTTTCCCTCTACTTGCCAACCTGCTATCTAATCAGTCACCTCGTCTGGCTAGTCCTCTAAAGGGCTCCTCACACTGGCCAGCCTCTCCGGCCCCACTACCATGGCCCTTGCTTTGGATCCTTCCTGGTCCGTCAGCGCTCCTGCAGCCTCCCCCATCCTCTGCACTGCTACTCTCACAGGTGGGACAACTTAGCTTGGCTCCCGGTCAGCCTCTGACATAGTTCCCCAGCACCTGCAGAATAGAGTGGAAACTCCCTAGCACAGCAACCAGGGCCTGGCTTGCCTTTGGGGTGCCCCTCCAGGCTCGGGGGTGGGTCCCATACACCACGTGTGTCCCCACTCGGGGAGGCTCGCTGTTGGAGGTCATGCCCTGACTCCCCGCCCTTGTCTGGGGTTCCTCCCCCAGGAATGCTCTTGCTTTTGTTCCCATTTAGGAGATCTGGTTCAAATGGCTCTGCCTGCGTCTCCCCTTCTGAGCTGAACTAACTGCACGCTACGTTTTGCTCCGAAGCGCCTTGCCCAGCACCACTTTACTGTACTGCTATGACGCACGCAGAGGAGGGGCTTTGATTTGCTGGAGGCTGAATTCTACTTCACAGTTTAGCCACTGTGTAACGCTGGTGAGGTCACAGCATCTCTGAGAGCTCTGGCCTGAGTACCAGCACACGCCAGAAGATGCAGGGCAAAAGCTAAGAAACTCTTCCCAGTTGCTCTCCCAGACACCACTCCTGCCCCGATCCACTTTCCAGCTCTTGGAAGAGAGGCAGACCTGCTGGTCCCTGAGAGCCATAGCCCTCCCTGGAGCTAAGGGGCACTTTGCCCCCCGGATCAGCACAGAGGGCACTGCACTTTGTGGCTTTCAGCTGTCAGACGGGTGAGCCTGGCTCCCAGGGCCTGACGCTTCTCTCCCCACCTCCCACTGCCCCTGTCCCCAGGGAGGCTGTGTGGGTGAATGTGCTCAGGCATTTCCTCTTCGAAGTATCCCCAGCTCATGCTGGCCCAGGACTTAGATTTGGAAGCGGGTGGTCTGTTGGGGAAGAAGAGGCTTATTAAGTTCTCCAACCTAAGCTGCATGTTTCAGCCCAGGTTTCACCAGAAAGCTCTGTTCTCAGGGAAGTGGGACATGGGAGCTTGGTATCAGATGGTTGCCCAGTTCATTATGCGTTTCTAGCTTCCCGCTTAGTTCTCGCTCCATGCACATGGCTCTCTTGCTTTAGAAACCTGCAGGTGGGGAGGTGACAGCAGGACTGGACTGAGGTATTCCTGGACCTCTGTTCTTATGCTACCTGGGTACCAACCCGGGTACCAAAAAACATCTTCTCTCACCTCCAACAGGAACTGCATCATTATTGCCACCATCCTCATCTGGGCCTCCCTCTGTAGACTGTGGGTTCCTTGAGGAAGTGTGTGTCTTGTGCATCACCGTCTACACAAGGCCCAGAGCAGAGGAGGTGCTCCCCACACTGGAGGATTTGAAGCACAGGATTCGGGCAGAATCATTATTCTAGTGAGGGACAGAGGACGAAAAGGACCCTGTCCCGGAATGTGACCCTATTGCACTGTTGCACAGAGGGGATTGCCGTACAAGTCATTAAGGAAGGAGGACCTGGAGGTGTGACATCTGTGTCTCAGATTGGATTGTGTCTCCTCGGAGCAGGGCTGGACCAGAACCTCATAGGCTCCGACTGCCGGAAGCCCTGGGCTTCCCTTTGTCTCCCAGGATGAAATCAAACCCCTTTTCTTCTTTATCAGACTGCAGCTCTTGGCACCTCTGAGGTTCATTGTGAGTTTAATGAACTGAGGGAACCGGTGAGCCCACTGATTCCCATGTGTACTGTAGCTTTATGAAGGAGGAAAATGAGAAAATGGATAGAAGAGGGAAGGATGGCTGGAGTGTTTCTGGACTTTTGGCCCCCCTTGTTCTCTCTTCTTGGAGAATTCTGAGATAAATGAGACATGATCCACACTATTGTAACAGTTTATTATTTGTCATTTATTATGGAGACTTCTGTTTGGCTGGGAAAATTGTGAAGAGTTCAGGGATGACGGAACCAGATTGGATGTGCTCCATTTGCCCGGTGAGCACCCTTGGGTGGGTGCCTCTCAGAGTTGAGAGCAGAGACCAGTAAGACTTAACTCCTTTTGCAGGCTCACGAGGTCTCACTCTGGCTCAGACTGATCTTGAACTAAGAACCTGTACATCCAGTCCTACCCAAATATCCACTGGCTCTTTGAACTCACAATGTGCAGATCTGACCATCCGTCTTCCCTTTGGTCATCCTCTCGTGGGTTAATGGAGTCACTATTTATGTGTTTGTTCAATTTAGAGACTGGGGAGTTATTAGAGATTCTTCTTCCTCATCTTCTGAGGCAGTGGCAATGTTCTGAGTCCCCATTCCTCCTGGGCACACAGCTTAGACACACTTCCCAGGCTCCTTTGCAGCTAGGTATGGTCATGTGATTGACTCGTAGCCAATGGGATGTGGTCAGAGTGATGTCATCACTGCTAGGCCTGGTCCAGCAGGAAACACCTCAGACGTGGGAACCCTTTCTCCTTTTTTCCCATTCACCTGTTGGAATAGAAGGACTCTGAGGGCCTTGGGGATGGAAGAGCCTCAAAAGAAAAAAAAAAAAGAAAGAAAAAGGAAGGAAGGGAGGGAGGAAGAAAGGAAGAAAGAAAGAAAGGAAGAAAAGAGTCTGAGTCCCTGAATGACTACATGCAGTACAGTCACCAACTGGATTTCTTATAAATTAGAGATAAATGTAAGACACTGAGATTGGGAGATTTAAGAGCACAGCAAATGTTATCATATCTTAAACACTCTCCCAAAATAATCTGATCCTAAGTCTTGAATTAAGGTAGAGATTAATATTCTTGAATATGTTCTTTCCTTGGGACCCTTCCTGTCACCGCCTCACCTCAGGCTCCCACCCTTCTCACTGGAACTGTTTTATCAGCCTCCAAACTGTTTTCTGCCTCTATTCTTTCTCCAAATCCACCCTGCACCCTGCCTCTGAATTTGATTCTCACTGTGCTCCTCCACCCCAGCTATTAAAACCCTTCAAGGACTCTGGCAGGCAGGACAAGGCCCAAACTCCAGGCTTGCTTCAAATGTTTTACACAGGGCAGACCCAGCAACCTCTCCAGCATGGTCTCCGGGCACCTCTCCTCCATCACACTAAATTACCTCCTGCCTCCCTCCGTAGTCTGGAAGGTCGTTTCCTTTTTGTCCCTAGACAGGTATGCATATTTTAAAAACCTATTGAGAAAGCATTTCCTGGTAGCTTTTCTCTGATGCCCCAAAATAGAAATAATCACACTTACTTTTCCTGTCACTTGTCTCCTTGTCTTAGGACACTTCCCCCATGAAATATCATTTTCTTTGCCTGCATCTCCTCCGTAGACAATGTGTTTCATTTTCACATCCCATTGCCCTGCCTGCTGCCTGGCACTAGCGGCGCTCAGCAGAAATTTGCATGTGGATGAGTAGATGCTTGGGAAACAGAGATTTCAGCCAGAGGCTAGGATGCATCTTCTGCGCAGGCTCAGCCATGCCCGGATGTCTCTCTGACACTCACAGGACAGCTGTGACAGGCATTTAGTGGCTGGAGATCGCTGTCTGCTCATTTGGCTGGGAAGCCCGCTAGTGGGCTAACAATGAAACAGGATGGGATTCTGAGACGCTGCCATGGAAAGGTGACTTCCAAGGAACCCTCTTGAGTGCTGTTGGTCTGTAGCCGCTCGTGGGCCTGAATTTTTCTCCCCTTCCCCGAAGTACATCTAAAGAAATAATTAGAGGCTAATCTTTGCTGCTGAGACCATATATGGATCATAGTTCCCCAGCCAGACAACACTGAACCTATCTTTTCAGGGCTGACAGACCTAAATGCTCACAGAGGCCAGATAATAGCTAGAATGATTGAAGAGGGTCTAGGGTAGTGTAGTAGGGAGTGGTGGAGACTGGGGCAAACTGGAGTGTAATATACCCCATTCAAAAGGGGGAACTGCCTCTCAGCTCTCTGGCTAATGACTGCTATGCAGACATAAAGGCCCTGTATTATTAGACTTTCTGATTTTTTTGGATGACAGCTCAAGAGACAGCTTTGTTTTGGGGGTGGGGGCAAAGACCATATCTCATCAAATTTAAGACATCATTCCTTGTAAGTTGCACCATTATTTTATGTACCACGAAGAAAACAAAATTTGCTAATTAAACTATGACACGGGCCTTTCTTATCATTTAAAGATTTATTTTATACATATAGAAAGAGCTATTTTAGACTTATATAGACACAGAATCTTTATCACACATCCAGTTTGTGCAGCTCTGAGAAGGAAATCTCATGCAAAATTAATCGGTTAAAGTTCCCCTAAAACATCTTCCCACTTAAAATCTGACTCCTTTGTGTTGCTTCTACACCAGCATCATGGGAACCTGCTTTCTTCCACACAATATCATCCTCGGTGCCTGCTCTACTGTTGCCTCCAGGATCTTTTGCAAGCTGCTAACACCCGTTCTGCAAGTTTTGATGAAGCAATAACAGGCAATGATGTGTCACGGCTTACGTGTCACAACAGTGACCTGAAGATGCACCTTGATTTCAGGGATGCTAACATGAGAAAACAGAAAAACAAACAAAAAAGAAATACAGTAATTCCAATTAAAAAACAAACAAGCAAGCAAGGGAAGCCCTGACCTTACACGGAAAGAAATAATACATCTCTGGGCCACATTGACCGGCAGCTGGAGGTTTGGAAGCCATGATTAGCAAGCCCAGTCTTAGAGAGTCTGAGTTCTCAGTGAAATGGTATACTGCCTTCACCCATGGGTCTCTCCAGGCATGACGATCCCCTCTTCAACTACGAGCATGTGAGGATGCGGTCATGAAGTCCGTTATCCCCTGACTTTCAAGTAGCAGCAAAAGAGGGCTGGCAGGCAAGGACAAAGAATCTACTCTAGGACAGGGCAAGGCAGCACATTCCACAGAAGGTTTGGAATCAGAAAGAACTGCATCTGTATCCTGGTCCTGCCACTTTCTAGCAAGGCGAACTTCAACTATTATGTCCTCATCTACAAAATGAGAAGAATAACAGTACTTTCCTTTTATGTTTATTGTGAGGATTAAATGAGGCTTGCACGTGAAGCACGTGACACCTGGCATTTACCGGGTGCTCAGTAAATGTTAGAATCATTATTCAAATCTGATCAAGAATGTTTGGCTGAGTAGAGGAGGTTCTGGGAGTCTCGATCGCATATAATGGGCCTTGTTCCTTATCTTCTGCTCTTATGTGTCCCTCTCTGCCAAGTGTAGGGAGCTGAACCCAGTCTCCCTGATATCCGTGGAATACACTCTCTTTACGTCCGAGAGCAGTGTTTCCTTGATATGACAAGCCTTGCTCCTATGGTTATTTTGAGATCCTTGTCCAGGACAGAGGCAGAAGAACCCCTTAGAGACAATGTATCAGACAGTGCCAGGTGGCACTCACTGACATAGGGGGGCACAGTCATCGTGGAAGAGAACGCCACGTCCCAGGAGGGCAGCTCAGCCCAATTCCTGGCCACACCCTCTCTGACTTCAAACATAAAAATTGAAAACACTGCTTCACCTAAGTTTCGAAACACTGCTTTGGGAGCCCCCATCATCAGGTGCTACTCAAAGGGATGCAAGCCGTTCTCCCGGTATCCCCTCCCCGCCATCACCACTTTCCAAAACAGGCAGAGCCAGTCAGGGTATTAGTTTCCTAACACTGCTGTAACAGGCGACCACGCACGAACGTAGTGGCTTAAAACAGCATGAATGTATCCTCTTATGGTTCTGGAGGTCAGAAGCCCCAAATCAGTCTTACCGGCTAACATCAAGGTGCTGGCTGGGCTGTTCCTTCTGGAGGCCTCAGGCGACAGTCCATTCTCCTTGCCTCTTCTGGCTTCTAGAGGCTGTGGCTCATTATCACGTTACTCTAATCTCTGCTTCCATTTTTTCATCACCTTCTCCCCACTCTCATCTCCTGCCTCCCTCTTATTTATTTATAAAAGTTTTAAATGTTTTTATACAATTTTTAAAGGTTACTTTCCATTTACAGTTATTACAAAATATTGGCTATATTCCCCGTGTTGTACAATACATCCTTGAACAGGTCTTACTAGTTTGTGCCTCCCATTCCCCGAGCCCTACAGTGCCCCTCCCACCCCCACTGGTAACCACTGTTCTCTGTATCTGTGAGTCTGCTTCTTTTTTGTTATACTCACTAGTTTGTTGTATTTTTTAGGTTCCACATACAAGTGATATCATACGGTATTTGTCTTTCTCTGCCTGACTTATTTCACGTAGCATAATGCCCTCCGAGTCCATTCTTGTTGCTGCAAATGGCAAATTTTCATTCTCTTTTATAGCGGAGTAGCATTCCACTGTTTATATATGCCACATCTTCTTGATCCATTCATCCGTCGATGGACTTTTAGGTTGCTTCCCTATCTTGGCAACTGTAAATGACACTGCTCTGAACGTTGGGGTGCATGTATCTTTTTGAATTAGTGTTTTTGTGTGTGTTTTTTGGATATATACCCAGGAGTGAAATTGCTGGGTCATATGGTAGTTCTATTTTTAGTTTATTGAGGAACCTTCCTACTGTTTTCCACAGTGGCTGCCCCAATTTACATTCACACCAGTACAAGGGTTCTCTTTTCTTCACATCCTTGCCAACATCTGTTATTTGTGTTTTTAGATGAGAGCCATTCTGACAGATGTGAGATGATATCTCACAGTGGTTTGTTTTTTTGTTTGTTTGTTTGTTTTTGCGGTACGCGGGCCTCTCACTGTTGTGGCCTCTCCCATCGCGGAGCACAGGCTCCGGACGCGCAGGCTCAGCGGCCATGGCTCACGGGCCCAGCCGCTCCGCGGCATGTGGGATCTTCCCAGACCGGGGCACGAACCCGTGTCCCCTGCATCGGCAGGCGGACTCCCAACCACTGCACCACCAGGGAAGCCCACACTGTGGTTCTGATTTACATTTCGCTGATGAGTAGCGATGCTGATCCTGCCTCCCTCTTATAAGGCCCCTGTGATTACAGCAGGACCCCCGGGATTATCCAGGTAATCTCCCCAACTCAAGATCCTTAACTTAACCACATCTGCAAAGTCCCTTTCACCATGTAAGGCAACATATAGATTCCAAGGACGTGGACAAGTTTGGGGGCCAGTATGCAACCCACTATAGCCACGCTGGTGCCCATGCCAAGCTGGTCAGCAGGGGTGCCCCTAGCACCAGCGTAGCTGTAACATCTACCCTGGGCGACTCCAAGAGCAGACATGAAGTCCTTTCCAAAGAACTCTGAAGAAGGCTTAGCTGAAATTAGGGAAGGGCTGGGAAGGGGCTGGGAGGGGCAGAAGAGACAGATGAGTGAGTGCACCCATGAGCCACGCAATGGCAATAAGCCAGTAACTTCACCTTTACAACCAGCCCATCAACTCCAGGGTACAGACGTTTTTCCAGGTCTTAGGATAATGTAAGAAAAAAGGGGAAGACAGGGCCTCCTCCCGCGAGCGCTGGCTACACGTGTTTCGGAGAGCAGAGCAGAAGGCCGTCTCCACAAAGATGACCTGGGACCGCTGCTTCGCTGAGCTCAGCTAGTGGAAGGCCTTGGGCGGCCTTCACCTGGTGTCTCTGATTAGCCGCCCAGACAGAGCTCTCATCTCAGCCCCCCTGAAAGGCCCAGTACAGGCAAGAGAACCAATTAATTAGAGGAAGCGGTCTCTGTACACGCACTTTCTGGAGAGAAGATGATTGGATTTCTGTGGTTAAGAAGACAACTCCCATTCAGTCTCTCCCAAGAATGGGGCCATTTCCATGCTGAACACAGCAAATTTCTTCCTGTTTCATTAGTTGTGATTCCACTGCATGATGGGGTGCTTGGTTTATAATTGGGGTGAAGACTGCCAGGGGACTTGAGGTACAGGGACAAAGGCCTCATGCACCCCCAGAGTGAGGCTGAGTCTCTAGGGGGAGAGGGGAATCTTCTTGGACGTCAAGGCCACATAGGGATCAGGCTCTGGGACACAAATACTTTTAATTGACTCTCATCATTGTGGAATAATGGGTCATCATATGCCTGTCCTGTAGCCATGGACCCTACTGGAGGTAACAGTTCCTGATTCTAATTTGGGGACCCGTCCTTGAGTCTTGGACCAAAGCCATCAAATTGGGTCAGGGCAAACCCTGGATCAAGTAGCGCCTGAAGATGTTAACTCCAGATTTTTAAATTATAGGCCTAATAAGTCATTTTGGTTTTTGTCAAGTCAGTGTGGGGTGGCTTTCTATCCTTAGGACTTACCAGGTACCAGTCACTGTCTCAGAGTCTGGGATCCATGGCAGATTTTCACTGCCATTACAAGGTCACCAGTTTGGGTGAGGCTCAGGGCCACACAGCCAATGAGGGGCAGAGCTGAGCCAGGTTGGCCCGGCTCTAACAGCATCATCTTCTTAACTGCTCTGTAGACAGAATCGGCCCTAGATCCTAACCCCAGCTCCTGCCTCCTCATACACTGTGCTGTCTGCCCTGCCAGGACCCCACGTCTTTCCAAACCTGGTTAAGAGAACCGAGCCTTCTGCAGTGATGAATGGGGTACCAAGCCTCTCTCTCACGTCAGGGCCTGAGGCCCTCTCCTGGGCACTCAGGAAGGAACCAACTCTCCTCTCCATCCCCTGCTCTCAAGGAGAGGTCAGAGGACAGAGCTCCTCCTGGGTTAACCCTTCTCTTGGAAGTAAGTGAGACCATCACAGTATTTGTTAGGGCAGGTGCTGCTGGCAGGGACTAGATAAGCTTGGAACCCAGAGAGGCTACCTGTTGCCATGGGAAGAACACCAGTTCACATGCCTTTTTAGGCAACATCTCCTTCAACTTGCAGATGACTGAAGGGATACCCAAAAGGCGAGGTGAAGGTTTAAGGTCCCGTAGCCAGCTGGCAGGGGGTGGTAGAGTCAGGGTTTGTCCCAGACCCATCTCACTCCCAAGTCCATGCTTATCCTCTGATGCCTCCTGGGTGGGGTGGGCTAGTGGCTCCCGGTGGAAAAAGCAAGGCCACAAGGGCAGGAGCTGGGAGCAGTGGGGCAGCCCAGGACGTGTCCACCCCTTCCCAACTGCAGACTGTCTATGGCATCCCTGCAGACCTTCTGGAGCTCGGCCTCACTGCTCACTAGCCACTGAGGCAGGCAGGACAGCTGGAGGCCTGGGCCTGGGCTGAGGGTGGGTTCTGTGTTCTCAGAACCTTTCCTTTACAGCCTCCCCTCTCCCTGGAGGATTGCCTGGTTTGCTAATGGCACTGGATTCCTGGCTCCAGGACCTGCCTTGAAGTGGGGTCAGCTGGCCAGGCTCTGACATCATCCTCAACTCTAGCAGCTTCCGCTCCTCGGGGCTGGGCACAGGGCTTCATGCCCGTCACTGGCTGGGGTCCTGCTGATGGCACTGGAGCCCCAGTGACAACAGCAATACCTAAGGTGCTCACCCCTGTATCAGCTCTTCACCTGCATCCCCTCCTGCATGCCTATGGGGCAGGTATCACCACCTCCTCTTCCGGATGAGGAAACCGTGACAGACAGGGGATGCGGCTGCTCGGGCTACAGCCTGACTGACAGAAGAGGGGGCAGCATCTACACCCAGCCTGACTCACAATCTCCCCGTCTCCTCTCTAGTCCCTGAAGACTTTCTCACCGGAGGCAGAGAGCGACTGCGCTGTGTTCACCGCCCCACACCCACGCTGAGATGGACTCATTTCCTCTGCCTTTTTAGGTCGCACTGAACAGCTGAGAACTGTGTTGCTTTGGGTACACACCCTGGCAGTGCCGGAGACAAGGATAGACACCAGTCCCTGGATTCCGGAGATGCCCTGGCCGCAATCTCTAGTTACCTTCGCCTCCTGGATGTGCCTTCCCAAGACAGCAGTGCATCGGAACCTCCGAGGCTCCTGGAAACAGCACCAGAAGGACTCTGGAGAGGCAGAGCTGAGCGTAGCCCCCGTTTTGGCAGATTTCCCACTAAAAACGAGGAACCCAGCTGGCCCTCCTCGTCGAGGGCCACACTTAATGGCCAGTAAATTGGTTTGAGCCCCCATCACATGCTTTGGGGACTCCTGCTGAGAATTCCGGAGGACATCTTACATTCTCCTATGTCCCTTATGCCATTCGGACTCCCAGCAGGCTTAGTGACCCCCATTAGCTTCCCTGCCCGAGGCTGTTGTCCCTCCTCCAGCCCCCAGCCCTCTAATACTGACTGGGGTGCTCACAGATTTGTCCTGAAGGTTGGAGCGTGTCACAAAGGAAGGCCTTGGATAAAAGATCAGGAACCAGTAATCCAGTCGACTCGACGCTCTTAAACATCCCTCCAGCCATCCCGTGTCTCCTGGGGCCATTTTCTCCCTAACACCCAGCCTGCCCCCATGTGGCTGGAACCTTCTCTCTCCCCAGACTCCTCACCCCTACCTCCTGGCTGCCCACAGCAGACTCTTGGTTCTGTGGCTCAATGATTTAGAGAAACGTAGACCCTCAGACAAGGTTCTGGGTTTGCTTTGACTTAAACTCCAACATAAAACAGTCACTGCCTTGGGCCTTTGCCTGTGAATTGTGGGAACTACAAGTTACTTTGAGAGCACATTTGTCTTTTATTTCTACCAGTTCAAATTCTTAGGCAGGCCTCCTTCTCTACCATCCAGACGAAATCCCCCGGGGGGGAGCTGGTGGCCCACCCTCCCCTACCCCAGGGAAGCAGGGCCTGGGGCAGCAATGGGGCCAGGGGGCCAGGCAGAGGTGGGCATTTGAGCGAAAGCCACAGGGCAGAAGCTGGAGGAGAGAAAGAAGCTTCAAGGTCAAGGATGGCAGAACCTGGAGGAAAACAATCCCAGAACTGGAGGAAGCAGCTAGCTGGGTTTTGCTCTGGGGGAGAGTGGAGTGGATCAGAAGCCAGGATTACATGGGGAAGGGGTGCTGAATGTAAAGGTCTGGATTTGAACACAGGAGTTCATTTTGTGGACAAGGAGAGGGGAGACAAAGGACCAAAGACAGGAAGGGTGAAGATACAGGATCTGGAGAAATACGCTTCAAAGGACGGCTTGTGTATGGCTCCACGTACTGACTCAGCTGTTTGCCATCCTGGAAAAATGAAAAAGGATAAAATCTACAGCCAGGCTTTAAAAGCCATATCAAATTTGAAATCTTCTGAAAGCCAGGGCCTTCAGACGCTAGGCACGTAGGCCGTGCAGGACCTGACAGCCCCTGGGAAGGCCCTGGGAACAGCCTGTGGGCACAGTGCGTATCTAAAAACCTTCAAAGTAAAAATGCTTACAAACAGCGAGTCATGCAAATAAACACGTGGGGGGCAAATGTGAGGGACCGGGCCCCCAGTACCACCTCAGTTTAAAGGCACATTTAGCATATGCTGTAGATGAAAGTGGGAAGTGGGAGCTGTTTGCTTCACAGGAAATCGTCTCTCTGAGCTTCAGAGATGCTGGCTGCAGCGTGATTTTGCTCCCGCAGAACTCTGAGCTCTGTATTAAACGAACGGATCCATTCTGATACACAATGTCTGATGTAAGAATTCATTGCTCAGGAGAATCGATTAGTGTGTGCTTTCATTCGCGTTCAAATCACCACCACCACCACCCACTCCCTACCCCGCAAACCTGCCATTGCCTTGTTAGTCATCAGACCGTTTATGGAGCTCAGCTCAAGGCTGGATGCTAGGCGTGGGGAGTGGGGTTGGTTAGGGAGGGCTCTAAATGATCCCGCTTCTCAGAGGGGGTGCCTTCGGGGATGGCCAAATAGGACTCGTGGAATGAGGAGATGGGAGTTCGAATCCCGGATCCCGTCCTTACCCTCCCTCACTGTGATGGTGTGATGGGGCACAAGTTACTTCACCTCTCTGAACCTGGTTTTCTTACCTGTCCCATGTGGCAGCAGTGATGCCTGCCCCCTGAGCTCTGTGGGCATCAAACATCAAATAAGACAAAGGGAGAAGGTGGCATGCAGAAGGTCACGGCTATTGCTTTCAAGGGAAAGGCAAGTGAAACATACCTGTAATGTGTCTCCGAGGCTAAGCTCCAGCCAGAAGTAACGTATTTAAAAGAATTTCAGTAAGTGACAGAATCCTGATTTTTGGTTACTTGGAAGAATGATGACATTTATCGAGCCTTCCTTATCTCGGAAGTAGGTATGGTCACGAGACACGAGTGGCTGTTAACTCAGTCGAGAAGGGAGCCTTTTTGCCTCCTGTTGCCCCCCACGTGTCTGCTTCCTCCTACTGCCGACTCAGGATAACAGGCTATACCTACAGCATCCACCTAGGACCAAGATGTAACTTTGAGAATAGAAGCTACATGCAAGTTCTTAATGACATCATACCAGGTTTGCATACCCATCCCATATCTGTTTTCTGTGAGAGAGAACCATACCTCTATCTCTAAAGCCATTTTTTGCTTTTCTGTTATAGCAGCTGAACATAATACTCACGGGTAGCCTGAACATGTGCGGCTTCTGCCCCCAGCATCCATTCACTCTTCTCGTAGCCACCCTGTAGTTTCCCTCTATGGGGCCACCTCCTGTTCCATGTTCGGTCTGTGTGTTTCTGGTGGAGCTGACTGACACAGGACTGAGTAATCAAAGTGCCATATCCCCTGCTGACAGTGATTGATTGATTCCAGTGCGAGTCAGAACAGATTCCAGGATTTGCTAAGAAGTGAGGCTCACATAATTCTGCTGGCTTTGAATCTGGACACACGAGAGCTCAAATTACTTATTTGTGACCATAGCGGGAGAACCTTCGGAGAAAGAAGCTACATTGCAGAAAACAGGGCTAATAAATGAAGAGAGAAGCCCATCCTAGTCACACGATTTTAGCCCTGGATCAAACCTTTCCTGAAGCCTCTAGACTATTTAGTTATGTGAGCTGATAAATTTCAATTTTTACTTAAGTGCATCCAAGAAGAATTTTTCTGTCACTTATAACCAAAAAATCTTCAACTGATAATACTGTAGGGGTGGGATTTTTTTCCCCTTCTTCCCTTTTAATGTCTTTGACTGGTCTATGACTTAAATTGACATAAAATATTAACAGGAGAAAAACAAATTTAATTTCATATGTATGGGAATCCCATAAAAATTTGAGACTGAAAGAAGTGACCAGAGCAGGAAACTTCTATGCCTTTTAGACAAAGAAACAATAAATGTGTGAAGAACTGATAGAACAAAGGGGTTTGGGTTTGGTAGTAAATTGGTAAAGAAGTGACAAAGTTGGGAATTCCCTGGCGGCCCAGTGGTTAAGACTCCGTGTTTCCACTGCAGGGGGCACAGGTTCGATCCCTGGTTTGGGAACTAAGACCCTGCAGGCTGCGTGGTGCAGTCAAAAAAGAAGTAACAAAGTTGGCTTATAGGTTTATATAGCTTTCTTGGCCCTAAATTCCCTATCTCTGGTGATAAGGATACCTTCTACTCTCCTGGTACAGGGAGAGCACCTTTCACATGGGAGATTTATCTCCTGCTTTCAGGGGAAAAAGAGGGTCAGAGTGTCCTTCTTATACCAGTTTTTTCTCAAGTAACTTTAATTTAAAATAATCAATATGCCAAATGTGCATACATTGGGGTGGTATATTCTGCTCCCCTTCAATACACTAGTTTAAAAACAAAATAGCTAGTGTTCCAGTAAGCCAAATATAGGAATTCCAAAGGGAAAAATACTGTGGTCCACGTGGAATAACACTGGGAAAAATAGACCAGCGTGGTCTCCTTCAGGGCACCTGAGTTGTGAGACAGCTGCAAATGTCTGAACCACAGCTGTGGTGTGGCTTCCAGGGCCTCCCATGATGCACTGGGACTCAGGTATGAGAGGATGTGTCTTCCTCCAGGTCACCCTTTCAGTGTACACAAGCCTCAGCTTACCAGGTGGTATGGGACTTTTAAGATGGTGAGGAGATCGCTCTGCCCAGTGGGGAGACTCTGGGTGGGAGGAAGTAGGCTGAGGAGGGGCACAGGAAGCAGCATTGCCAAACTCTACACTGACCCAGCCATCTGTGTCCCAGAGGAATCGTCTCTCACACAGATAACATCACAGTTTTCCCAGAGGCTGGTTCACGTAATACTTTGCTGGTTAATGGGGTAATATTCGGTGGGACAGGAACTAAAAAACAAACAAAAACTAAAAGAAAAAAAAATTAAGTTTTTGGTTGTGTAATTTTAAAATCTTGGTTTTTTCTACTTAAAGTAAGACTGTATATAGCCTTTCCTCCTAAAATATATTGATTAAAAGAAAATATTAAGTAATTAATAGCAAAAGAGGTACACCACTTTGGCGAGATTGAGATAGTTATATGCCAGTGATTGAAGTTTGCCACTGACATTACTTCTTTCAACCTTTATGCCAATCTTACTCTTCTGTGGAGAATATCACACCCATTTTACAGAGGAGGACAATGAAGGCCAGAATGGTGAGTGGCAGAGCTTCTACTGGACTTCAAAGCCCTTGATCTTTCCATTAGCCACCCGGCCCTAGAACACGGGACATCTGTCTGCTACCCCAGTGAGAAGCCTGGCCGCTCAGAACCCTCCCCTGGGAGCTAGAGATCTGGGATAGCATTGGACACCTGAGCTGTGCCAGGAGCTGCACAAGGGCCTGCACAGAGGTGATAGCTGTTGAACTGATGCAGAAGAGAATGAAGAAGTCCGACCTTCCTGGAGAACTGTGCAATCCTTTGTTTGAACAGTTTCCAGGGAAGCCTAATTAATCCCATTGTTGATGCTAATGCGCTGCTTTTTTAAGACTCAGAATTGATGCTGCAAGCAAATTCCTCTTTGATTTAAGGCTTTGGAAAGAAGACAGAAGTTTTATCAAACATGCCTTGATTGTGTTCTGGGCTCCACACACTGAGCAAATGAAGGCCCATTTAGCTGTGACAGGGTGGCCAGCCCCATAAAAACAGCACTTCCTATCCTGGCCACGTTCCAAAGACTTTTCCCCGTTTGGGTTTTCTTTGGTGAATTTTCACTCTGTTGGTTGGCTGTACAGATATATGAACCAAGAGCCAGTCAACCACATAAATTTTGTACACATGACAGAAAAATAATTGTAATAATAATAGTAGTCACAATGATAACCACAGCTACCATTTATTTAATTCTTACTGCGTGCAAGCATTTAAATATTTGGAAGCAGTTGAAACATGAGGAACATTCCCTGAATGTTGATTTTATGGCAAGCATACAGAAGTGATTAGACATAGTATTTAGGGAAGAACAGGTCAGAAAGGAAGGTGGATACATTGCCCCCTGACAAGGTCAAGGAATGTTTCTCCACAGTGGGGCCATTTGGATTGGGTATTGAGGCATGCCTAGGAGTGTATTATGTGAAGAGTGAGGATAAAGGGCGTTCCAAGCATTGGGGAGGCCTAGGCAAAGGATCACAGAGAAGAAGTGTAAGGTCACGTGGCTTTTAAGGAACAGACAGGGATTTCAATTCAGGTCTATTTGACTCCAAAGCCCAGACTGATAAGCATCATGCTTGAGGGTAAACAGCTGAGAAGGACTGAGAGTCCACTTTGGGCAACAGGACGGATGGTATGGAAGGGACTGTACGTAGTTACCTTAATATCCACTTCTGTCCTCTTCTTTAGTGATAAAACCTCCTGGTTTTTTGTTAGGTATCTAGAATAGAGGCTGTATTTCCTGGCATGTCAGGCGGTAAGTACAGAATGTGGCTAAGATCTGGACAGGGGGATGTAAGCACAAGTATTGTGTGGCAGCTTCTGGAAAATATACTTCAAGTATAGCTGGCCCATTTGTCTCCTTTTCCTCCTTTCACATCCTGCTGTTTGCACTGTGGATGTGACGGCTGGCACTCCATGTTGGATCAGGAGGAAGAGCACGATTCCTGGGGAGATGGTGGAGGAGAAAGCTGAAAATAGTCTGTGGTCAAGACTCAGATGCAACCACCCCACTAGCCCTGGATGGCTTATTCTGTACCTGAGAGAGAAATACAAGTTCAAGGTCAACTCCCAACTCCCTCTGCTGGGATGGCATGATACGGAACTCCATCTTTCTAGTTGCTCTGGCTCTAAACTTGGGAGTCATCCTTGACGCCTCTCTTTCTCTCACATGCCATATGCAATCCGGTGGCTCTATTTTCAAAATACATCCAGAATCCAACCACTTCTGTCCACCTCCACTGCCATCTGGTCTGAGGCCACATCACTCTTACCATAGGAGACTCCTAAGTGGGCTTCCTGCTACCACTTCTGAGCCCTACAGTTTATTCTCATCAGAGCAGCCAAAGTGATTCTTTTTTAATGGAGTCAGATCCTGTCCCTCCTCTGCTTAGAACACTGCGTGACTCCCCATCCTGTTCAGGGTAAAAGCCAAAGTGCTTAAAAGATCTGCAAGCCTTACATGATCTTGTCCTGGTCCCCTTGCTTCTCTGATTCCTCTTCTGAACTCACTTCTCCAAACACACTCCATTCCAGCCACACTGGTCTCCTCGCTGTTGGTCAAACTTAGCAGACACACTCATTCCCTCTCCCAGGAATGCCCTTCTCGCAGATATTCCCGTGGCCAACTCCCTCATCTATGTCAAGTCTTCCACACAAATGTCCTTACCTCCTGGTTTGAAATTACAACCTACTTCCTCCCCAGCTCCCAGCCTCTTATAAACTGGTCACAGTTTTTCCTAGAGCACTTTTAACAAGCTATACAATTTGCTTATTTATTATGTTTATTATTTAGAATGTCTCCCCTCTACCTGAAAGTGAGCTCCAGGAGGGCGAGAATCTTTGTTTTGTTGCTAATGTATTTCAAACACTTAGAAGAGTGCACAGTCCCTAGTAGCTGCTGAAAACAATATTTGTTATTGAATCTTGCTGAAGACATTATTTTTCAAAGCTTTAAAAAACGATGGTGTATTTCAAATTTATGCCAATAAGTAGAGAGAATAGTATATCATACTCCAACATACCCATCACCCAACTTTGACGGCTGTCAACTGTGGACAAACTTTGGTCCTCTAGACCCTCCTCCATCTGCACCCAAGATGACTCTGAAGTAAATCCCAAAGAGCCTATCATTGCATCTTCAAATTCCAGTATGTATCTCTAAAAGCCAAAACTCCTATTTTATTTTATTATTTAACAGCTTTATTGAGGTATCATGAAATACTTGTATATATTTAAGATGTCCAACTTGATGTTTTCATGTACATAGTGAATGAGTATCGCAATCAAGCTAATTAACGTATCTACCACCTCTATGTATTCTCCGTTTGTGTGTGTGTGTTGAAATTTAATTTAAGATCTCTTAGCGAATTTCCAGTGTACAATACAGTATGAATAACTATAGTCACCAAGCTGTACTTGCATCCCCAGAACTTATTCATCTTGCTTAACTGAAACTTTGTACCCTTTGGCCAACATCACCCATTTCCCTGTCTCTCCTTTCTATGAAACAAAAAAAAAAGGCTCCCCTTTTAAAATATAATCACATAAACAGCAAGGTCCTACTATATGGCACAGGGAAGTATATTCAGTAGCCTGTGATAAACCATAATGGAAAAGAATATGAAAAAGAACACATATGTATAACTGAGTCACTTTGCTGTAGAGCAGAAACTAATACCACACTGTAAATCAGCTATACTTTAATAAAAAAAATTTTTTAAAAGAAATAACATTATAAGTCAAAATGCAGCAACTTAAAAAATATAAATATATAATCGCAATACCATCATCACAGCTCAAAACAATCACTAAAAATTTCTTCAGATCATTAAACGTGTTTTTATTTTTTAAGATTACTCGTTTGAATTGGGATCCAAATAAAAGCCACCCTGTGATCAGCGAACGTGTCCCCTAAGACTTTTATTTTTAATCTATAAATTCTTTCTCCATTGTCTTGCAATTCGTTGTTGGTATTGAAGAAAATGAGTCGTTGGTCCTCTAAGTTTTCCACAGTCTGGACTTTGCTAATTGCATTCCCTTAGTAGAATTTAATATGTTCCCTTGTCTTCTGTATTTCCTGTAAATTGGTGGTTGGATCTAGAAGCTCCCCTGTCTGGATTTGCTGCTTTGGCAGCCCCACTGTGTGTGTGGTGCTGTGGCCAGGAAGCAGCTCAGATTTTCTCCTGTCGCTTTCAGCATTTCATCATTAATGCCAAAATTCACCATTTCATTAGGGGTTGCAAAATGGAGATCATCTAATTATACATTCCTTCTTCGACAAGACAGAAAGAGGAACATCCCCTCATCAGCTGAGGTGCAGTATGCACAGAACTTAAGATTTTTATTCGTGTCTGTATCAAATCTAATCACTCTGGATGGTGAGGCCACTACACATATTATGAGCGGAGCAAAGTGAGGACCGGGAGGGAAAGGTGATGAGACTGGAGCTACTTCCTCAGTCTACGGTTGGTAGAAGTCAAGGAAGGGGCATTGCCTGGTCCAGAGCAGTACCTTCTATTGACAAGGGGTGGGGTGGGCGGATGGATGGATATAACTGGGGATCGCTATCTTTCACAGGTGGTTATAAACTACAGATTGCCTAAGGGAGAGCGTGATTAAAAAAGGGGTTATCACCATAGTCAAACCCTAATGCTGCTTAAAACAACTTAACAGGGCTTCCCTGGTGGCGCAGTGGTCGAGAGTCCACCTGCCGATGCAGGGGACACGGGTTCGTGCCCCGGTCCGGGAAGATCCCACATGCCGCGGAGCGGCTGGGCCCGTGAGCCATGGCCGCTGAGCCTGTGCGTCCGGAGGCTGTGCTCAAAAACAACTTAACAGAATCATAGCCATGACCTTTTGGTTTAGTATTTTCCCACTCAGAAGCTCAATAGTCTTTATTTTTTCACCTGGAGGAAAAGCTTCTCTAACGTTTCCCTTTCAAGGGGCTATTTCAATTACCCACGTCACGAGTCCTACCTTGACCTGCAAAATGGCACCCGACTCGACTGCAGCCGTCTCCCTCTTCAGAGCTTTTGATCTTGGTAATGGAGAGTAGACATCAGCCACAGCCCTCCTCAGACTGCCCACTAAATAGTAACAGCTTGGTAGCATTGGGGAACACTTGACAGATTTGCAGTCTACCCGATCTGGAGGGAGGCAGAGAGAGAGAAAGAGATTTAGGTTCAAATGATGAGCAAGAGACAGAATTATCCTACTCATCTCTCTGGCGACTGACAGCCCGGCCCACACTGGGTCAGAAGGGAATAGCTCTCCAGTATCTGTTCCTGGAGATGTGAGCTGACCGGCACATGCCAAGAGGTGGTAACTGAGATCTGCTCACAGCTCCTGCTATGGCTAGGCAGTGGGCCAGGCACTCAGCATGCATCAGGAAGCCACGAAGCCTGGTGGATAAAAATCTGACCTTCATATATGCTGAACTGGATTCAAATTCTCCCTTGAACTGCCCCATGCTGTGTGAGCTCCGGCCAGGCTCTTAATCTCCCTGAATCTTGGCATTCTCATCTGTAAAACTGCGGCAATAACTCCTACCTCATAGTGTTTTTGAGATGATCGAATAAGAAGAGACAAGTTAAACACCTAACATGTATTCAGGAAATAGAAGTTGTTTCTGTGCATTAATTGTAAGACTCTTCAAACTGGGTTGCTCAGGTACCCGCAATGGGATTCTGATGATGTCTTAAAGAATACGTGCATTTGTAGGATAAACTCTTTCTGGAGTTTCATTTTTTGTTTAAAATTATGTTGAGGGAAATTTTCAATGATTAAAACAAACATGATGTGTTTTCCCGGACCGGGGCACGAACCCGTGTCCCCTGCGTCTGCAGGCGGACTCTCAACCACTGCGCCACCAGGGAAGCCCTAGACTGCACCTTTTATGTTGATTTTTAATTATAGCTTGGGTTTCAAGGATATTTCATACAGGCAGTAGCTGCTTTAAACTGCACCCCCAACCTTTCAGAATTACACATGTGTCCTTCTCTGTCTACTGCTCCCAGAAAAGCTTGAAAAATGGTCTTACCGCAATCTGAATGGTGCAGACACCACAACTATCCCCGTTCGGCAGGTGAAGGAAGAGTCTCAAATTTGATGAGGTAAGAGTCAGGATTCAAAACCAGATCGTTTTCACGACGAAGCCCATGCTCTTTCCTCTGTTTACCATTACAACAGAGGTGAGAAAGAGAATAATTAAACATGAGGTGTATTAGTCAGGGTTCTCCAGAGAAACACAACCAATGGGATATAGAGAGGTAGAAAGATTTATTATGTAATTACAGGGGATGAGAAATCCCACCACCTGCTGTCTGCAAACTGGAGGCCCAGGAAAGCCCATGGTGTCCAAGTGCGAAGGCCTGAGAGCCAGGGCTGCTGATGTCCAAGGGCAGGAGAAGATGGATGCCCCAGCTCAAGCAGAGAGCAAACTCACCCTTCCTCCACGCTTCTATTCTATTCAGGTCCTCAGTGGGTTGAATGATATCCACCCACACTGTTGAGGACATCTTTACTCAGGCTACCAATTCAAATGCTAGTCTCTTCTAGAAACACTCTCGCAGACACCCAGAAATAATGGGTATCAGCTATCTGGGCGTCTTTTAGCCCAGTCAAGTTGACACATAAATTAACCTTCACAGGGAGCATTCCTGATCGAGGCCCCACCTATGTCTGGGCCTGGATCACTTGGCGTGTATTTCAGCTGGCGTGGACCCAGCAACTTCTCGTACTGTTTCTCTATTCATAAAGCCCGATGACTCAGCAGCTAAGCTGGCTGTGGTCTTATTTGAATAAGACCACAAATAAGTATTTGAATAAAGCTAGTGTTTTAAACGTCTCACTCCATCGCACCCTCCATGTTGCCATTATGGGGGGAGCACCCAGGTGCAAGCGGTCCAGGCTCACAGAGGGCGCCAAGACCAGGTGACGCCATCCAGAAGCGGAGGGTTAGAGCCCAGTGAAGGATAGAGATGGGCAGCTGAATTGGGTCACTCTCCTAACGCTGATGGAACCTTCTGAGACACAGTGGTCACGTACAGCCTTTCTGGATTGTTCCAAGTGACCAAGCAATGGGCTTGTTCTCTCGTGAAGCTGTGGCTGTCTGGGTAGTAAAACAAGTTAACCAGCTACCCTTGACTTTCCCTCCTTCCCCGTCTCCCTTCCATTTACCCCTCGTTGTGCTGCTCTGATACTGCAGCCTCCCCACCACTCCACCCCCAAGTGTTAAGACATAGCTTTTCCTCAGGCTCAGTGTTCTAGGGGACCTAGTTCACTACCGAAAATTGAACTTTTTTTTTTTTTCTAACTCATGTTCTCAGGCTGGTTCACGTCTCCTCTAGATGATTGATGCTTTACATACTTTTGTGATATTCAAATATAGTAAAACATGCATGATTATGGAAAGAACAAAGTGGTATGAGTGTTGGGGAATCTATCCTGCCCTTCTCTGTCATTTACTGGCTGCATTTACTGACCTTGGGCAAGAAACTTCTGTCCATTTTGGTTTCCTCAACTATAGGGCGGTGGAGGAACTGTCAGTATGAAGTGTAGAAAGAGCTTGGCTTCGGGTGAGACAGACATGAGTTAGAATCCTGGCTTTGGGGACTTCCCTGGTGGCACAGTGGTTAAGAATCCGCCTGCCAATGCAGGAGACACGGGTATGATCTCTGGTCCGGGAAGATCCCACATGTCGTGGAGCAACTAAGCCTGTGCGCCACAACTACTGAGGCTGTGTGCCACAACTACTGAAGCCCGCGTGCCCAGAGCCAGTGCTCCGCAACAAGAGAAGCCACCACCATGAGAAGCCTGTGCACCGCAATGAAGAGTAGCCCCCCGCTCGCCGCAACTAGAGAAAGCCCACACGCAGCAACGAAGACCCAATGCAGCCAAAAATACATAAATAAATATTAAAAAAAAAAGAAATGTGTTAAAAAAAAAAAAGAATCCTGGCATTGTCACCCTGTAGCAGTGGATGTTAAGCAGGTTACTTAATTACTCTGATCCTCAGTTTCCCCTTTTATAAAAAAAAAAAAAGATAGTAAACCAACCTCTGAGCTTGCTCAGAGGATTACTGTATATGAGACAGTGCATGTAAAAGCCTGAATGAACAATCTGGAGAAATAAAAGGATTAGGTGGCACAAGCATTTTTGAATTCTTCATCAAGGATCCCTTCTATTTCTTTTTTTTTTTCAACTTATTTTGAAAGATTCTGCCTGCAGAAGAGAACTGCTTAACAGGGCTCATCATTTCTTCTTTTCTTCAGTTTTAAACAAAGATGCTCTTCGGAGCTTCTCATTAGCAGAAGATAATCAACGTGACATCACAGAGAACGTAGGCTGTTTCTAGGCCACAGCACAAATCTCTCCCTCCCTATAACTCACAGATATTATTGAGCACCTGCTGTGTGCTGGCCCCGTGCTGGACGCTCAGGATACAAGGATGAACAAAGGCAGACGTGCTCCCCGTTCTCATGGAGTTTACCATCTAGAGCTAAGTAATAATCAAATAATCCATAAACCGGATTGTCACAAATGCTATGGAGAAGGGGCATAGGAATCAAGAGGGACTTGAAGCCCGAGACCTGGGCAAGGATGCCAGAGGTAACAGAGCTTGAGCTGGGCCTGAAAGATGAGTGGGAACTGACTCGACAAAAAGGAAAGGAAAAGCATTCCAGGCAGAGGGAACAGCATAGGCGAAGGTGGAAGGGACCCTGATGCACATAGGGAATTGATAAAAAGCCAGAATGGCTGGAACACAGGGAGTAAGGGGCCAGGCGGCGAGTCATGAGGCTGGAGCCAGGCCTTGTGAGGCCTTGGGCCCTGTTGAGCATTGGGTTCTTCATCATACGACCTGAAAACATTGATGTGATTTTAGGGGAAGAGTGACATGGTCAGAATCGTCTTGCCAAAAGTCTACTTCAGTTGCAGTGTGGGGAGGAGTTTGGAGCAGATAGAGGAGAACGAAAGCAGAGGCCAAGCAGGAAAGTTTACACTTGCCTCTTCAAGTGATTCTTGGAGTAGGGTGATTAGCAGAGGAGATGGAAACAGTCAATGGTTTAAGAAGATGTTAAGAAGGGAGAATTGACAGGACTTGGTGATGGTCTAGACATACCAAGAAAGGGAGAGGGCATTGTCAAGGGTGACTTGTAGGGTTCTGTTGTAGGCAGCTCAGTAGAGGAAGCTGCCTTGTGTTGAGATGGGAATGCCAGAAAAGGAATTGGTTTGTGGGGACACTGGAGGACAGGGAGATTATATCTTTGCATTTGGACATGCTGAGGTGGATATGCCTTGAGAAATGCAAGAGCAGATGTGGTTTGGACAAGTGTTGATTCAGGTCTGGATTCTGGGAAAGGGGTCTGTGCTGGACCCTGTGAATCATCGCTGTGAAGGTGGCTGATGAAGCTGGGGGATGGATGAGGTCACTGCGTGACATTTCAGGGAGCATTCAATAAATGGAGGAGCTCTGTTAAGCTTCGTAAAATACTTAAAAATAGCTTCTGTTCTACCGCCTCTTTTACCTACATCCCTTCAGGAACTTAAAAGATCTTGGCAGGCCAGGTCCAAAACCAATAACCCATTTGGTTTTCCATCTTACTTTGGCTGTGGGAACTTTTATTCGTATTCATAAGCCAAATAAACAATAAAGCTCACAGAGTAAAAATGGAACAGGTCTGGTTAAAGCAGGCCGTGAAGGGCAGCATCCCTGACACTCAGACTTCTCCCACCTGTAGGTACCTCTGTGGACCCCCCAGGGTTCCAAGGAAGTCAGCTTAAAATCTGCTGGCCTACACAATTCCCTTGTCTGCTTTCATTTCTAAAGGTTTCCAAGTCTCTGATGATCTCATGGGAGCGCCAAACATTATCAGTTATGTCCATGATGGCACACAAGAGACCCAGGATCTCATCAGAACTCTGGGTCATCTTAGCAAACCTCAATTATCCCTGAGCTTCAGACACTTTGAAGACTTCCAGCTGTCAGAACTCCAAACAGACCAGCTTTTCACAGAGGATGCAATTTAGAAACCCAGTTTTTTTCCATCGACAGTGAAGGCCCGTTGGGTTTCCCAAGTGGCACTCTCGTTAAGGAAACGCAATTTATCTCTCAGCGGAACTAAGGGCATGTGTTGCTCCATAGCATTTATTCTGCAATGACAAAGATGAGGAGGTTGCCAGGAGAAGCTTGTGGGTCTGGGGAGAGGAGGGGAAGGGTGGCATTTGGGGAGTTTGCTAGTGCTAAATTACTCCATCTGTTGCATTAATAACCAATCAGTCCGGGGGGGCGGGGAAAACGGGTAATTGGAGCATATGGTACCTATTAGGACCTATCTGCACATATGTAACTGCTCATTTCATCTGTACAAATGACTGCTTACTTATGCAAATGGCAGGTCTGAATGCCCATGTTGGGAAATTCTGCTAGGAAGGCATTTCCTTAGGAAAGGCTATACTCAAACCCTCAAAATGCTGAACAGTCTAGGAGCAACCATGCCATGGATGCATGAGAGAAAGAACTGTAAGCAAGGTGGGAAGAGAAAAGTCCTATTGGAAGGTTGAGAATATCGGAGCTTATGCTTTTCCAAAAGGGACGGTGAACATGGGTTGCATCGGCCATAGAGTGAGGCTGACTAACAAAAAGTGACAAGTGCTCAAAGCAGAGACCACTGACTGGGCTGTAGGTCCAAATTCTGGAAGAGTTTGGGTCAGATAGCCCGGTGTAACTTGTGGTTCAGAAACAGGTATTGGAAATATCAATAGTAACATAACTAGACATGTAACCCAGATATAACCTGGGGCTCCCTAATATTCAGGCAGCAATATTAAAGTCTAATGAGAACCAAATATCTCTTCTTGATCTGGGGGAAAACTCATGGGGAATTACTTGTGCTTTTTTTTTGTTTGTTTGTCTTCACAAACTTGCTTTCTTCTTCTTTCTAACCTCCTAGGTTAGAGGGTGAAATCAGCTCTGTCACTGGTTGCTACAAGTGGCCCAATTTTATTAGCATTTTGGGATTTTTGTACAATGCACTAGACTGGAGAGATGTGGGGAGTGAGGGGGAGTGTCCAGCAGAAGGTGTGACACCATGTGATTCCTAGCTTTCTGTCATCTCCTGGCTCCCTTCCCTCTCTTTCCCCCTCTAATTCCACCACTTCATGTCATCCCAAGCAACAAATAATGTCCTCTCCTCTATTCTGCTCAAGTCCAAATGCCTCACATTCTCTCTGACCCTGAACACTTATCAAACTATTTTTCCTACTAAGACGACTATCACTTTCTAAGAGGAATTGTAGTGAATTCAATTTTCTCCTACTTACTACATGAAGATGGACCCTGATCCAAAATCTAATATAAGCTTCTACGTATATGAGCGTTCATTTTTTACTGTTGCTGGAATGAGAAGCGGACTTAGCTAAGCATTATCAGGTCTCAGACAGGAGGCGACTCAGGATACGTTTGGCTCCAATTTAAGCAATAAGGAAATTTGCTATCTCACATCCTAAAAAGTCTGGAAATAATACGTCTCTCTCTGGGTTGGCTAACTCAGTAGCTCAGTTATCTAATTAAAGACCCATATTTTTCCACCCTCCACTTTGCCATCTTTAGTAAGTGAACTTTGTTCTTCTGTTGGACCCCTCCTGGGAGAAGGTCTCTATCCTTTGGCTCACTCTCCTTTCTTGCACAACGTTCACATCTGTTAACCGAATTCTCACGGCAATCTTCCCGAGTTGGGTACGCCCATTCTACAGATGAGGACACTGAGGCCCAGAAAACTAAGTAGCTTGCACAAGGCCATGCAGCAACCCAGCCAGTGTTCATGTCAAGACTGAAACCTGGAACCCAATCTACCTTGTCTAGGACCTCTTCTGGCATCCTTGTTGCTTTTCTCCTAGGAAAAATCTGACCGGAAGGAAGGAGGCCACCTGAACAGCCATGTGGTGGTCCAGGGACAGGCACCAGAGCTGGAGAAGCTGAGACTCCATGTTTGCTCCTGGGTTTCCCAGCTGAGCTAACTCTCCCCCAAATCAAAACCAGTTAGAAATGAGGCAAGTTGCTGAGATACCATTAGTGGTTTGTCCTGCCTTGATATCATTTACTCCCACTGAGGAGCTAGAGGGTTTCTGATGATGTGATGTATAAATCATTTGAGCAATTAATTTTCCCATCTCCTCTGGCCATCAGGAAACTCCCAGCTAAATGAATAAGTGTGTGGAGGCTCATGAACTGTACATCCACATGCCAACTTTCTCCCTATTCTTGACCTCTTCATGTGATGTATATTTTCTTTGGCCCTGATTTGTTATTGATAGTCTGTACTTTATTGAAAGCATTCTTGTAAACTTCCTCTATTCCACTGTGAGTTGAAACATGGTATAAAGATATCGTCTTATCTTTTTCCAGACAAAAAGAAGTCTTGGAAAGTGAAAGTCCTTTTCTGTTTTGGATGTTAGAAATAGAATATGAGAAAAAGATTATCTAATTTCACAGGCTCTGTGGTCTGGAGAATACAGGACTATGATGCGTGATATTAAATGCACGGGCTATAGTATAAATTTCTACAATTGGAATAATTGTGTTGGTGTCATTTTCATCTCCGTGACCACTTTTGTGTATTATTATTTGGGGAAAGAGTAGGATTTGAATTCTTTCACTCCTTCTGTTCAAAATTATGCTTATTGAGATATCATTTACAAAGAGTAAAATGTATCCTTCTTAGGTATACAATTCAATGCACTTTGACAAAGTTTAGAATTGTGTAATCATAACCACAGTCCAGATTTAGAACTTTCCACCACCCTAGAAAGTTTTCTCATGAAGTCAATGCCCTCCCCTCCCCTGCCTCCAGCCCACTCAGCTGATTTCTGTCCCTATAGTTTTGTCTTCTTCTCCAGATTATCACATAAATAAAATCATACTGCATATAGCCTTTTGAGTCCATTTTCTTCAATTAGCATAATGCTTTTTGAGAATCATCCATGTTGTTGCATATATAAGCAGTAGATTCCTTTTTACGCTTAGTAGCATTCCATTGTATAAATATATCATTTATACATCAGTTGAAGAATATTTGGGTTGTTTCTAGTTTTTGACAATTATAAATAAAGCTGCTGTGAACATTTGCCTACTGGTCTTTAGTGGACATATATTTTTATTTCTTTTGGGTAAATATCTAGAATAAGACTGCTAGATCACATAATGCATGTGTAACCATATAAAAAAATCACCAAACTGTTCTTCCAAAGTGGCTAAATGTACCATTTTGCATTTCTGCCAAGGCTATATGAGAGTTCCAGAAGCTCCGCACCCTTACAGCACTTGGTATATGTCTTAGTCTATTCAGGCTATTATAACAAAGTACAACAAACTGGGTAGCTCATAGACAACAAAAATCTGTTGCTCACAATTCTGGAGGCTGGAAGTCTGTGATCAGGGTGCCAGCATGGTCAGTGAGGGCCCTCTTCCAGTTTGCAGATGTCTCATTGTGTCTCCCGTGGCGAAAGGGATGAGGGAGCTCTCTGGGGTCTCTTTTCAAGGGTACTAATTCCATTCATGAGGGCTCCACCGTCATGACCTAATCAACTCCCAAAGACCCACCTCCTAATATCATCACCTTTAGAAGTTAAGATTTCAACATATGAATTTGGAAGGGACACAAACATTCAGAACATAGCAATGTAGATGGTTTTTGTTTGTTTGCCTTTACCATTTTAATAAGTGTGAAGAAGTATCTCACTGTGGTTTAAATTTGCATTTACCTAATTGCTAACGATGGCAAGCATTTTTTCATGTGCTTATTTGCCATCTGTATCTTTACTTTGAATAAATATCTGTTCACATCTTATGCCCATTTTTGAATGGTGGTTCTCTTCTCATCATTGAGTTGTAAGAGGTCTTTATAGATTCTGGATACAGGTCCTTTCTCAGATAAGTGTTTCACAGATACTTTCTCCCAGTCTGTGGCTTGTTTTTTCATTTTCTCAACTGTTTTCTGAGGAGCAGAAGTTTTTAACTTGAATAAAATCCATTTTATCAATTTTTATCTTTCTTGGCTTTGGTTTTTTGTGTCTTATCTGTAAAAATCTTTGCCTAAATCAAGGTCACAGACATTTTCTCTAGTTTTCTTCTAGATGTTTTACAGTTTCAGGCTTTAAATTGAAATCTATGACCAATTTTGAGTTGATTTTTGTATATAGTGCAAGCAGAGTGTTGAAATTCATTTTTTGCATGTGGACATCCAATTGTTCCAGCACCATTTGTTGGAAAGTCTCCTCCTTCTCCTTTGACTTTCCCTGGTGCCTTTGTGAATTCTCTCATTCTTGACTTGGAATGAGATGCTGCCATTTCTATCCCCCTCACTTTACAAGTCTCAGCCTGGCATTAAGCCTAGAGGGAGATTTTTGTTGCAATAAGTAACCATCTGTAAAGGTGAAAATGTTTGCTGTAAGTGACTAATAATAATAAAAAAAAAAGCCTCCTAAAGCCTGATGAAGTAGCCCCAACATCTAAGTGCTTCCCCCAGGTTTTAAAAGAGAAAGCTGAAAGAAATCCATTCTCACTTGCTCAAATGAAATTCAGCTTCCTCTGATTGGATGGCCATAAAATCTGTTTTTATTGCCACCCCAGCCTTTTCTGAAAGCAATCCAATTTAGCAAGTAGAATATAAAGCCATTCCAGCTGATAAATACATGCTGGTGACAAGGCATGGGGAGCCCCTCTGCTTTGGCACCTGCAGACTGGCTGAGAGGAAGGGGGAGCACCCGAGGTACATGAGCCCTTGGCGGCCGTTTGTCCTGGGTCCTGGACCAGTGGGGCCGCCATTAGCTGTGGCCTTGGGGCCCTCATCGTCCAAGGGAAAAGCAGGGAGCTTAAGAGTCATCCTTTTCTGTCACGTATGCATCCTCTGGCCTTTGTAAATCAGCTGCCCTTTGCAAACCTCATTTAGTTTCCTCACCTCTAGACTGGGAGAGAAGTACCCATGTGTCCGGGTGAAGATAGGAGGTGATACAAATGATACACAAGCACTAGTCTAGTGCTTGGCACTTGGGAAATTCTCCATGATGATAACCTGGTAAGAAAAAAAATTGGGTAGACTCGGGAGAGAGGGACCAAGGTTTGTGAGGAGACTTACTAGGTGTGTGAAAATGGGTGACTCTCTAAGGTCTACTCTGTAGGGTTGCTGAGTGGATGAGAAAGAATCCCAGGCCAGTGTTTTCAGCAGTGGAAGGGCTTGATTAAGGGAAGTACTATTTTGTTATTATTATTTGTCTTAGGCTGAATGATGCCCCCTCAAATGTCCACATCTTAATCCTTGGAACCTATGAATATATTAACTTACATGGCAAAAGGGACTTTGCAAGATATGATTATGTTAAGAATCTTGATGAGGAGACTGTCCTGGATTATCTGGGTAGGGTCTATATGTAATCACAGGGGTCCCTGTAAAAGGGAGGCAGGAGGGTCAGGACCAGAAAAGGTGATACGTGTCCCGGTCTGGGAAGATCCCACATGCCGCGGAGCGGCTGGGCCCGTGAGCCATAGCCGCTGAGCCTGAGCGTCCGGAGCCTGTGCTCCGCAACGGGAGAGGCCACAACAGTGAGAGGCCTGCGTACCGCAGAAAAAAAAAGAAAAGGTGATATGACGATGAAAGCAGAGAGAGCCTGGAAGGTGCAACAGTACTAGTTTGAAGCTGGAGGCTGGGACCATAAGCCAAGGAATACAGGCAGCTTCTAGAAGCTGGAAAAATCAAGGAAACAGATCCTTCCTCAGAACCTTCGGAAAGAATGCAGCTCTACTGACAGCTTGATTTTTAGGACTTCTGACCTTCAGAACTTTAAGAAAATAACTTTGCCTTGTTTTAAGTCAGTAAATTTGTGGTAATTTGTTGCAATAGAAAACTAATATTATTATCATTATTATTATTATTATTAATAGTTAGCCAAGAAGTTACAAACCCACTTCTGTAAGTAACAATTCTATAGTGTTCTCTCTGCCTTGGAATATCGCATGGCCATTTGTCTTCAAAGACCACTTTTTTGTTTTAAATCTCTCATGCCCTGGGCTTTGTACTTTGAACTTGTAGATCATCATAAAAATCTATGGGTATCTAGGTATAGATGGGCTGTGAGTGGGGCTTGGAAATGGCCTGCAGTGGTATAAATGATTCAAGGGTGGACTGCATTGGTAGTAGATGTCTTAAGTAATCCTGGGGGCCACGTGACAGAATAAAAAGAGTATAGACGTGGGAGTCAGACCTGGGTCTGATCCCTCCTCCACCATCACAGCCTGGGTAAGTTACTTAATTTCTCCGAGCCTCAGCTTCCTCCTCTGTCCCTTGTGGGGAGTGACTCTCATCTCTCAGGGGAGTACGATGGTTTCCAAAAGAGTGGATCTCTGGCTGTGGGCACAGAGGGGCTCAGCATAGGTAGACATCAGGCCCTTCCTCCAGCATCCCCATGTGCTGCAGTGTCGGCTGTGCATGGTCAGGTCTTACATATCCTGCTCTGGAGGATCCTACACTTGATCGCTGTGACTATGCCTTCTTCTCTCATAGCTTGAAGTCAGGGGTCACAGATGGGACTATAGATCTAGGCCAGTACTCTCCAGGAAAAACTTCTCAATGAGGGAAATGCCCAAAACTCTAGTGCAGATAGAGCCTCATGAAGGCACTGAGTATTTGGAGCATAGCAAGTGCAACTGAGAAACTGAATTCTTACTTTAATTTTAATCAATTTAAATGTAAATGGCTTTCTCTGGGTATATGCCCAGGAGTGGGATTGCTGGGTCATGTGGTAGTTCTATTTTTAGTTTTTTAAGGAACTTCCATACTGTTCTCCATAGTGGTTGCACCAATTTACATTCCCACCAATGGTGTAGGGGGGTTCCCTTTTCTCCACAGCCTCTCCAGCATTTATTGTTTAGATTTTTTGATGATGGCCATTCTGACCGGTGTGAGATGATATCTCATTGTAGTTTTGATTTGCATTTCTCTAATAATTAGTGATGTTGAGCATCTTTTCACGTGATTATTGACCATCTGTATATCTTCTTTGGAGAAATGTCTATTCAGATCTTCTGCACATTTGTGTATTGGGTTGTTTGTTTTTTTGATATTGAACTGTGCTCAGGGAACTCTACTCAATGCTCTGTGGTGACCTAAATGGGAAGGAAATCCATAAAAGAGGGGATATGTGTATATGTATAGCTGATTCACTTTGCTGTACAACAGAAACTAACACAACGTTGTTAAGCAACTATAGTCCAATAAAAATTAATTAAAAAAAATTTAAATGGCAATATCTTAAGGCAGGTCAAGAATGAGAAAAATCACAAAGGTGTGCCTGGGTAAATCATTGTGGAAAGGAGAATTTTTTTCCCCCCAAACCAGCTAGATATCAATCTGTCAACAACAGCAACAAAAACAACAAAAAAAAAGTGGCTATTTAAATTTCACTTTAATCAATTAAAATGAAACAAAATTCTCCCTCAGTTATACTAGCTGCATTTCAAGGGCCCGGCAGCCACACAGCTACCATGTTGGACAGCGCTCATCACAGAGCAGTTCCATCACCCCTGATGGTTCTATCAGACATCTCTGTCCAGTAGAAAACCCATCACAGGTATTATAGCTTTGTTGTTTTTCAGAGTGCTGACTTGGAGTTTTTGGCAACCGCTGCTGGTGGGCTCTGCTGAGAAGGGTTTTGAGTTGGAGTCTGGGCTAGGCGGGAAGGACAACTGGAATAGAGTAATAAAATCTGCCCCGGGCGTGGATAGAAGAGGAATGGCCGAAGCATCTCGTGTTTGCCTAGCCTGCTGCAAGGTCCAGGGTGCTCTCCGTGTTCAGCTCATTCCTTTCTGGCCAAGTCCCTGAGTGCTCCGAGCCCCAGCTCTCAGACTCAGCCAGAGCCGCCAGGTTCCCCAGCACAGACTCTGGAGTCTTCGAGCACTGGTTTCTGCCTCTAGCAGTTGCTAGTTTGTCCACTCCTGAAACCCACCTTGCACCTGGGATTGCCAGTCCCCCCTGGAAAGTGCTCACCAGGTAAATGTTTCTACCTAGGAAGCTCTGAGTGTCTTCTTGGTTGTTCATCAGAGTGGAAGACGCTCCCTGCAGTCTCTGACACTACCAGCTCAGAGTGCTTGAATGTTTCCGAATCACACAGCTGCTCTGGGCTCCGATTATAAAATTCCACTCGGGCTTTGCTTGGTACTAAATGCCCCCACAAAATGCTTCCTGTACACTGAGCTCTCAGCCCGGGATGCCAAAACATTACCTGGTTTCCCTCCATCCCTCCTTTCCTTCCTTTCTTCCTTCCTTTTTTTTTATTAACATTGATTGATCACATTATTACGTGACAGGTGACAGGGATGTGATAGGAGCTCTGGGCCTCTTCTTCTTTAAGCCTCACAATAGCCCGTTAAGATACATTTTCTTCTTAGATGAAGAAATCCTTTTCATGATAATAAGTGGGGAAGACAAGTTTCCAGCCAGGACTCTTTCAAAACATGCTGCACTGTGTTTGCCTGTTCTCTCATTCAGTCACTGAATAGGCACAGCTGCGCCTCGGGAACTCAGAGTCCTGTGCTAGAGGCAGAATGGGAAGATTGCTGGTGACCACACAATGTGGTTGCTGTCTCTGTGTTACAGTGGTTTTTCAAAGTGATGACCCCAGACCAGCAGCATCAGGTCGGCCTGGATCTTGTTAGAAATGCACATACCTAGCCCCCCATGCAGACCTACTAAAGCTGAAATCCTAGGGCGGGCCTGGTAGCTTGTGTTTTAACCAGCCCTCCAGGTGACTCTGATGCTCACTAAAGTGTGAGAACCACTTTTATGTTACGTGGGATGATGTGGCAGGGAGCAACTGACCCTTCCAGAAGACGGGGAAGGCTTTTCAGTTGTCTGAGCAGGGTGTGAAAGACAGCACAGGGGCAAAAAGCATCTTCTGGGCAAGGGAGGCAGAAGATGGACTGCATCGCTGTGCCGTAAAGGATAGGCAGAATTTTGGGATCCGTGAGTAACCATGGTGACCCATTATCGGCCTAAGCTATCAAACTGGAGACAAATGAATTTGAAAGAGAAGACAGCACTTGACCTTGGAAGTCACTGAATGTGGACCCAAGGAGGTGGGGACTTGAGTGGGTAAACAACAAGGAGTACCTGATGATCCTTAAGCAGGCATCGGGCATGCTTGTGTTTGAACTTGGGAAGCATCACTTAAGTGGATGAATCGAAGGAAGTGACAAGAGGCAGGTCAGCCTATGAATCAAACCATGAATCAGTGCATAGAAAGCACAAGAGAGAGAGAGAAAATAAAAACATAAGTCTAACTGGCTAATTGGGAGTGTCTTCCTCTTGAATTGGGATTTTGTTCCCAAGACACAGGCTGATATTTTTGAGGCCATGTAGAGATGGATACACAAATATCATGCCTAGACCTACAGGTTGTGTCTATACACAAGTAAAGAGCCCTTTGTAAATGGAAAAAAAATAAATTTAAGGCATTTCTGGTGTCTTGTAAAGATCTTAAAATTTAGCGTACATACAAATCACCTAGGGCTCTTATTAAACTACAGTAGGTATGTGGTAGGGCCCAAGAGTTTGTGTTTCTAAGGAGCTCTCAGGTAAAGTGAAGGCTACTGGTCTGGGGGCCAAATTAGCCAAATTCAGGACAAATCTTATCATAACTTTTGCAATGATTGTATAGCCTAATGTTTTGTCCATCTAGGAAAACCAATCCTTGTATGAACATACATCTATGGGGTACCTTTATCTCCCCACTCTATTTCCTCCTACATCTGCAGAAACAGAAGTAGCATATGCTGTATGAATAAGTGTCTTTGCTTTAAAAGAAGGCAGAGTCCAGCAGACCAAATCTCAGTTCTACCAGCTAATGGCTGTGTGACCTTGGGTAACTCATGTATATTCCCTACGTCTTCCATCTTTATTGGTAAAATGGTAATAAAAAAAACTCTTTTATAATAATTAAAGATGAAATGGGATAATAGGTGTAAATCCCGTATGTGCCCATCACGTAACTTGTGTCTGGGTCGTGTGAACTGTGGGGTAACATATGTATGTATATACCCCTTGTTGTCTTACCCATAGCACAGACCAGACTTCTAACTACTTCTCTGCCTTGGGCAGTATGAATTAGAGAGAAACAAGGTCAGGAAGACCTATTTACTCAGTGTCACACAGGTTCCCAAGGAAGGGCACTCAGCACAGCAGAAACCATTTTTTTCAAAACCCTAAAGCTGTAAGATAAGCATTCTGCTTGGTTGGCCAAAGCATCCTGGAGAGATAAGAAAAACGTGTTTTAGGGTTGGGGAATGCTGGTATTTTTCACTATCTCTAGATCGGAGTAACTTTCCTTAGTCACAAATGTGAGCCTGGCAGCTTCTGCACGCAGGTGGGAATGTCTCCCCAGCCTACAGCAGGGATGTGCAGTAGTTTCCATCTTAATGTTTCATCCCTGATTGATTGCCTGTGGCTGCCTGGAGTGCTGTGTGGAGAAGCGTTCTGGGCTTCCTAGGGATGCTGCGGGGGTCAGTTCCTGATGTCAGGCATAGGCAGGGGAAAGCGACAGCACGTGTACTAGAATTTGACATCCTTGGCCTACAGCCCATGAACATTTAGAATTGAAAAACAAACTTCTTAATAACTCAAGACTTGACAAATTCGTGAAGAAAATTTTAAAAATACTTAGAACTGAGTGATAATAAAAATGCTATGTTTTGAAATGTGGGATGCAATTAAATTGCTTTTTTTAGAAGGAATTTTATAGCCTTAAATGATTGTATTAGAAAAGAAGAAACTGAGATGGGAAAAAAAACGGACATTTTCATGGACATTAACAGGCTGTTTCTAAAATGAAAATGCCAAGGGCTCAAATAGCTAAGTAACTTCCCAAGAAGAATAACAAGATGAAGGGATACACCCAGTCAGATTGTCTAATACACCCAGACAGTTTAACATTACAAAAGGGTAGACAAATACAGAGGGTACCCAGAGGGATTCTATACATGACAACTTGCTATACGACAGAGACGGCATTGCAGAATAATTCCATAATTAGTGGTGGGACAATCTGTTATCTGTATGGGAGAAATAAAGTCAGATACCTTCCTCATAGAAAAATCAGTTTTTGTTTTGGTTTGGTTTGGCCATGCCGTGCGGTTTGCAGATCTTAGTTCCCTGACCAGGGATCAAACACGGGCTTTCGGCAGTGAGTGTGCCGCGTCTTAACCGCTGGAGTGCCAGGGAATTCCCTAAAACTCAGTTTGGGATGGATTGAAGATTTAAATGTGAAAGAAAAAGTTTAAAACTTTTAAAATAAATGTAGGAACATAAGAGTAGGAAAATCGTTCTTAAATGTAAAACAAAAACGCAAGCCATAAAGAATTTCTATAAATTTAACTTGATTAAATTAAAATGCCATAACAAGTGGAGACAAATCAAAACAGGGGAAAATGTACTTGAAACCTAAAAAGATTTAGTGTGCAGAATATATAAAGGACTTGGAGACACAAAGTAGGAAACACCACTAGGACCACCACACGCAAGCAGCCTAGTAGAACAAGAAACAGACAGAAAAATCTGAACGTGCAACTCGGAGGTGAGGAAATACAAATGGTCAAAAAGCATATGAAAAGATGATTAATCTTTCAAGTGATCAGTGAAATGCAAAATATCACGACAATGAGATACCATTCAATACCCAAACATTTGCAAAAATAATTTTTAAGGTATTAAATATTGGAGAGCATGTAGACAACAGGAAAAATTATGTTCCTAGTAAGTGTATAAATTGGTATGAATTCTTTGAAGAATTTTGTTTTTTAACCAACCTCTCCCTATTTCTCCCACTGCACGACCCCCCACCCCCAGCCCTTGACAATCCCTTTTCTACTATATCTATGTTTGGCCATATATAAGTGATAACAATACAACATTTGTCTCTGTCTGGCTTATCTCACTTAGCCTAATGCCTTCCAGGTCCATCCATGTCATCACAAGTGGCAGGATTTCCTTCTTCCTCCTGCTCGAATAATATTCCACTGTGAATAGATACCACATATCTTATCCAGTTATCTGTTGATAGACGCTTAGGTTGTTTCCATATCTTGGCTATTGTGAATGATAGAAAAATCTTTTTCTCTGAAAAGTTGACATAACCTAGTAAGCCTTCCTATGGGCTTACTCCCGGAGCCAACAATTGCATTTGTGTATACACCCTGGAACACGTGTGCATTGTCACATTGTTTATAATAACAAATTAAAGCAAACCACCCAAATGTGCATTAGTAAGAGAATGGATAAACAAGTTATGAAATACTATGTAACAGTGATAATGAACCACAGCTACACTGATGAATCTCAAAACCAAATGATCCATCAAATATTTAAAACGTCACAGTATGATTCCATCTATTCAGAGAGTAAGGGTCCAGCTGTGTAAAGCTCAAAAACTGGCAAATACAAATCAATACGTAGAATATTGACTTGGGATGTATACCTAGATGTTGATTGATTATGTGCAAACAGAAATCTCGAACGTTCTGGTAATGTTCTCTTTGTTTAAACTGGGAGGTGTTAAACTATAAGTACTCTATTTTGTAATACAAATAATATATATGTATGAGATATAGCTCATAATTTCAGGATTAGTGTGAGTGTGTGTGGAGAGTACCATATGTAGTAATTTTCCATCCTTTCCTCTCCACTGAACCACCTGACACACCAGCCACCAATTTCAATTCTGGTTCAATATAAGTGGTTATTTTTTTAACTTTATGTCCTGAGAAAACTACAGGATTTTCCTGTCCTGTCCTTCATTTCCCTCTCTTTGATGCCCAGGCCAGACCCAGAAATATATTTTCTGTACAAACACCATTGTTATATATATAGAAATAAAAGTGCATCTTCTTCCAGCAGGGTTATTTATAAAAGTTTCTTTCTTGTTTGCTTAGTAATTTGTTTAGAAACAAACTAAAAGGGTCAACTTTCAGAATGATTTGAAGTGGAGATATAAAATTTTGGAAAGTGAAAAAAAAAAAAGCTCAAATAGGATTTATTTGTGGAGAGCAGTAGACTTGAGCCAGAGAGACGTGGGATCCAATTCCACCATGGCTCCTGACGTGTCTGACTTCCAAACCTAAGCTCTTAAGCACTGCTCCATAATTCCTTAAGTTGGCTACCATTCTGAGTCTCAGTTTCTTCATCTGTAAAATGGTACTTCATCTCTCCAAGTCTATTTCCTCATCATTATCTCTATCTCACAGAGTCATTGTGAGAATCAATGAGAAAATGTGCATATGTCAAACAATATGGCTGTTCCTCAAAAAATTAAAAATAGAATTACCACGTGATCCAGCATTTCCACTTCTGGCCATATACCCCAAAGAATTGAAAGCAGAGTCTGGAAGAGATGCTGTCCACCCATGTTCATAGTAGCATCGTTCAATAGTAATAGGTAGAAGCCACACAAGTGTCCATTGATAGGTGAATGGGTAAACAAAATGTGGTATTTACATCCAGTGGAGTATTATTCAGCCTTTAAGGGGAAATAAATCCTGACACATACTACAACATGGAGGAATCTTGAGGATATTATGCTAAGTGAAATAAGCCAGTCTTAAAAACACAAATATTGTATGATTTCACTTACATAGGGTACCTAGAGTAGTCAAACTCATAGAGACAGAAAGTTAGAATGGTGGTTACCAGGGTCTGGGGGAAGGAGAAAGGGGAATTTTTTTTTTTCTTAACACAGTCACGCTCATTCATTTGTATATTTTATTTTATTTTATTTTATTTCATTTAGCTGCATAAGGTCTCAGTTGTGGCACGAGGGGATCTTCGTTGCAGCATGCAGGATTTTTTGTTGTGGTGTCCAGGCTTCTCTCTAGTTGTAGTGCAAGGGCTCCAGAGAGCACAGGATCTGTTGTTGTGGCATGCGGGCTCTCTAGTTGTGGCATGTGGGCTCTCTAGTTGTGGCATGTGGGCTTCAGAGCGCTTAGGCTCAGTAGTTGCGGCACTTGGGCTTAGTTGTCCCACGGCATGCGGGATTTTAGTTTCCCAACCAGGGATCGAACCCACGTCCCCTGCACTGGAAGGCAGATTCTTAACCACTGGACCACCAGGGAAGTCCCAGGAATTGTTTTTTAATGGGTGAATTTCAGTTTTGCAAGATGATAAGTTTTCTGGAGATTGGTTGCACAACAGTGTGAATGCAAATGTACTTAACACTACTCAACTACACATATTAAAGATGGTAAGATGGTAAATTTCATGTTATGTGAATTTTACCACAATTTTAAAAAGACTTACATACATACGCATATTGTCACAGTGTTTAGCACATAGTAAGAATTCATTACAATCTATAATTCTACTTTTCTTGTTGTTGTCCTTAGCAACTGACTTCCCTTTCATGTTATGAACCAGAATCCACTCTATCATGAAGACCATATGGTCATTTTTACTTTACAAGTGCCATTAGCAGATGACCTAACTCCTCTGCTGGTGGTTACAATGTAAACAGTGGCAATTATATAAAATGATGCTAAAACGTTTCTCCCACAGGCCCGTGGCTGCTGCTCCATCACAGGCTGAGCCTGGAACATCGTTCCTGCCTTTTCTGAAGTCTGTTTTAGGGCTTGCCACGCCCCAGCTGTTATGCTGGTGATGGCATCTCCTCATAATTGACAAGATGGAGAGTGAATTAAAAATTAATTGAAAATGCTTTGAAGGGAAATGGATCTGATGTTTTCATCTGTTTTCATCTGGCTCAGTATGTTCAAAGCCCTGTTTATTTCTGGCTCCAAAACCTCTCAGAGGTCATGCCCGCTTGACCCCATTTGCTCTCATGCTTGGAGGAAGATGGGGAGAGAATTCCCACAAAACAGCCCATCTGATTACACTTAGGAATGACCTCTCTTCAGAATGGCTTAAAAAAAAAAAAAAGGATTGAAAGCCAAGTATGATTCCTTAATATGTGCTGAGATGCCCAAACTGTCGTGCTTTTCCTGAGTAGCTTAAGTTCTCAGTGTGAAGCTGAATGCAAACATTCCAGGACAAGTAGGAGGCCCCTGATCCTTTTTTCCCACCTTCCTCCTTGCCCCTGTGCAAGGAGGAGGGCTAATAGAATTGTCTAGAGCCAGGGTGCCCAAAATAGAAGGTAGGAGAGGTCATGCAAACTCTTTCACTCAATCTGCCCTGCTCTGCTGGTTCAGCCTCTTGCTGTTTTCCCCTTCACGTGATCAACGGACCAGCTTGCTCAGTCTCTATAGGTTTGTATACACAGCTGAGCATGGTGGCCACCACCATGGTCCTGCACCAAGCGGTTCACAAGGTAACAACAATATTGTAAAATTTAGTTTACAATATTGGGAGAAGTGCAAGCCCCTTATTAGGCCTTGTGGCTAAGCCACGTACCCCAACCAGCTTTACCAGCAGTCCAAGCAATGATGTAGTAGAACTTTGGTTCTTCTTTGGTCCTCATGGGAATGACCACATATGCAATCTGTGGGAGGTGGAGAAGTGGTCCAGGTCCTATCCAGTCACCCCTGGATAATTGAGTGAATTACCATTAACCTCAATCTGAACCCCTCACAGTAAAATACGGACTATTCCAAATTATATCCAGAGAGAAAGAGCTCCACGTTCTGGTTGCCGTTTAGTACAAGGATCAAGGAGGTGGTATGGTAGGGTAGAAAGAGCAGTGTTAAACCCAGACAGCTCTGAGTTCAAACTTGGACTCTGCTTCTGCCTGGGAGACCATAGTTAATTCACTTCACCTTTCTGACCTCAGTTTTATTACGTGGTAAGTAGGAAAAATGATAGAACATACCTCCAAATGTTGTTGGGTATATTAAATGAAATAAGTCATGGAAGGAGTTTATTTGGTACTCCTTTTTGGATGCTATTAATTTCACTGTTGTTATCGGAACCCAAAATGTAAAAACTGAATTGATGCTCTGACCAATGGTACACCATGGCTTGTCTGATGACTAAGGGTAAGTGTTCTTTCTTCCAAGATGAGTCCAGGTGGTGGGGTTCGTGCTGACCAACTTGCTGGTTTTATCCTTCCAAGAGGAACTGGTTTATAGACTCCATGTTCCCATTGATCAGAGAGTGCTCTGAGCCATTTCATCTTCATTTGTCTAAGACTAATGATTTGGAGGGAGGAGAGATGGCTGACCTGATTCTTCTCAGACCTTCACATTATTCCACCATCTGTCTTCTCCTAGCAAAATGCTACTTTGTGTTGTGTCTGTGCCTTTGAGGGGAGAGAGGAAATTTTGGTTGTATTTGCTTTGTTAAAATGAAACATCTGGTTAAAGAAAAAATAAATAATATCTGGAAGAAGATATTTTTCTTTGTAAGTTTTTAATTTTAGTATTATTATTAAACAGGTAACAAATGTTCATTACAGAAAAATAAATTAAAAATTAAGGAGAAAGAGGAAAAAATTAAAACATACGTATTCCAATCACTCAGAAATAACAATCGTTACTATTTTGGTATAATCCTTCCAGATAGTTTTGCTATCTATCCTTCCATCCCTCCATCCAACCGTCCATCCACCCATCCTTTGAAAAAAAAAAAACAAGGGATGCTTCCATGTAAGCCATTTCATATCTTTTTATTTAAAATGAACATTTTGCCACAGAAATAGATCTATATAATAATTACTTTACAATGGCTGTAAGACATTCCATCTTGTGGATACACCATACTTTATTTAACTGGTCTAATATTGTTGCATATTGTAATGGACACTTGTTGGTTGTTTACCCACGTAAGCAGTTTTCCAACAGTTGTCTAATTTTCATTCAGGAGACCATGTCTTTTCCCTGTAGCTGAGGGGCTGTAGGGAAACTGACCACACCCCCAATTCCAGGGTTAGGCACCAATCAGCACACTCCATTCCCTGAATCAAAGCCCTTTGTGGTTGCCTTGTCACTTCAGTTGGTCCAATTAGACTTATTTCCCTGTTACTCTTGTTTGGAATGCTAAAACAGATGTTTCCTCTCTCATGGATAAAAACACAGGTAGCCCTAGGAGATGTCGGCAATCATCTTACAACAAAGGAAACCAAGCTTAAAAAGTCCTGCCTGATTCTAATGGCTGAAAATCTTTGTTTCATATATTTTGTCCAGGTTTTTAGTTCTTTCTGAGAGGAGGCTAAATCTGCTTGAAGCATTTATGTATCAAAGGGAGGACAAACCTAATTGCTGCCACATGGGTCATATGTCCTCTCTTGTGACCTAGATCAGGGAGGGACAAGGCACTGTAACAGACGCATCAACACCACACAGAGTGGGCATAGTTAGCTCATCAGATGAAGGGGGTGTTCATCAAGCAAACTATGCCTATTTTACCACCTTGCTGGATTGTCGTGATGATTAGTTGAGAATCTCAATGAACAGCATCTAGTCTGTGTGAATAGGTGATAAACTAAAGCTTGTAATTATTATTACAGGAGAAAAGCAGACTATGGTTGAGGTGTGTGTAAATGGATCAGAAGTGGCTTTGAGTACATCCAAGAGGCTGGGATGAGGGAATAAATCTGCTTGTACTAGTTGTTTGGGAAGGGTTACTTATTGGCTTGGGGAAATCATATCTCTTGGAAACTGGAGGAATCTGCTTTTAAGGGGAACATCTTCCATTGGTGTGTTTCTTTAGAGATCTGAAGGCACCTTTCTTAGTCATCTCAGGCTGCTATAACAAAATACCATAGACTGAGTAGCTTAAACAACAGACATTTATTTTTACAGTTCTGGAGAACAGATGTCTAAGATCAAGGTGGTGACAGATTTGGTTCCTGTTGAGAACCTTCTTCCTGGATTGCAGACAACTACCTTCTAGCTGTGTCCTCACATGGCAGAGAGAAAGTGAGAGAGTAAGCTCCCTGGTGTCTCTTCTTATAAGGACACTAATCTCATCATAAGGGCCCCATCCTCATGATCTCATCTAAACCTAATTATCTCCCAAAGGTCACACCTCCAAATACATTTACATGGGGGTTAGGTCTTCAACATATGAATTTTGAAGGAACAAATATTCAGCTGATAATGGGGTTGTATAAAAGGAAGTTGAAAATGTGAATGGGAGAGATGAGTAAGCTATTTTGGCATGCCCATAGGGCCATAATGGTGAAAGGATTCTGGTTAATTGAGTTTTCTTGTCTCACGCGAGGTCATTATGCTACTAAGTGGCAGAACTGGGACTAGCACCATAGTTCATCAGATTTCTAGTCTCATGCCTTTTCAGGGAGACTCTCTAGAAAATAAATTATTCAACAGTGGAGGTGAGTGCTTCAATAGGTTGTGAGTTCCCTGTACTGGAAGTATTCAAGCAGAGGCTAAAAGGCCATTCACTGAGAATGCCACAGAAAGGCTTCTTACAGTGGACAGGAGGCTGGATGAACTGTCCTGAGTTCATTTCCAACTGCAAAAATCTAGTTTTCTCAAGGATGAATTCTCTACAGGATTCCTGGTCCTGCATGCAGCACAGTCTGTGATGTGCTCTTAAGTCTTTTGAAGCCTCTTGTAGAAATATACCTAGCAAGAGCATACCAGTTGTGCAATGAAATGGACTCATACATATTTTTTTAGCTTAGCTGTTCTGACTTCTAAAATACGTTGCCTCCAGATCTCAATAGGGAATTTACTAATTTCAGAGAGGTTCTAGGCAGATGTTAATAGTGATTCCATCACATTTTAAATAAAGATCATGGAAAAAGAGTTACTCTGTTCTCCAGAGATGAGAAAAATTAATTTGTGCTTGTGTGTGTGTGGGGGGGGGGGCGCGTTTTTGTTGTTGTTGCCATCGTCATTTAGCCTTAACTGAGATTCATAAAGATATAATTTTGTCAGTGAATTTGTATGTGAACTTTTTTTTTTTCTGGAATCATTCCAGAATGGAAGGCAATACAGTTGTAAAGGTGTTGGCTTTGGTATCAGACAGACCTGGTCAAGTCTTGATTCTGCTACTGCCTGGCTAAGTGACCCTATTCAAGTCACTTATCCTCTCTGAGCTTGTTTTCTCATCTACTCATTAGAGAGAATCCCCCATTTTATAGGATATCATGATATTAAATGAGCTGACATTAAAAAAAATACGTACAACATAGTAGATTCCCTTTCTGAATGTTCCACTTTTTCCATTTCCACATTATTTGTAAACATTGAAAGCCTTTTAAGTGTAGGTATAATGACTAGTCCATCTTTGTAGTTGCAGTGCGCGGTACCATGCCTGACACAGAGTGGGAACGGGATGCCCTATGGAATGAGAATCCAGAAGGGAGACACTCAGCCCTGAAAAGCAGACTTAAGGTAAGGTTAAGAAAAAACTTAATAGCCCTTTTACCCTTACATGAATAAAAATAAATACACAATAAAAAGCAAAAAATACTTACATAATAAAAAATTATACAGGACATATAAAAGAGTATATTAAAAACATGACACACATCTAAATTTACTTATAATAAATACTCTCCAAGTCATTTCTAGTTACCACTCTTTGTTCCCAAGGAATGATTTTAGTAACTCTAAACCCTGAAGTTTCCATGAATGACTTCTAATAAGTTTTGACTTGTTAATAATAATTCCATCTTTCAACCACAATGGAATGAAAGTAGAAATCAATAGCAGAATGAAAACTGGAAAAATCAAAAATATGTAGACATTAAACAAAACACTCTTGAACAACCAGTGGGTCAAAGGAGAAACCACAAGGAAAATTAGAAAATGTCTTGAGACAAATGAAAACAAAAAAGTAATATACCAAAACTTATGGGAGGGACTTCCCTGGTGGGCCAGCGGTTAAGACTCCAAGCTTCCACTGCAGGGGGCGTGGGTTCAACCCCTGGTCCGGTAACTAAAATCCTGCATGCTGGGTGGCACAGCCCAAGAAACAAACAAACAAAAAACTTATGGGATGCAACAAAGTCAGTACTAACAGGAAGTTTATAGCAATGTTTACATTAAAAAAGACAGATCTCATATCAACAACCTAACTTTATACCTCAAGGAACTAAGAGAAGAAGAAAACTAAACCCAAAGTTAGCAGAAGAAAGAAAACAATGAAGATTAGAGCAAAAATAAATTAAATAGAAAGACAACAGAAAAAAAGTCAATGAAAACAAAAGTTGGTTTTTCTGAAAACATAAACAAAAATCAACAAATCCTTAGCAAGAAAGAAAATAACAGAAGATTCAAATAACTAAAATCAGAAATGAAAAAGGAGACATTACAACTGATGCCACAGAAATAAAAAAGTTAATAAGAGGCTATGATGAGAAATTATAACCAAGAAATTGGATAATCTGTAAGAAATGACTAAATTCCTAGAAACATAAAAACTACCAAGACTGAGTCATGATTAAACGGAACATTGGAACCAACCTATAACTAGTAAAGAGACTGAGTCAACATAAAAAACGTCCCAAGAGAGAAAAGTCCAGTACCTGATGGCTTCATTGGTGAATTCTACCAAACATTTAAAGAATTAACACCAATTCTTTTCAAAATCTTCCAAAAACTTGAAAGGGTGGGAACACTTCCAAACTCATTTTATGAGGCTAACATTACCCTGATACCAAAGCCAGACAATGATAGTACAGACCAATACCCTTGATGCAAAAATCCTCAACAAAATACAAGCAAACTGAACTCAACATCACATTAAAAGAATTATATACCATGACCACTAAGTGGGATTTATCTATGGGATGCAAGGATAGTTCAACATATAAAAATTAATGTAATACATCACACTTACAGAATTAAGGTTAAAAATCACATGAACATCTCAAATGAGACAGAAAAAACATTTGGAAAAATTTAACACTCTTTTATGATTAAAAAAATGAAATAAACTAGGAATAAAAGGAAATTACTTCAACATAATAAAGGTCATATATGAAAAGCCCTCAGCTAACATTATACTCAATGGTGGAAAACTGAAAGATTTTCCTCTAGGCTCAGAAACAAGGCAAGGGTGCCGATGCCCATTCTCATTATTCTGTTCAATATAGTACTGGAAGTTCTACCAGAACAATTAGTCAAGAAAAATAAATAAAAGGTATCCCAATTAGAAAGGAAGAAGTAAAATTATCTTTATTCACAGATGATCTTATATGTAGAAAACCCTAAAGATTACACACACACACACACAAAACTGTTAGAACTAATAAGTGAATTCAGCAAAGTTGCAGGATGCAGCCACCACACAAAAACCCGTTGTGTTTCTATACACTAAAAACAAACAGTCTGAAATGAAATTAGGAAAATTATTGCACTTACAATAGCATCAAAAAGAGTAAAATACTTAGAAATAAACTTAATCAAGGAGGTAAAAGACTTGTACACTGAAAACTATAAAACATCGCTGAAAGAAATTAAAGACAACACCAATAAATGGAAAGGCATCCTGTATTCATGCATTGGAAGACTTAATATTATTAAAATGTTCATACTACCCAAACTAATATATAGATTCAATAGCATATCAAAACCTCAATGGCATTTTTTCCCAGAAATATAAAAAAGATTCTAAAATTCATATGGAATCTCAAAAGACCTCAAATAGCCAAAACATTACTGAGAAAGAACTAAGTTGGCGGCCTCACATTTTCTCATTTCAAAACATATTACACAGCTACAGTGATCAAAACAGTATGATACTAGCATAAAGACAAACATATAGACTAACAAAAGAGAATGGAGAAGCCAGAAATAAACTCTCACATGTATAGTCAAATGATCTTCCTTTGACAAGGGTGCCAAGACTATACAGTGGGAGAAGGATAATCTATTCAACAAATGGTGTTGGAAAAGCTGGATATCCACATGCAAAAGAAAGAAGATGGACACTTATCTTACACCACATACAAAAAATTAACTCAAACTGAATTAAAGAACTAAATGTAAGACCTGAAACGATAAAACCACTAGAAGAAAACATGGGGTAAGGCTTATGATACTCGACTTGGCAATGATATCTTGGATATGACATGAAAAGCACCTACAACAAAAGCAAAAATAGATAACTGGGACTACATCAAGCTTAAAAATTTCAGCACAGCAAAGGAAACAATCAACAGAGTGAAAAGACAACCTATAGAATGGAAGAAAATGTTTACAAACCATGTATCAGAGAAGAGTTTAATATCCAGAATACATAAAGAACTCCTACAATTCAATAGCAAAAAAAAAAAAAAAAAAAAAAAAAAAAAAAAAAAAATAGAACAAAATGCAAACCAAAAACCCCCAGATAACTCTATTAAAAAATGGGCAAAGGACTTGAATAGACATTTTCCAAAGAAAATACCAATAAACATATAAGAGGATGCTCAACATCACCCATTATCAGAGAAATGCAACTCAAAACCACAATGAGATATCACTTCACACTCATTAGGATGATCACTATCAAGAATACAGAGAAAAATAAGTGTTGGAGAGAATGTGGAGAACTTGGAGACCTGCATGCTGTTGGTGGGAATGTAAATGGTGCAGCTGCTATGAAAAACTGTATGTACGTTCCTCAAAAAATTAAAAATAGAACTCCCATATAATCTAGCAACCTCATTTCTAGGTACTCCAAAGAATTGAAAACAGGATCTCAAAGAAGTTTGCACACCCATGTTCGTAGCAGTATAATTTGCAATAGCCAAGAGGTGGGAAAAGCCTAAATGTCCATTGATGGATGAGTGGATAAAGAAAATGTGGTATTTATATGTAATGGAATATTATTCAGCTGCAAGAAAGGAGGACATTCTGCTGCATACTACAACATGGATGAACCTTGAGGGCATTATACTAAGTCAAATAAGCTGGTCACAAAAAGGCAACTACTACGTGATTCCACTTCTATGTGGAATCTAAGGTAGTCAAACTCATAGACACAAGAAGTAGAATGGAGGTTGCCAGGGACTGGGGGAAGGAGAGATGGGGAGCTGTTGGTGGATGTAGTGGCAGGCTGGTGGGTTCTGGGATCTACTACTACACAGCAATGCACGTGTGGTTGGCAATCTTGTACTGTGCACTTGGAAACTGTCAAGAGGGTGAGTTATATATTAAGTGGTTTTTTTTTTTGGCCACAATTTAAAAAAGTTTCATTTTCCATTTATTGAGTGTCTGCTCTATTATCTATTTTACAGAAATCTCTGCAATGTAGGCACTATTAGCCCCATTTTACAGATGAGAAATGTGAGGCACAGAGGTTAGGTAATTTGATCATAGAGCTAGGATTTGAATCCCACTTGGTTTCATCCCAATCTTGATCTGGTTCTGTGATCCCAGACTGTACACAATATACAAACTAAGAGCCTTTTAGTTCCAGGCCTGCTTCTCCATCCAATCTCTCTATGCCTTCTTGATGTTCTGAGTCAGGTCTAGGTCATGATGTCAAATATCTCTAGAACAGGTTTTCTCAGCCTCAGCTTTTGACATTGTGGGCTAGAAGATCCTTTGTTGTCGGGGATATCTTGTGCGTTGTAGGGTATTTTTCAGTATTCTTGGTCCCTACCCACCAGATGTCAGTGGCATCCTTTTCCCCAGTTGTAATCACCAAAGGTGTCTCTAGACATTCTCAAATATCCAGGGGGACCAAATTTGCTCAGCTGAGAACCACTGTCCTAGAATCATAAAGTCTCCATTCTGGAAAGATGTACAAGTGAAAATACTTATAAACAAGAATTTGGGGAAAGGCAAAATTGGGGCTGAGTAGGTAACATTGCATGAGAAAAGATGTCTTGGACTCCCAAGAGCTGGGAGACAAGTGCTTCATTCCCATAGCGCTAAAGCATTCTCTAAACTGATGAAGCCCCTGTATCCAGGGCTTGCTCCCTGACGCTGTTGGTCTGGGCTCTCACCGTGCTGATGACCTGCTCTGCTCACTGGCTGCACCCCATGTGCAGCAGAAGGAGGCACCCAGAGGCCTCTTGGAAGATGCCCCAAACTGAGCTTCATCTGGTTAGGTCCAGAAATGGCGGCCCCATCACTTTCCTGCCTCTTAATCTTCTTCAGAGTACTTTATCACCACTCAACATTTTATTATAAAGTCTATTGGTTCTCTGTTTATTGTCTGTGTTCCCCCACAATAATGTAAATCATCCAAGGAAGGAAGTGTGCCTGTTTGGTTCTCTACTGAATGTGCAGATCAGTGCTGGCACAGAGAAAGTGTTCAATAAAGTGTGTTGGATGGACGAATGAATGAATGGACCTTGGGAGTTACTTAGAGCTAATTGGCCTCAGGGACTAATTTAAAACACCCAAACCCCTAAGAGAATAAGATTTGAGTCAGAAACCAGTTCAGGATATTTATTTATAGGGTGGAATTCTAAATAGACCAAGTTTCCTGGGGCTTCCCTGGTGGCGCAGTGATTAAGAATCTGCCTGCCAATGCAGGGGACACGAGTTCCACCCCTGGTCCAGCAAGATCTCACATGTCGCAGAACAACTAAGCCCATGCGCCACAACTACTGAGCCTGATCTCTAGAGCCCACAAGCCACAACTACTGAAGCCCGTGCGCCTAGAGCTCCGCAACAAAAGAAACCACCGCAATGAGAAGCCAGCGCACCGCAATGAAGAGTAGCCCCCGCTCACCGCAACTAGAGAAAGCCCGCGTGCAGCAATGAAGACCAATGTAGCCATAAATAAATAAATAGATAGATAGATAGATAGACCAAGTTCCCTCGCCAACCACTCAACATCTTTTCTTGCTCTGGGAAAATCTTTGGAGGAAACGCAAAGGTCATCAGAAGGTTGGTGAAGCCAGAGCTGGGCAGGATCATTTAAGGGGTCCGTGTTCTTACACTCGGATGCCTGATAGCACTTCCCTGCGCATGTAAGGGGGTCAGATCTGGGAACACAAGGCTGTGTGATAAGTCCTGAGATCCCTCCCAACTGGGTTTGGGGCTGGGAGGGGAACATGATCCAGAGGCTTCCTGGAGGTGATGTTGCCTGGGTTAAGTCTTTTTAAAACATCAGGAGTTACTACACAATTAGCAATTGTCAAATAAATAGAGGATGAAAAATTGAGAAACGTATTACCATCTTTTTTTTCTTTTTAGTAACAGAAACAAAACAAAACCAAACCCCACTGGCTAAGATGATGACAACCGTAATTATCATAATCATTATTTTGCTCAACCACCATTGCATAATTCACCCACTAGAGTAAATGGGTGAAAGAGACAAAGGGGGAATTTTTTCATTTTCTCATTATTAAGTTTTTTTTTTTTCTTCCTTCCCTCAAATGGAGATGCCATTGGAAGGTGACAGCAGAACCCACAGCCATGAATAATTCACTATGCCTAATTTCACACTATTTCATTTTCTTTATGAGTGACTAATTAGCACACACAGGCTATTTAAGGAACAGAAAAGAGCTCTTTATTTTTTTTTTTTTTGAGTTTTTTTTTTTTTTTAAACATCTTTATTGGGGTATAATTGCTTTACAATGGTGTGTTAGTTTCTGCTTTATAACAAAGTGAATCAGCTATACATATACATATGTTCCCATATGTCTTCCCAGAAAAGAGCTCTTTAAAGTGAGGTAAAAGGAAGTTGTATACTCATTTTTTACAAATGAATAGATAATAAAACGATAAACAAAACCCCCAAAAGCCTAAAGGGGGCATCTTCCCGGGGGGCCTGGCTACCTCTGGGAGCTTCTCAGGGCTGCAGCCACTCATGGAGAAGAAAGCTTTCAGGGTCAGACACAGCAGATGCCGTTCAGCAATCATTCACGTGGCCAAAATGTCGACGTTTTTTGTGAAATGCAGACACTTGGCAAGACTTTAAATCAATAGTGGCTTGAAATCCCAAGACATTTTGCTAGCCTAAGGGGTTTGGGCCATTCTGACTGGGTATATCTGCATGAAGGCTTACAATGCCTTGGACCATCTGTAGGCAAGTGTGTCAGGGAACACCCTGAGTCCCCCCTCATGCATTCTTTTTGGGGTGAGGACCAGAAATGGGAACCATGAGACCTGATGGTCAGTCCACGTTTCTTATCTATACGATAGGGACACTAATAGCACCGACCTCATAGGGTTGTGGTAAGGGCCCTGTGTGATAGGAAATGTCGTGTACTTGGTTTTCAGCCTGGCACACAGGAAGTCCTCGTTATTATATTTGTACTGTGAGGTGTTTTACTGTCGCACCACTAGGAGGCTCTGTAAGACGAAACCATGGAAGGCCATAGTACTAAGTCATCCTTTGCTTGTCTCTACCCTTGGAAGCTCTCCCCTCCCTGTCTGAGCCCACATCACCCCTGGCTCCCTGGTCTTTGGGTTTCCTGGGGAGTCAGCCAGTGGGAGGCTCTAGCCAGAGGAAAGACAGGTCAGGCATTCACTGCTCTCCTCACTTGCTTCCCGCCTCACTGCTGTTGGACTGTTTCCACAGCTACGTCCTGTCTGACATCCTGCTTTGTGTCCACAGCTGTCTCCAGGCCCTGCGAACGCCGTTCCCTTACCCTTGCCCTTGAGCCTAGGACGGTGCAGATCAGAGGAGTGATACCAGCCCCTATAGGTTTTCATTAAGCCTGCCCACACCTCTGTAAATAGCTTCTCCATTAGACCCCCCACCCTCGACCCCAGGTAAACTCTTGAGTTGGTCATCGTAGCCTGCCGGGACCCTTACTAATTGGTAATCCAATGAAGGGCCCAGTAGTCTTAAATATTAAGCAAAGAAGGAGGCAAATGTGGGAATTGGATGCACGTTTATCAGGAGACAGAAATGAGACAGCAAGCCCAGAACCACTTGATCAATTCTGCCCATGTGTTTCTTCTGTCTTGGCTGGGGCTGCTTTTATTGGCCCAGTCTCAGCTGGTATTGTCCCCCTGTGTCTTAAAAAGCATCACTTAGTATTGACATTAGTGGATTATGAGTTAAGAAAGCTGTGAGATGCGAGTAACAGAGGACCTGGCTAGCAGGCGCTTAAGCATATTTGGGGCTGATCTTCTCAAACAAGAGCCTGAAGGTGGGCAGCACAGGCTGGGGGCAGTGGCTTGACAGTGTCAGGAAAGTCCAAACACCTCTGTCTTTCCATTTTCTGTCATAGCTTGTTGGCTCATCACATCATAGTAGTGTAGTAGCCACTTGTCCAAGTGTCATGTCCAGGTCCAAAGAAGGAAGAGGACGGGAAAGGGACAGCGCCATTGATGTGTGTCCCTTTGATGTGGGAAGCAACGACTTTCCCTGAAACTAACCAGCAGATTAATGCTAATGTCTCATTGACCAGAGATCTGTCACATGCAGCCCTTAACAGCAAGAGAAGTGGGGACATTTAGCTTATTTAGTTTTTGTATTGTACTTGAAAGGAACAAGGGAGAATGAGGCAGGCAATGACTGTCGAGTCACAGGGAGATGGATTTACATCCCACTATCCACACTTCTCACTCCCCTGACCCATTGCTCTGCATGGGACTCAACAGTATATGTGTGATTCCATGTATATAAGATTTTTGAAATAACGTTCTAGAAATGGAGAATAGATTCATGGCTGACCAGGGTGAAGGAGCGGATGGAGGAGGGAAGGAAGCAGGTGTATCTATTAAAGCACAACAGGAGGGATGCTTGTGACGATGGGTATGTTCTGCATCTCAACTGCATCAATGCCAGTATCCTGGCTGTGATGTTGTACTAGCGTTTTGCAAGATGTTCCCCATGGGGGGAACATGGGTAAAGCATACATGAGCTCTCTCCGTATTATGTCTTATAACTGTACATGAATCTACAATTATCTCAAAATAAAAACTTTAATTAAAAAAAAAAAGAATCAGCAGTATAATAAGAGCAGTAATCTCTGTGGTGTTAGCAGCAGCCAGTATTGTCGTAACAACAATCAACAACCCCCCAGAACTGGAAGCCTGGTCAGCCTGCCTCCATGCCCAGTCCCTGGGTGGAGTCTGCTGTAACCTCTGATGTAGAGGGGGAAATGGAGAGGATTTATTGTCAAACCCAAGTTCCTGTGCCCGACACATAGTGAGGCCAAGTGAACCTAAACGTTGGAGTTTGGAGCAGAGAAAGGTTTATTGCAGGGCCAAGCAAGGAGTATGAGTAGCTCATGCTCAAAAAGTCTGACCCCCTTGATGCATTTCAGGGAAGAGTTTTTAAAGGCAAATTTGGGGTGGAGAGGCTGCAGGGTGTGTGACTTGCTTCTGATTGGCTGGTGGTGAGGTAAGAGGGTGACGTTCCAGGAACCTCAATCATCAGCCTTTCGGTTCCAAGCAGTCTGGGGTCCAGTGTACTTGTGCTCAGCCTGAAGTTACCATCCTAAGGGTGGGGGCCTTAGTTCCTATGGAATAACTCAGATTGCTGTGTACATTCCCTGAGGAGGAACCAGGAACCTGCCCCATCCCTGTAGTATTGTTTCTGGACTGCTTTTCTTTCGTTCCTGTGTTCCCTCGCTCCCCTAATTAGTAACTGTTTGAATCTGCCCTTTGGAACTCAGGGAAGGTCTGGGTGGCTGAAACCTTTTTCCTACAAACAAGAAATGGGGGACACAGAAAGACTTTTGTACCTAGGAAGGACCCGCGGGGTCCTGCTCAGTTTCAGATTGAGAAATGGGAGTCCCCAAAGAAAGATCCAAAGCTTTGGCTGTGTGGGTGTGGGTAGAAGCTGTATTCTGCAGAGCAGTAATGCTTCCGTGGAATTCTTGAGTTGTGGCTATAAATAATTACTGAAACGGGAGTGGTGAAATAAAAATTTGTATTCTAAAGCAAGTCAAGGGAAACTTAAACACAAAAATTTTTCTCTGCCTTTTGGCCTCCTTGCTCCTCTTCATGTATCTGCTTTATGCGCTGACCGAATCTCCCCATCAGCAGAAATACCTGCTCAACTGTCAAGAACAACGTTCTCCTAGCATCGACAAGACAACTCCTTGGGAGCTAATCTTCCTTCTTAATCTTGGGAGGGGCCAAGATGACCCATTACCCACTACTCACCTCGTGTGTGTAGATCTGAATTGTGTAAACTGTCAATAATGAAATATTTAAGGTATGACCCTTTGTCTCAAAAACTTATATAACTGTGCTTTGACCTCTAACAGGTGGAACAGTTCTCAGAGCTCTCCGAGGCTGTTCCTAGGTTATAATCCTCAGTTTGGCTCAAATAAAATTTTCAATTTCTTTCTTAGATCAACTGATTAATTTTTTCATCAACAGGGGCAGGAAAAAATAAAAGAGAAAAAGGAGGAAGAGGACAGAGAGAACAGCTGTGTTTAATGGACCACATTTTTTTCTTACTCTATGGGCCCATGAGAGCTGACATGCAGCCCTGTCCCCATTGGACGCCCTGACACTCCAGTGAGGCTATTTAGATGAAGCCACAAACATCTGGCTGCCAGAGAACCTGGCCCTTCTGGAGACGCTGAGACAATCGCTGGATTATTTGAAAGAAACTAGAGCCTCTGATGAAATTCCTGTGGCAAATGCCCTCTTGGCAGTTTGCCAGTCTGACTTGAAACCTGCCCAGACTCCACAGAAAGTCTCATTATCTCCAGGGTAGCGGGAAATTAAAAAGGTATGATAGATTACCCAGGGCCTGTCTACAAATAACGCTGTACCTGGGGGGCCAGGTCTGATTGCTGTTCAAGGAGTTCTTGCTTATCAGATTAGAAGCAAATGGACTTCTGAGAGGGGGAAGTGAAATGGCCAGGAACACTGAAACTGCCCAACACAAAATGACCCTCTCATCCCTGTATCTTTAAGAGGAGGGCTGTCAATGAACCCATATTCAGGCTTTCTCCTGAAAAAGGAGAACTGTCTCAAACCGCCACTTCAGAGTTACCTAAAACTCTTCTTCTCAAGGCCACTTTGATTGTCTATCCTTAATGTTCCGGCCGTTACCCTCCAAAGGTTGGAGCCCTCAGCTATGCAAAGAAGCAAATGATGCTTCAAATGATCAGCCACGGTCCATCAATTTATCCATCCACCCACCACCCCCCACGCTACTTAACCACTCCTCATTCAGAAAATTTATCCATCCGTCATCCATCCACCTACTCATCGATCAATCATTTTATTCACCTATAATATATAACACACTCACTGACTGAAAGATTCATCCATCCATCCATCCAACCGTCTATCCACCCTCCACCCACCCACTTACTCATTCACCAGCTACTCATCTATTCATTTGACTAAACATTCATTCACTCTTTTATTCAACTAGCATTTACTCAGGACTAATAATAATGACAAACCTTTGTTTAGCTCTTAGCAGTGTGCTAAGTACTTTACAGGGACTGCTTCATTTAATTCTCAAAACAAGACGCTAATGTAGATGTTACTATCATCTCCATTCTATTTTATCTTTTTAAATATTTATTTATTTGGTTGCACTGGGTCTTAGTTGTGGCATGCATGTGGGATCTAGTTCCCTGACCAGGGATCAAACCCGGCTCCCCTGCATTGGGAGTGTGGAGTCTTAAACACTGCACCACCAAGGAAGTCTCTACCATCTCCATTTTAGAGATGAGGAATCCGAGTTTCAGAGAGATTGAGTAATTTTCTCAAGGGCGCACAGCTGGGAAGTGGCAGGGCCCATGTCCTTCCTCCCCATTTTCTATCCTGCTGGTGTCAGGTCCTGGGCTGGGTCCTGGGAACATGAGTTTGGCACAAACCAGAATACAGTCCTTGAGATGCTTATAGCCCATGGAGCTGGCAGACACATTAAGAGAAAATTAAAACACAAAGTTCTACTGCCTATTTTTGACCAATGGGGACCTGACTTCAGAGAGGTTGACTTTCCCCAACTCACAAAAATAAGAAGGGGCAAAGCTGAAATTCAAACTCAGGGCTGCCTTATCCCAAAGCTACCATTCCACTCAGCCAGTGTTTCCTAATCTTCAGTTAGTTGGAACTTTACAACTTTTTCCCATTTCTTATACCGTCAAGTTCTATTATTTATTTAACATTTTTCTTCAACTCAAAAGCTTAAGCCTCACCCTGAGCAATATCATCTGTGAGCTTGCATTTTGATGTGCCAATTATCTATTCTTTCCTGGTACACATTGCAGTTGACTAGGGCTGCCACGACAAAAGCTCCTCAGGCTAGGTTGCTTAAATAACAGAAATGGATATTCTCACAGGTCTGGAGGCTGAAAGTCCAAGATCAAGGTGCCACCAGGATTGGTTTCTGGTGAGGCCTCTTTTCCTGGCTTGCAGATGGCCCCCTTCTCGTCATGCCGTCGCATGGCCTTTCTCTGCGCATGTGCCCCCCCCAGGTTATAATCCTCAATTTGGCTCAAATAAAAATTTCAATTTCTTTCTTAGATCAGCTGATTAATTTTTTTCATCAACAGGGGCAGGAAAAAAAAAAAAAGAACAGCAGTCCTATTGGATGAGGGCCCCCATTTAACCTTAATTGCCTCCTTAAAGGCCTCATCTCCAAATACAGTCATGGTGAAGTTTAGGGCTTCAACATATGACTTGTTGGGGGTGGTGGCTAAGGGGAGGCGATTCAGTCGGTAACACACAGTAAAATAAGTGCAAGTCTGTAAATGTTCATTCTGCACACCATCAACACAATGCTAAAGGGAACTGCACTCCCCAATGCTGACACTCATAAAACAGCAGTGAAGCAGCTGTTGGAAGTGCTTGGTGGTTATAGACATAAGCCCAGATAGAGGGAGGGAGTTGGGGTAAGGAGGAATAAGAGTCCCCAATGTGGTAGCAAATTCCTAGCTGCTGAGTTGCTCCCCAGGGACACTGATTAGCCAGAGAAGATGGAGCAAAACAGGTGTCTGAATAGATGGGACGCAACCCAGAAGCCATATTTGGCTGTCCTAGAAATGTACTCGTTTGCTATGAATTAGATGCCAGCCAGGCTGGGGCTGTGCCCCGTCTGCTGCAAAGTGACTTGTGGGTCTTTCCTGCTGCCCTGTTGTCTTTGCAGTGATTGCCTCCCTGCTGTGACTCACCTGCTAGGGTCCGTGTGGGACAAGTGGTCATTGTTCCATATGAAGCCGTCCCCATAGTCCCTCCCTTTGTGGCGTCTTGTCACTGCATCCTGGGGCTGCTCGGCTATTTCACTTGTGTCTGTGATGCTGGAATGAAAGGCTGAGAACTCATCAAGTTCTCAGGAGCACAAGAAGCTATTCAGAACTATCGGGGGCTAACACAGGAGACGGGCAGTGAAATGAACCAGGGGATAATAATAGTTATTGCAGTTATTATTACCTTGAGTCCCCATTGGTGAAGGGACTGTTATATGTCAAGCACTGGGCTGGTGTTTGTATGAATCGGGGATCTCAAGGTTAGGTGACTGCAGGGGCCACACTGCCAAAGAGATTGAATGAAGCCAGCCAGATGATGTGGACTGGTGAGAACACGCCCCATCTGAATGGGACCCCTGCTACCTACACAGCTCTGGGAAAACACGTGGACCATGTGGCTAGATCTTTTTGATATTTCAAGAGGGATCTGAAATCTGCGTTTTTCTTTGACAGCTCCTTTTAAAAATTATTGGCAGCTACATTTTTTAAATGGTAACCATAACTTTGTTTTCTATGTCTGTGACTTTGTTTCTGTTTTGTAAATAAGTTCATTGGTATCATTTTTTAGATTCCACGTATAAGTGCTATCACATGATATTTGTCTTTCTCTGTCTGACTTACTTCACTTAGTATGATAATCTCTAGGTCCATCCATGTTGCTGCAAATTGACCTGTGCTTTTAAAGTGTAAATCTGTGAGTTTGTTGCCTCCAAAGGCCACATCAGACCCAAGGAGGAGAGCTCCAGGCGGCCAGGATTGGAGGGCAACCTGATCTGCCCATCGAGGACTTGGGCATGTACCACTCACACTATCAAGGCTGGTCTTGCCTCTGTCCACCACGTGTCTGTTGGGTCCTGCATGGTGCCAGCTCTGGTAGCAGCTCAAGCAATAATTCTTGATTTAGCAAGTAGAGATAAAATGATAAAAATGTATGGTAAGGTGTAAAGAACTCCTATATATGTCCTATATAATTGTTTTTATGAAACTCTCTTTTGGGTTGTTTGCTTGCTAACATTGCATGGTTCTCTCCCTCCTCCAGCTTGGAGCTGAGATCTTCTGAACAAAGTAGGGTGGCCACATGACATCTAGACCTTGCAGGAGCAGCCGTGTCCCAGGATTTTATTTATGTATATACAGGGAAGTAGTCTGCCCTCTGCGTAAGCTGTTGGAGCAGTGGACCTCAAATGATGCTCCATCCATGACTGACTCCAGCCTCACTGCCCACAGTGACTACTCTCTCTCTTCCTTTAATTCATCTTCTTCCACTCACAGCTGCCATAGAGCTCCTCAGACAGGCCAGACTGTATCAAACGTAGGGTAGCAGAGCTCTGGCATCTCAAGTCATTGCCACCATGGTCCCACAGCTCCTTGGGATGGAGACCACACTTGGTCACCTTGATTCCCCCCGTGCCAATAGGAGCTCTTGGCTTAGCATTTGTGCTCAATGAGCACTTACAAAATTCAATCAAATTGCTTCTAAAATCAAATCATCTCATTTTCCCTCCCCTACCCCCATCTCCATTTTGCCAAACAAGTGAAAACAGTGGCTCACTCTTCTTCCATAGATTTTCTTCTTACCTTTGTGCCAGTTTTCACTGAGATTGCCCACAAGTGACATACGGGATGCAAACAGAGCCTGAGAAAACTTGGAAAAATCCATTTGGGCTTATATTGACCATTTCTCTTATAATTCATTATATTTCATAACCTGAAAATGAACTATATTTAAGCTTTATGTGCAACATAAAATTCCTGGTTCTATTTCGGCCTATAAAATCATTCCTGGTCCAGATGTCCCCCCTTCACCGTGCTCTGTAAAGAGCCTAAGACCAGCAGGGAATCCACCAGCCAGACAAGTTTAAGACCCACTGCTCCCAGAAGCTTTTTGTGTTCATCCTTTCACTTCTGCATAATCTCTCTCTCTCTCTCTCTCTCTCTCTCACACACACACACACACACACACACACACACTGCAGATGTTTAAAAATGTCCCAGTAAACTGTTTTTGTGTGAGCACCTGTGTTGAGAAATATGATTAGCTTTTCTGATATGATCAATAGCTTCTGTAGGTGTTGGTAAGCTTGCAGGCCTAGAAGACCCAGCTCTCCTTAGGGGCTCTGGGACTCTGGCCAAGTCAGTACATAAAATGTCCAGATCCCGAAAATATGTGGTTGCCCTGAATGATCTTTACATTTTCCTCCAGGAGTCTCGGATTCACTGAAACTTTGAAGTCAACTCGTGTACGTTTGCTCAATAGGACAAATAGTGCTCATCCATCCCAGGCCCCAATACAGATGCACAAGACATAAACCTCTTCTCTTTGCCCTGAAATTCACCTTCATTCCCCGGTCCATTCTGGGTAATCTCAGCTGATTCCAGATGATCTCAATCAATTTAGGGTCTCTTCCACCAAGTCAGGGGCTTTCTCAGTCCCCCATCACCCTCCTCTGTCTGAGTTCTCAGAGGCTACATAGGACCATGGCATCATGGGGGTGTGTCCTCTGTTCCTGGGTGGTCCTGTGTCCATGCTCGTGTGGTCTGAGCGTCCACCACTCCATACCAACCTGGTTGTTCTCCTCACCACCTGTCTTGTGTCCTCACTCACTTCTGACTCCTCATTCTCTCCAGGTCCCATCCCATTGTCTGCTTCTGCCCCCTTCATGGGAATAGGAACATTTCTGGTCACAGGAGATGCCCAGTGCTTGTTTCTATCCTCTGTGTTTCTTTTTCTAGATGTGAAATGTCACCATCCTTACTCTACTGAGCCTGGGGCACAAGGAGTTAAACAAATTTGCCACCTCCCTCGGCCCCATCTAGAAAGCAAGGAACTGATCTTGTCCACTCCCGGCTAACCCTCAGATTCACCTGGGATTTCCACTCCCTGTGGTCCATTCCCTTCCTTGGGGTTCAGTGTTGGGGGATGGGCAGGTGCTGGGTGCCTTCCTCAAGGATCACCACAGCTTTGTCTCTGACCCTTCCTCCACCCATCCTGGTCCTTGTTTCACATTCTTATCTAGACTCCCGTTTGAGGCTCCAGAAGAAGGCAAGAAGTCCTGGGTTTGCCTGATCACATGTTCCTCTGTCACCAAGACTTTTGGCTTTTGAAAATCTAAGGATGTTACTCTTCTGTTCCATGGTTCCATTGTGTCAGCCTTCTCTTGAGGCACCTGTGGCTCACAGCCTGAATGATGAAATCTTTGGAAAAATACATATCTGCAAATCTATCGAAATATCACCCCACTACAGTTTTATTTGAGGGAGAGTGGCTGGAGTGAAAAGAGTGTACTCGGTGGTTCCTATCGTCTCACTCACGTTTCCTGGTTCCTAAGCGCCTGTGAAATCTGCAGAGGCAGCCACATTTGCAGGAGGGTGCTGCGCCATTCAAACCTGGCACCGCTGAGCTGGAGCTGAAATCGTGGGGGGAGGGAGGGAGAGAGAGCGAGTTTTCTCCCTGCCATTCCCAAGGCTGTATCGCCACACCATCTGGAGCCAGAAGGGGAGAATGGGGCTGAATAAATATAAGGTGTAAACGCACAGAGCATAAACGCATGAAATTGGCAATGACTAATTCATCATCGCACAAATCTGTCTTTACAAAGTGAAATAAAAATCAAGTCGGTTTGAGCAATATGGAAGGAGCACGGCTCTTCCAAGAATAGCTAATGAAAGGGGGGAGGGGGATGAGGAACTGATTGGAAAATATGCAAATTTATGAAATTGGCAGATTCAGATGACACTTCAGAGTGATTACTGTGCTGATTGGGGTGCTCTGGGAGGCACTAAGGAAGTGTCATATTGTTTTCTTTATATAAAAAAATAATAAATGAAGCAGAATCCAAGAGTCCAATGCTTCCTAACTGGAGGCCGGAGTCTGCAGTGTCAGCTGTGCCTTTGTGAATGGTGAGAAGTGCTTGGTGCCAATTATCCCGACACCATGAAGCTGTCTTAGATGCAAGCCTAGCATAAGCTATTTTATTTACTTACTCATTCATTCAATAAAGAGTTGAGATCAATTACTCTATACCACGCACTGTGCTGGGTGTTTAGGACACAAAGATGAAGCAGGCACATTATCTGACCTTGAAGACCTCGGGGCTAGTTAAGAGAGAGGATGTGTGTTAGGTTCAGTGGAATAAGTGCTACAATATGGGGGATTCAGCAGAAGGAGAGATGCATCGACACAACAGAATAGGTTGGTGGTGATGGGGGTGGGGGAAGGAGGTGGGGAAGCTTCATAGAGAAGGCTGACATTTGAGACGAATTTGAAAGATGCAGAGAATTTTTCCAGATGGTGAACTAGGCAAAGGGTATTTGAGGCAGAAGTAACAGCATAAGCAAAGGCATGGAGGCATGAAAGTGCTTAACACAGTTTCTGGGAATGACAAGATGTCTGGTACCTAGTTCTTCCTGAGCCCACCCACCTGCGAGTAACTGCTGGATGGACTGGGGAGACAAGAAGCTTGGGTTCCCAAAGCTCAACGGCAGTGGTGTGGCAGAAATGGCCACGATGGCAGTAGAGTGTGGGACCTATCGGTAGAGTGATCAAATTTCTCAGATTTCTGGATATCTGGATATCTGGGTTCCTGCAGAATAAAGATGACCACCTTAGATTTTAATGTCCCCAGATCTTCTAAAAATCCACAGACCAAAACAAAACACCCTAGCCTACAACGACAGCTGCAGCTTAACTAGGAAGAAGTGAAGACCTCAAATTCCAACTTACACACGAGTCACGAAATACATATTTGAGTTCATAAGACCTGGAGCCAAACCTAGCGCAGGGAAAACCACGGGGGCTGCGTGGAAGGACAGAGTGTGAAGAAGGACCCTGGCAGTGACAGAACCCAGAACACGTTGACAAGGTCCACTCAGAAGGAGGGAGACCCGCCGTCAGCGGGGAATCAATGACAGCAGGTTTGAAATGTGGTGGGTGAGCAAATAGGAGGGGCTTGGAAGGAAAGAGGACCAGAGGGTCGGTCACAGGAATGCACTGGTTTGGGGGAAGAGAGAGGAAGGCACCTTGGAAGATGGTGGAGTCCCTTAGTGTCAGAACCTATAAGGGAAGAAAGCCTGTAAGGGTTCTTATTATAAGAACACTTCTGAGTCTAAGGTGACCAGCTTGTCCCATTTTGCCTAGGACTTTCTCAGTTTTCCAACAAGACAGGACCCCAAGACTTCACACCCTTCCCAATGCCTCCTTGACTTTAAATATCTTTTGCCCCTGGCGTTCCATGTCCACAAGACTGGTTCCTTCTGGCACCGTCCAATCATGTGCTTTGGACACTTTGAACTATAAAGATTGGATTAATCTCTACTCTTTTGAGCACAGATATAAACAACTCAATTCAAACAAACTTAACAACAACAACAAAAAAGAAATTTTATTAACTCATTCAACTGAAAAGTCTAGGGGTAACTCTGACTTTAGCCATGACTATACCTTTCCTGATCTTTCATTCTCAGGCAGGCTCTTTCCAAGTGTAGGTGAGGATGACCGCCAGCACCTCCCAATTCAGCACAGGAACAGAGTCCCTCTGGCAGATTTCACTGGTGTGGATTGAGTCACATGTCCACTCCTGAATCAATATCATGATTCTGATTGGCCAAGCTGGGTCATGTGTCCAAGCCTAACTGAAGTGGAATAGTTGAGGTCAGCCTCACTTGAGCCAAGTGGCCTGAGAGTGAAGGAATGGTGATTCTCAAAGGAAACCCAAGGCAAGTGGAGAAGATGGACATATACCATAAGCACCACAGGGCTGGACCTGTATTATACAGTCTAAAGGACTCTGGGGCATCAAATATAAGTTCAAATTCTTGCTCAGTTACTTAAAGTCATGTGTCCTGGGGAAAGTCTTGTCACTTCCCTAAGGCTGAGTTTTTCTTTCTGTTAAAAGTAGTTAACAATATTTCCCTCATTGTTATCATAATTGGGTTCATCCTTGACCCCCATACCCCAATGATAGATTCTGCAGTTTTAGCATAGCTTCCACCCAAGAATGACACTAGCTGAGCCAGGTGGTGTTAGAGGAGCCAGCACACTCACCAACCTCATTGTCTCTATGGTACAAACTCAGTCTACATTGGGATCACTCCTCTGAGCCATCTGGAGTTATTTCCATTCTCTGTACGGCAGGGCAAGAGTGCAGCTTCACCACAGTTCAGCAAGGTGACAGCATATTTAGCAACATGACGGAACACCTCTCTGTAAGCTCACAGTCATGGGGAGATCCTTTGTTGCTAACAATAAGAGTTAATTAAACGTTCATCACGTTCAGTCAAGCTGATATCCCTTTGGAGAGAATCACCAAAGGTGTAAATTACTTTGCAGAGCTGGATTTTAATCCTGTGTGCAGCAATCATAACTCAGAAGGTGAAAGTTGTCATTCTGGCTTCCCAAATAAACTTTGGCAAAGTGGCCGTACTTGTGGTTGGGATCTCACGTGAGAAAAGACTTCACAGACCACAGTATACAGCTGCCAAGAGGGGGCTCGGCTTCAGAATGTAATTACCTACTTGCATAAAAATCACCAGACATGCGCATATGCTTGCAACTTTTCTTCATTGAAATTTGGGGGAATTCGTGTGCAGAATTTCTTGAATTGGATAATGGGACTGTTATAGGTTGAATTGTGTTCTGTCCCAAATTCATATGTTGAAGTCCTAATGTTCAGTGCCTCAGAATATAACCTTATTTGAAGATGGGGTCTTTACAGAGGTAATCAAGTTAAAATAAGGTCATTAGGGTGGGCCCTAATCCAACGTAACTAGGTCCTATACAAAAGGGAAATTTGGAGACAGACTCACATGTGGGGAGAAAATCGTATGAACACGAAGACGGTCATCTGCAAGCCAAGGAGAGGCCAGGGACAGATCCTTCCTTACAATCTTCAGGAGGAACCGAACCTGCCAACACTATGATCTCAGATTTTCAGACCCCCAAACGTGGAGGCAATACATTTCTTTTGTTTAAATCACCTGTTATTTGTTACAGCAGCCCTGGCGATCTGATACAGGGACATATTTGCTAATGTAACAATAAAAATGCAGACATTTTTATTTGCTGGTATTTGTCTGGGAGAAAGCATCTAATTGCATTTGGCTGAGCCACTTAGAGTAGGAGAGGCCCCCCTACCCACCCACCCCCAGCATATTTAAACCACCTTAAAGTTAAGATCTTTCCTTAATTGCCAGGAACGAAAAAAATGGAGAAATTTGTTTTGATCTTAAATGAAAGTAGGAGAGAATGTTGGCTGAGAGAGTGTGGGCAAATGTTAGCCCTCTCCCACAGTCCATGACCCACATGCCTTCATTGAGAACTAAAGAGATTCTCAAACTGTTTTGCGTCAGCGGGTATCCTCTGGGCACCAGTGCTGGGACTGAGTTTTGTGCTTAGGTTGTTGTAGGACCTGAGGCAGAAGGAGTCATGGGTATATATGCCTCTCCAAACGGGCAGAACTATAACGGAAGAGTCTAGTTTTCTCGAAGCCATGGGATGGATATTCTGATCTATAGAACTGAGGGTGCCCAGCTGATCGGAGTTATACTGAGAACAGTAATAACACCCCAAAACAAAGCAGGTGAAATGTAAAGCATGCGCAAATGTAGCTGCTGTCAGGTGGCTTCCATAGTCGACAAGCCGGTGTTCCAATCCATCAGGCCACAGCAGCGCCCCATCATTTGGGTGCACGAACAGACTTGATCTCAGGACCTTGTGCCTAGCTTGAAGTGAGTGAAGGGAAGTCTGTATGGGTCATTTTGACTTCAAGATGGCAGGGGCAGAAAAATATGATTGAGTGTAATAATTTTTTTTCAAAAGTGATTCACCTTGGAAGCATGTGACTAGATCCTTGTAAGAACTTTGCTCAGAGCTTCATGACTCTAGAACCACTGTAATCTAGAGGTCTTATTTGTGCAGGGCCCTTTCTTCCCTTTTCCCTCTTATCCTCCCATTGTGGGCTGTCCCATTCCACCAACTCCTGAAGAAGCATAATACTTCCCAGACTCCCTCCAAGACATAAAACAAGGAATTTCAGTAGTCTGAAGGCCCCACCACTTTCCATTAAGAATCCCAAGGTGAAGAAATGCCAAAAGTTGTGCCTCCATCTTCCTTTCCATGTCCTTTATAAGTAACTTCCCAGATAGATGAAGGCCTGGAGCTCGGAGCTGGATCCCCTTCCTGAAAGTCTCTCAGTCTGACAGCTGTTGTTACTTGTCACTCATCCACCCCATGCAGAAGGCTGAGGTGGGGGGAATGAAGGAAACTATCTTTGCTGGGAAACTAAACAGGGACATGATATAAAAGTCCCAGCGAGGAGACCCTCTGAGACTGAAACGAAGTCAAGAAAAAGAGGTCTAAAGAAATCTCAACTTATACCAAAATGAAAAGTAAAAGAAGACAGCCGGGAGTGAGTCTTCATGTTTAAGACTGAGAACCTCTAGCATGTGCCCCTAATGGTCCTATTTTCTTTCAGTAAAGGGTCTTTGAGGAATAGGCATAGCCAGGTCCCTTGTCAAACATGCCCACAGCACTGCAGAAGTCCTGTGCTGGTCATTTCACAGACCAGGTGACCAAGGTGAGGAAACTTACCCAGGGCCACACAGCTGGAGAGAGATAGAGGACAAGGAGTGGCATCTCAGTCTCTGGTGCCAGATTTTGCCTGCCTTTCATGACATTCCTACCAGCCAGGTGTTGGATTCATCTCCCAGCGTTGCTGTATTAACAGAGCACCACACACGGGGTGACTTAGAACAACAGAAATCCATTCCCTTCAGTTCTGGAGGCCAGAAGACAGAAATGAAGGTGTCAACTGGGTCATGTTCCCTGTGAGGCTCTGGGTAGAATCCTTTCTTGCCTCTTCCTGGCTTCTGGTGGAGGCTGGGAATCTCTGGCATGCCTTGACTTCCAGCGGCATCACTTTACTTTCTGCCTCTGTCATTACGTGGTGTCCTCTTCTGGGTCTTCACATCATCTTACCAGGACACCAGTTGTATTGGATTAGGGGCCACCCTACTCTAGTATGACTTCATCTTAACTGATGATATCTACAATGGCCCTATTTCCAAATAAGGTCACAGTCCAAGTTAGGATCTCAACATATTTTGGGCGGGACACAATTCAATCTCTAACAGGTCTCTTTCCTTCGCAGAGGACAGAAACCCAACCCAGATCCACCTAACTGAAAATAAAATTGGTTGGCTCAAGTCTAAGGTTGAAATCAGGTCAGAAATACATGGGTATAAATGTTCAAGTGGTATTATGTGGACTCTGCCTTCCTTTCCTCCTCCCTCTCTTCCTTTCTAGTCTGTTTCTCTCTGTGTCTCCCCTTTCTTTTAGGGAGTTTATCTTGATGTGGTGGCTCCAAGCAACCCCATATTTCCATTCTATTACTGCTATTTAATTACTTTTTTCTCTTTCCCAGTAGGTACAGCAGGATCCTATGACAAAACCTCATTACAGGGCTTGGGCATGGTTCCACCTGGAGAAAGTCACTGATATGCCTAGGGAGGAATGGGTTGGTTCCCCAAGGACAGTTATTATCAGACATAATACATGACCTCATTAGATACCTTTAGAGCATTATTGGTCTTATGAGTTCATGCACAACATTGCTGGGAATCCAGTGGAGCCAGCCTTCTTGGAACTATCCACTTGAATAGAGCCCTAGAGGATTTTTGTATGTGAGCAATCTACCAGGCACCACGGCTGGGTCTGTTTACCAAGATCGAGGCAAAGCTTTTTTATTAGTCACCTTTTCCTTATTTCTATGGCAACTGTGAAAATAGGAGGCTTGTTTCTATGTGGGCTGTGCTGTTTTTATCTTGTACCACTTTAGAGCTATTCAGCTGGGGTTGAATTTGGGCCTCAACTAAAGTCACGGGTTGAGGAGGAAACCCAGGACCAGCAAAATCACAGTAGGGGAGAAAGCCCAGTTCACTTCAGTTTCAGTTTTATTACTAGCGTCCTCTAGTACCCATGCTCCCACAATCCATATCCATCCCCTCCCTAGACAGATCTGGATGTAGACATGAACCTCTCTCGACCATGAAAACTAATGCCATCATTCCAACACATCAGTAGAAATTGAAAAGGAACAATTATTTCCCACTCGTATTGTTTCCCTGCGGAGGAACATTCCCAGCACCCTCTTGGCCCCTCTCCTTACCTTTTACTCTCTCCTCCAGGTGGGAGGTTAGGGAGATGACGCTGGTTCAGACCTGTCTCATCTCTCTCCTTCACATCTGTCTGCCTTCAGGAAGAGAGTATCTTGGTCTCCTTGCTTAGCCACCTTAACAGAGCTCCGCCTAAAGTTTGGGTGAGTCCATTCAACTCAAAAGACTTTTAACAAACCCTCTGTCCCACCTGAGCCACGTCCTCTAGTGTAGCTTTTTCAGTAATAAAGCAGCACTTTGACCTCCGTTTCTCGGATTCCTGTTTCCCTCTCAGGAAGTGCAGAAGCAGATGGAGCTACCTACCAAAAGCGACACAATCTGATCGAGGTTTTCAAAGGGCCCCTTGTCTGCCTTGTTGGGAACAGGCTACCGGGGGCAAGGGTAGAATCAGGGAAGCTTGAGGGGTGGCTCTTGTCAACATTCAAGTGAGAGAGGGTGGTGGCTGGTCCAGGCTGGTGAGAAGTGAGGAAATTGTGAGTAGATGCTGATGGTAGAGTGGACAGGAGTAACTGAAAGATTGGGGGCAGGATGTGAGAACGAGGGAAGCCAGGTCCCTGTAACTTGTACAACTGAAGGATGGACTCACCGCCAGCCCAGACAGGGGTGGTCGCAGGTGGAGCCAGTTTGTGGGGGCAAGAGAAGGAGTTCAGATATGGACTTGTCAAGTTTGAGATGCCTGTTAGACATTGTGGTGGGCAGAATAATGCCCCTAAAGATGTCCACATCCTAAACCCCAGAACCTGTGAATATCTTACATGGCTAAGTGGAATTAAGGTTACAGATGGAAATAAATTTACCAAGCAGCTGACTTTAAAGTTGGAAGATTGACCTGGATTACCCAGGTGGACCCTATGTCATCACAAGTGTCCTTAAAAGCAGAAGAAGGAGGAAGAAGAGTCAGTGTCAGAGTGATGCCATGTGAGGACTCAACTAGCCCTTGATGATGGAAGAAGGGCCGCAAGCTGAGCAGAGCAGGAGGCCCCTAGAAGCCAGAAAAGGCAAGGTCAAGGATTCTCCTCTAGAGTCTCCAGAGGGCTGTAGCTCTGCCAACACCGTCATTTTAGCCCAGTGAAATCCCTTCTGGACTTCTGGCCTCCAGAACTGGAAAAGAATACATTTGTATTGTTTTAAGCTACCGAGTTTGGGGCAATTTGTTATAGCATCAATTGGAAACTGATACAGACAACTCAGTGGCTGCCTGAGACGCTGGTGGATAAATACATAAATAATACAAAATAATCAGGCAATGAGAAATAGAGGGAGAGATGAAAGATGGAGAGGAAGAGACAGAGAGAGCTAGACAACTGGAGGTAGGGCATGGGCTCCTGCAGCCCATCCTTCAAGAGCTAACCTGTTTTTACTCCCCAGCTATGTGAGTAATAAATCCTTTTTCTGCTTAATCTAGTTTGGGTCAGTCTTCCTTAACTAGCCACCAAATTAGTCCTGAATCACAGATGACTGTGGTGAGGTTAGAATGGGACACCATCTATGAAGTGCTTGGCTGATGCTCAGGGGTTTCTGGGTGCTGTAGGTCATTAGAAGTCCATCTTGTCCAGTGCAAACTACTGCTTCCCCTCTCCTGTCCCCATTCAACTCACAGTGCTATGTGAAAGAGTAGCTGGTGGGGACATGGACGGGGGGTCATTGTTAGTTTCTGAATTGAGGTGGTGGCAGGAGACATAAGCGTCTTAGACCTATTTCTATTACCCAGGAGGGAAGAGCAGGAGAGGCACGGGGACCCCCTCTCTAATGCCGGACAACTGCTGCACGGCATTCTGTTTCAATGTAGCAGTTACGGCAACAACAGCCAATAGATGAATAACAACGACGTCTCCGGGCTTCCCTGGTGGCGCAGTAGTTGAGAATCCGCCTGCCAATGCAGGGGACACAGGTTCGAGCCCTGGTCCGGGAAGATCCCATATGCGGCGGGGTAACTAAGCCCATGAGCCACAACTACTGAGCCCACGTGCCACAACTACTGAAGCCGGTGCATCTAGAGCCAGTGCTCTGCAACAAGAGAAGCCACAGCAATGAGAAGCCTACGCACCGCGATGAAGACCCAACGCAGCCAAAAAAAACTTAAAAAAAAAAAAAAAGAAAAAACAGCGACACCTCTGCTGACACCAGCGCCTTCTCCCTACCTGTGGACCACTGGCTCTCATGACAAAGTCTATGACAGTCTCCCTCAGGACCAGCTTCTCCTCTGCCTCACCTGGATGCCTCCTCCTCAACCTTGAAGGCACCCCGGCCATCCAAGGTACCATAGCCACCTACCCCATCTTGCTGATCCCCCCTGCAAGGCCCTTATCACCAGCCAATGTCATTGCCGTGCATACATACTGGCTCCCCACTCATCTCCCTGGACCTCTGTCCTCTTCCCACTGTACCCCCAGCGCTTAACTCAGGGCTCAGCACGGTGCTGTCTCTCTGCATAAAATTTTGTATTATCACAGTATTGGTTCACTTTTTTTTTTTTTTTTAAGCACTGCAGCCAAACAAGACTCCTCTCTAAACTAGGTTCATCGCACAGCTGCCTGTCTTGGATGGATGCCCCAGGAAACTTTCTGAAATACTATAGAGGGGGCAAAGACCGATGGCATCCGGAGCTCAGGGTGCAGGCAGCAGAGAAAGGCCCGGATGAGGAGAGAAGGTGGCAGGCGGAGATAAAGAGAGGTGCTGGGGAAGGGGGAGGGCTCCACGTCTAAGTCTCTTTTCCGGATGGCCCCTGCCTCAACAGGGGGCCAAGTCTCTGCCATCCCCAAGGGCAACGGCCTCCCAGACTCTGCTCCAACTCAGACCCAGAAAGAATTCTGCCTGTGAACACAGAACATGAGCCCAAACTAGCATCTGTGCCCCTTTCCTTGTCCCAGTGGAAGGCGCCATTATTTTAGCGTCACTGTCTGCTGTCTGCTCTGACTTCTGCTCCCTTTCTCTGTCCCTCACCCCCCGGCTCGCTCTCAGTGGGAAAACTGTGAACTCAGTTCTTAATTAAGTTCCCCTGGTGCCAAAAATAACTAAAGACACACACACGCGTGCGCGCACACACACACAGAGGCTCCCCTGGTCTTTTTCTCTGTGCGTCTAATGAGGCTGGATTTGAAGGAGAGGGAGTTGGTGCAGAGAGTGTCAGTTCTATGCCTCATTCTGCCCACTTTCCATCCCTTATCTTAACCCAGCCACATTCCAGGGCCATGGAATGGTAGAGTTTTGGATAGTGATGAATTACTCAGGTTCATACCAACCTTTGCTACTTTCCTGCTGTGTGTCCCTGGGCAAGTCACCTCACCTCTTTGAGCCTTAGTTTCCTCATCCATAGCAAGGAAGAGTATGTCCACATGGCATTAAGTAGACACCCAATTAAATGGTAAAGGTCCAGGGAGGTGGTCCTGTTGACTCCCACTTTACAACGGGGGAAATGACCCCAGCCACATGGTGTGTGTGTTAAGGATTCCAGCCAGGATTGCAGGTCCCCAGTCAGGTGAAAATCTGATCACGTCACTCAGCTGTTTAAACTTCTTCAGTGTTTCCTGTTGTTTTAAGGCCAGAGACCAAAGCCATTTCTCATCCTATCAACCCTGTGTGACTTGACTCCTCCCCGCTGACCCTCTTCCCTGAAGCCCCATCTCCCACTTCCCTCTTTTAGCAATTTCTCTGCTCTGGCTCCATTGCTTTTCTTTTCCTTGAACACGCCATGTTCCCTCAGGGCCTTTGCACATGCCTCCCTCTGCCTGGATGCTATTCCGGCACAGCCCCTGCCCTTCTTCCACTCTTCACCCAACACCTCCTCACTTTTCAGCTCTAGGCTCAAACTTCCCTTTCAAGGAGAAGCCGGCCTTACAGGGCCCCAGAGGTACTTCTCGTGTCTCCTAGCTCTTGACATAATAATGAAATACTCTCTGTGGGCTAATGATGACTCTGTCGCTCACATCAGCCTGTGAGCGCTGCAGGAGCAGAGGTCTCCCCTACCTTGTCCACCATTGATGTCCGGGCCTAGAATGTATTTGGGGGTGGTGGTGGGAGGGTCTCTATATAGAGTTGTCGCTATATAGAGATGGATGATGGACTGGAATAACGAAAGTGTCTTCAGGCCCTGGAAGGAAATCGGCACGGCCTTGAAGACCCCATCCCTCAGCCGGGGCCTCTGACACCAAAGGGTCAGCTGCCCCGCTCCCCCTCATTAGATGGCTCAGGGCCACTGTCACGTGCCCCCAGCACCTTGCAGATGTGCTTACCTGGCAAGTCCTAGGAATAACTAATGAATAGGCAATAGGTGCTCTGGAAAAATATAGCTTATCATGCAAACGCAGCACCTCCGCAGTGGAGCCTGGGGCGGTTTCTGCTCCTTTTACCCCACCCTGCAGTGCCTCTCCGCACTCCCACCCCTCCTGCACAGGGCCCTGGACTCCGGCGGGGCCTCTGATCTCAGCACAGGGATAAAGCATTTTCCTTTTGTCCTTCCTCTGACAAGCCAGCCCCAGAGGATCCTGCTTGCCTAGGGAGGTGCTTCCAGCAGGGCTGTGGCTCCTGCAGTGCAGACACCCAAGGGAAATGGAATTTGGGCAGCAGAATCCACAGAGCAGGTGGAAGGGACCTATGTGCCGGGGCTCCGGTTTTCTGGGCTTTCCAGTTTTTGTGGCTTTTTGGAGCAGGGATAAAAGGGTCCCTCTGCATTTTTCCCTATCAAAATAAATAAATAATGAATGAATGAATACATAAATAAATAACATCAGAGAAATTTTGGAAAATAGATGGGGAAAAAAATCTCCCACAAATCTAGAGGCCCGAGGGTGCGATTCTGCATCTTTTGTAGGCTTTGTCCGCAGGCAGTTCTTGTTGCATAGCTTGCGCAGAAGCGGTTTTGCTCTCACATCGTTTCTTCGTTTGAGGTCACGTGTAAGCATTTCCCAGGTGGCTCCACGGTGCTTCTAATTATCAGCGTCAATGGCAGCAGAATGCAATTTCCCGCTTGGTGGCAGTGCCCTGGCTCCCCTACCAGCCTCACCTCCCACCCACTCCCAGCCTCCCTGTACTGTGGACTGAGCCCACAATGCCCATCACCCAGCTGATGACCACATCCGCCGAACAGGTCTCCCCACTTTCCCTCCACCCCTCCTACTTCCTCTAATCTCATGTCCAAGGAAGCCAGAGTTACCATAGAAAAACCTCCATCAGAGTACAGTCACTCCCCTGTTTAAAACCTTCCAGCAGCTTCTACTGTATACAGAATAAAATTCAAGCTCCTCCCCATGCCCCCCACATGCCAAGTCCTGGCATGCTGGGCCTGTTATGGCCAGAGTCAGGGGGACCCGGGTAACTTTGGGCAAGCTGCCGGACCTTTCTGAGCCTCCCTGTCCTGATGTCTAAACTGGAGGACAATAAATGTGTCTTTCTTATGGGCGGGGCGGCAATGAAGATAAGCAGAGTGTATTCCTGTGCTAAGGACACCGTAGCAAATTACCGCAAACTGGGTGGCTTCACACAACAGAAATGTATTCTCAGCCAGGTCGGGAGGCCAGATGTTCTACAGGTGTGCTTCTCTCCTGGCTTCCGGCGGCTGCCAGGTAAGTGCAGCTGGAGATCCTTGACATTCCTTACAGACACATCATTCCAATTTCTACCCCAGTCTCCCTATCATCTTCTTCTCTGTGTCTCTCTGCGTCCTTGTCTCTTCTTAGAAGGACACCATTCGCGGAGTTGAACCAGAATGATTTCATCTTGAGGACTTTAACTAATTACATCTGCAAGGTTCCTATTTCCAAATAAGAACACACTCTGAGGTTCTGAGGGGACATGAGTTTTTGGAGGCCGGTATTGAACTCACTATACCATGATAACACCAGGGAAGTTATTAGCACCAACAAATCTATCACTACTGGTGATGGGAGATGCTCAACAAACACTGAGTGAGTTAGCAGATTAACTTATACACCAGGCACTGCTGGCATGGTTAACCCTCATCCCCTGTGCTGACATCAGAGCCCCTGACAGAGCCAGGACCCTGTGCAAGTGGGGATCAGGGTGGGAGATGAAATGTAGGGTGGTGAGGTAGGAAGCAAATATTCCTAGGGGTCCACAAAAATATTTCAATTTATTTTAAAATAATAAGAAAAAATGAATATTATTCAGCCTGAATTATACTTATCTTTATACCAGTTGCATAAAGTTTCAAGCTTATTTTATGAGGAAGGAGCCCACGAAAGCAAGAAAGTTGGGGGGGGTCCATGAAAGTCCCAGTGGGGTCTTAACTCCTGTGGGTGGCGACCTGTGAGGTGCTTTGCTGTGTTGTCTCATGGCATCCTAACATCCTGGTAGGAATCATTATCCCTATTTTAGGGGGTGAAGAAACTAGGGTTATGGGAAGTTGATCTGTTTTAAACCCAAGCTGGGAGTGGCTTTGGAGACCTCTAATCTGGCCCCGAGGAAGTGGCCCAGCTAGGGCAGGGCACCCAGGGCTGCACTGAACTAGGACAGAACTAAGTCTCCAGCCTGGGTTCTCCTCACTCCAGACCTTGTGCCCATTGCACTCACGCTTGTTTTGCCTGGAAGGTCCCTGTCTCCATAACCCAAAAAGACACATGGGATGCTTCCTCTGTAAATCCACTACCTGATCTACAGGCAGGCAGTGTCCTTGCTGAGCCCCAAGAACCTCCCTGTGGGAAGAGCGCCCCTCATGAGGCCAGCGGTGGGAGCCCGGGGGAGGCTGGTCGAAGGCCCAGATCATGGGAGGAGCTGGATCTTCCTGCGGGCCCCAGCGGGTCTACCCCAACTCATGGACTGGACCTCACTCTGTCCCCAGCCTGGGGACACAGGGATGGATGCAATGTAATCCTTGCCTCTGGGAGCACCCAGTCACATGGGGGAGGCACTGAGGGCTTCCCCAGGCACTCATGGTCTGGCTGAGTCCTCAGTGACGGGCAGGTGGAGAGAGTACATGCGGTGCAGGGCGGGGTAGGTGGGAGCACACGTATGGAAGGCAGGTAAGCAGCACAGAATATTCCAGGTAGGGACCAGCAGCTGTAGACTCTGGGCAAGAAAACTGGGCCAGTGAGCTGAGGCAGAGAGGATATGAAAAAGGCCAGAAAGGTTGATGGGACCAGATCACAGCAAGGCTTAGAGACATTTAGAGGACCTTGAATTTTATTCTGTATACAGTAGAAGCTGCTGGAAGGTTTTAAACAGGGGAGTGACTGTACTCTGATGGAGGTTTTTCTATGGTAACTCTGGCTTCTGTGGACATGAGATTAGAGGAGGTAGGAGGAGTGGAGGGAAAGTGGGGAGACCTGTTCGCCAGATGTTGTCATCAGCTGGGTGATGGGCATTGTGGGCTCAGCCCACAGTACAGGCAAAGGAGATGCCAAGAAGGATTTGGGACATTTGATAGAAGAGAAAGAGTAAGCAATTCTTCTGGGGAGACTGAGCTTTAAAGGGTGTATCAGGGAAAACACCGCCAAACAATGATGGTGAGTAGGGTTTTGAAGATCGGATAGGAGTTTGCTCATCAAGCGAAGCCTATGGGGTTCATCCCAACAGTGAGACCAGCATGCACAACATCACAGAAGGGAAACCCTCAGTGGCTGGACACTGCTGGAATACAAAGAACGGAGGGATGCATGGCAAGATGGGAGAGTGCCCACAAGTCAGGGCCTGGAAGAGCCTTGAATGCCGTGTCGAGTTCGGACTTGGTCCTAGAGAAATAGGGAGCTGCAGAAGCCACATGCTTAGTTTACAGCCTTAGTTCCAGTGAAAAGACTGGAAACCATTTGCCAGGCAGAAGGCATGAATGAATTACTCAAATGCATGGTAAAATCTGTTTTAAAAAATCAAGAGCTGATAATGACACTCGAAGGCACGTTCCCAGCTTCTCCTGACTTCTCTCTTCACCATCTGCAAATACCGGTGGCAGAGGAACCAAAACTGGGAGAAACCTCCTCGGGGAGAAGCAGCAAGAATGCGAGATCACGCTGCCCTTTAACCTCAGCCCAACCTGAAGGGGGCGCCCCAATCACCGTGAGAGCTGGCAGGAGGATTTGCCATCATCACACTGACAAGTTTTTAAATTTTTAACAGAGACACTTTTTTTCTTAACATGGGTGAGAAAAAAATTAATTAGCTCATCAAGGCCATTGTTTTACATGTAATGTTCCTAAGTGGGAGCTAGATTTATATAAAAAAGGGTCAATTTAAAGAAAAAATTATGCAAAGGATAGTACAAGAGATACTGACTGCAAAGGACCTGAACATCATTGAACACCGAGTTCACTCAGTTTAGGGGTGGGGAGTGCAGGGGATGTGTGGCTGCAAGCTGGACCTCAGTCTGGCGTGTGGGACACGGCAATCTGAGGTTTGCAAGTACAGCTTTATAAAGGGATGGGATGGGACACTGACATAGTAAGGCTGTGATTGGGATGCAGTGTACGTGAGCTTGCTCTTTGTAGCACGTTGCTGCTTGCATTCCTTCACCAGGCTCTGTGCTCACAACACTTCACATGCCCCAGGGTGTGAACTCAGAGACAGCAGACTCTTTTCTGCGGGGATCTTTTCTCTGGAGCTCGGGCTCTGAGTTCCACCACTGGTTGACACAGAGGCCCTCCACAGGGAACATTTGATAACTAGGTTCTTCCATGCTAGGCCCTGCTCTGGGCCCTTTACACGTACGTCATCATCTATTCCTCCCCCAACCTGTGAGGCTGGCATTCATATCTCTTTTTTACAGATGAGGAAACTGAGGCTCAAAGAGATGGGGTGAGCTGCCCAGGTGACCTGGCTGTGGCAGAGCCAGGATTCCAGCTCTGGCTAATGCCAAAGCCTGGAGTTTGCATGATCAAGCCGGAGGCAGCGATACTGCAGCCTGGAGGCGAGGTTGGGCTGCAGATGTGTTTGGTTTGGCTCGCTTCCTATTTAATTCTTTTCTAATTGGTTGGCAACATCGAAGGATTGAGAGATTTCACAGGAACATCCATTGTCCTGATTCTCTAGGCAGAGTGGGATGATCTGCCTAGGCTGGGCCCACTTGTGCACCTGGCAACGTGGGGAGGGCTGCCCTGTGGCCAAGGTCTCTGCTCCGGGCTTTTCTCCAGACCCCACCAGTCCCTATCACCCCTCTCACCTGTCTACTTCACACATTTCCAGGACCCTTAGAGGCAGGAATCAAGTTCTGAACATCCACTCTGCCTTGTCCACCGTGGGCACGGGGAGAGCCCAGGTCTCCCGGAAAGACTTGCTCTATCTCCACTTAGCCTTGACCTCCACTCACTGCAGCCTGTGCCTGAAGCTTCTGCATGTCCACAGCCTCAACGGGGAAACAGAGGCCCAGAGGGGGGAAGACGTGCATTAGTTTCCTATTGCTGCTGTAACAACTTATCATGGATTTACTGCCTTAAACCAACACATATATCTTCTCCTGCAGCTCTGGAGGTCAGAAGTCCAAAATTCATCTCACTGGCTAAAATCAAGGTATCAGTAAGGCTGTGTTCCTTCTTGAGGTCCTAGGAGAGTGTCATAACAAAGTACCACAGGCTGGGTGGCTTATAAAAACAGAAATTTATATCTCATAGTTCTGGAGGCTGGAGGTCCAAGGTCAGGGGACCAGCCTGGTAGGGTGAGACCCTTTTCCAGGTCACTCATTTCTCATTGTGTCCTCACACAGTGGGAGGGGCAAGGGAGTTCTGTGGGGCTTCTTTTATAAGAGCACTAATCCCATTCATGTGGGTGGAATGACCTAGTCACTTCCCTAAGGACCTGCCTCCTAATACCATCCCACTGGGAGTTAAGATTTCAACATAGGAATTTTGGAGTCACACATTCAGACCATAGCAGAGAGAATTTGTTTTCTTGCTTTTTCCAGTCTCTAGAGGCTGCCTGTATTCCTTGGCTTGTGGCTTCTTTCTCTACCTTCAAAGCCAGCAGTACCATGTCTTCAAATCTCTCTCCTGCTTCCCTTTTATAAAGACCCTGTGATTACACTGGGCCACCAGGATCATCTCCCCATCTCAAGATCCTTGACTCAATCACATCTGCAAACTCCCTTTTACCATGTAAAGTGCATATTCATAGCTTCTGGGGATTAAGATGTGGACACCTTTGGGACCGTTATTCAGGCTCCCACACGGGACTGGCTGAAGGTATAGTGTGAGTGCAAGGAACAGAGTGCGAAACTCAGGTCTGCATTTTTCTCAGCGCCCTTTTCCAACACCATGCAGCCTCCTTCACAAGAAAATGTTTAAATCCTGTTGTTTTGGGACTTCCCTGGTGGTCCAGTGGAAAAGAATCCACCTTCCAATGCAGAGGACGCAGGTTCTATCCCTGGTCAGGGAACTAAGATGCCACGTGCCGTGGGGCAACTAAGCCCACGAACCACGAACACTGGGCTCGTCCGCCTCAACGAGAGAAGAGAAAACCCGCATGCCACAACTAGAGAGAAACCCGTGTGTGGCAACGGAGAGCCTGCAAGCCTCAACTAAGACCAGACTCAGCCAAAAATAAATAAATAAATTAATTAATTAAAAAAAAATATATATATATATTCTGATGTTTCATATGGAATGGGGAGAAAGGGGCAGGAGCAAGGATTTGGGGAAAAGCTGAGTGAGGGAGCCCCCAGATTGCAGGGATCCTGGGGCTGTGTGTCTTCAATGGCAGAGCCCAGTGGTGATCCGTAATAGAAACAAAAATGGGAACAGGGCAGTATTCTTGTCCTCGGCCAGGCCCCTGCATTCACCAGCTCTACCCATCTCCACGTGGCCTCCAGTCTCCAGCCTCTCCCCTCCCACCAACACTCCTTTCCTGAAATGCAAATCTGAGCACTTCGCTCCACGCCTGCCATGGCCCCTAGGAAAAAAATCCACATTCAGTGCCCGGCATTCAAAGGCCCGTGACTTGGTCTGTCCGCCATCTCCACCCTTCTGACCTGGAGAAAGGGCTATACTGGGGGCCAGGAACCCAGTGCCCCTCTTGTCCTGATTCCATCAGTCACATTCACATTTGGTATATTATTCCTCAGCTACTCAGCACAAAATGCTGTGAGTGGTTGGCCCCATTTTATAAATGAGGAAAAGTGCCCAGAGAGGTTGAGTGGTTTTCCCAAGGTCACACAGCTAGGAAGAGGTAGACCTGAGGTTTGAACCCAGCTCTTTCGACTCCCTGAGGGCCGGCTTTTGAGGCTTTGAGCCCAAGGCATGGCACGTACTGTGGGTCTGACAGAAGTGTTCAGGAGAGAAGGCCACTGTGGTTTTTTGTGAGCATCTTCCAGCTGTGATTCTAACAGCCACCAGTCGGGAAGCATCGTAAATTGAAAGCAGTGAGGTGGACAGCCCCAGACAGGGATCCTTCATTCTGGAGGAGTAATTCTTGGCATATGACTGGAACTTAAGATAAAAGCCTGCCAGAATTAGGCTCCACAGGGCGCCCTGCCCTGCCCTACTCCGGGGATGCAGTTCACAGCCCTGGCAGCTGCTGTGGAGACGGAGAGAGCTGGCTGGCAATCCTCTCTCCGCCACCACCACTGCGAAGCCGAGGCAAGCCACCCCCTCTCTGGGCTGACCCCCTCCTCTCTCTCCACAGTGTCATCTCATTCATATGGTAGATGGGGGACCATTGATCAATTAAAAAACACGCAAGGTGTTTTCAATACACAGACATGTAATTTCATGTTTATAAACCCTTTAACCAAATACACTTTAATAGAAGTCTTGATTCACATAGATCAGAAATGTTCCTTCTTTTCCATCCCAGCTGGTGTTCTGATCCTGGGTGTCCTCATCCATGGCACGGGGATGACGGGGACAGCAGGGCTGATGTCACATACTCTCTAAGGTTGCTTTTACATTTCATTCGTTCATTTAACACATTTGATTGAATACCTACTATGTGTCAGGCAGAGTGCTCTGTGTGGGGAACAGCATGCTGAACAAAATTCACACAGTCCCAGCCCAGTGGAGCTCAGAGCTGAAAACCGGGGACAGGCAGAAACAGTCCCATGAGAAAGTAGACGTGTGTTGGACCCTCCAAAGAATCAGGAAGGGGAGCCATAAGAGAGAGCAGGGGGATACTTGAGAATTGAAGTCCAAGGCAGGAGGAATGGGGGTGGGCAGGTTCCAGGAGGAACAACTCTGGGAGGGCTCCCAGGTGGAGGTGGGGCTTGCAGGTCCTTCCCCTGCTTAGGATCCCTGTTTCCTCATCTGTGCAATGGGGGAGGCATTTCTACTCTGCAAAGCTGATTGAGGGGGAAGTGAGGAGATGCACACGAAGAACGTTAACCAGCAGAAGATAAATGTTCAGTGGAGATCACATCAGAGGGTTTTTTGTGTCTGTGTGTGGGGAGGGATAGTGTGGGCGTGGGCTCTGATTTGGAGCAGCATTGGAGACAGCCTGCCTGGGTTGGGAAGCTGGCTCTGTTGATTGCCAAGTAATCTTCCCCAGTGTGGGGCTCTCTTTGGGTTTGTAAAAGGCTCCCAGCTCAGGCACCCACACACCACGAGAAATGCCAGCTTCAGGAGGATGGGGACACCTGCGGGAGCAGGGGAGGGGGGAGGCTCCAGGCACTGAGGCACCCCAGGAACCCACACAGGGGTTGCCCAGCAGGCACCAAGCTGGGCCTGGGGGAACCGGAGTGGCTCAGAAGTGGTCCTGGCCCAAGGTCTCCGTCCATCAACAGACCCGCCCCGTGTGATCAGCACAGGGTGGGACACAGACCCTGGCTGCTCTTGCAGCTCGGAAGCCCCAGAAGCCTCCACATTTCTACCAGCACAGGCCGAAATGGGGTTGCTGGAATCCACATTTGCACAGCACTGCGCACAGGAAAGTGCCTTCCCGGAGTGGGGCTGATGGAGGGAGGGCTGGGCTGCGGAGCATCAATCCGTGTGCCCAGAAGACGAAGGAAGTCTCCCTGAAACGGAAAACGACTGCAAAGATCTTTGAGCCAGGCCCTGACAGATAAAAAGGAATCCAATTCGCCTGGAAAAGAGGAGGGAGGGCAGGGCGATGCGGAGGACGGTGTGCGGGGTTGCAGCGCGGGGCCTGCGGGGTTGGCTGGGTCCTCCCCGAGGGGTGCAGGAAGGGGCCTCACCCGGACAAAGGCGGCCCGGGAGGCGTCCGCGGGCTCGCGCTGCCCCCTGGCGGTGAGCTGCTCCCCGCGCAGCCAGCGAGCCTGCTGCCTTTGTTTGCCGGCGCCTGCTCCACATTCCTGGAGACTCTGGAAGCCCCAGCTCCAGGCCAGCAGGATGCCAGGGCCGTGCGATTCCCAGCACTGCAGCTCGTGGACTGCAAGCCCGCTCAGAGCCTCAGTTTCCCCCTGTGTAAAATGGGGACGAGGAGGACCTTGACTCATGAGATTGGGTGGGGGGGATTGATGGCGCTTCTGCACAAGTGGCACAAGATACTGATTGAGGCCTTCTTGCCCCTCACCTCTCCTTCCCCCCAACACACAGACACACACACACACACACACACACACACACTAGCTTATGCATCAGCTAATGGGGTATTGGTCTCATCCTGACCCAGGTTACAGCTCCTTTACAAGTTTTATTAAGAAATCTACTCATATGGGGCTTCCCTGGTGGCGCAGTGGTTGAGAGTCCGCCTGCCGATGCAGGGGACACGGGTTCGTGCCCCGGTCCGGGAAGATCCCACATGCCGCGGAGCGGCTGGGCCCGTGAGCCATGGCCGCTGAGCCTGCGCGTCCGGAGCCTGTGCTCCTCAACGGGAGAGGCCACAACAGTGAGAGGCCCGCGTACCGAAGAAAAAAAAAAAAAAAAGAAATCTACTCATATGGAACAGACTTGCAGTTGCCAAGGGAGAGGGGGCGTGGGGAGAGGATGGAGTGGTAGTTTGGGATTAGCAGATGAAAACTATTATATATAGAATTGATAAACAACAAGGTCCTACTGTACAGCACAGGGATCTGTATTCAATATGCTGTGATAAACCATAATGGAAAAAAATATGAAAAAGAATGTATATATAATGGAATAACTTTGCTATACAGCAGAAACTATAAATTGACTATATTTCCATTAAAAAAATTTTTTTAAATTAAAAGAAATCTACACATATGCACCATTTTGTGAGCCTGCATAGCATTTTACAGGCAATTTGGTAGTGGGAGGCATGCACGGGGTTTCCTCAAACAGGGCCTCGAAGTATCCTTTCCTCTCCTGTCCCCACCCTCATTCTTCTTGGCCTCCATCACACCTTCCCCCTCTTCTTGGAGAAGAGCTTTTGTTACTGGTGCGAAGTGCTCTCACCCTACGCCCCCAAACATTGTTCCTAAGCAAATTCCTTACTGTCCCTGAGAGGAAGTTCAGGAATCCCTGAGAGGTATTTCCTCCACTTTGGTCTGTGGGAAGTGAGTGGAGGTGGATCCACGCCCATTACGTTCTTTCTGGAGCAGATCTGCCATCGATACATCCTGGAGCCTTAGCTTCCTTAGAGAGAGAAAGAGAGAGAGAGAGAGAGAGAGAGAGAGTCAGTTTGCTGAGGTTGCCATAACAAGTAGCACACACCGGGGGTGTTAAACAACAGAAATCTATTCTCTCACAGTTCTGGAGCAGGGAAGTTCAATATCAAGGTGCCAGCAGGTTTGATTTCTTCTGAAGCCTCTCTCCTTGCCTTACAGATGGCCACCTTCTCCCTGTGTCTTCACATGGCCTTCCTTCTGGGGGTCCGTGTCCTAATCTGCTCTTCTTATAAGGACACACATCATATTAGATTAGGGCCCACCTTAATGGCCTTGTTTTAATTTAATCCCCTCTTTAAAGACCCTATTTCCAAGTACAGTCCCATTCTGAGGTACTGGGGGTTACGGCTTCAATCTATAAATTTGAGGGGTATACGACTCATACCATAACAGAGAGAAAGTAAGAAAGAGGAGGAGAAGGGAGGGAGGGAGGGAGGGAAGGAAGGAAGGAAGGAAGGAAGGAAGGAAGGGAGGGAGGAAGGAAGGAAGGAAGGAAGGAAGGAAGGGAGGGAGGAAGGAAGGAAGGAAGGGAAAAGAAGGAAAGGAGACAGTTTGTCCATATTGCCTTTTGCTTTCTTGCAGTCACTGGAGTTTATGTGATGCAGTGACAGTGGCTCACAGATGAGGACAAAACACAACCTGCGGCTGTGACAGACAACATTTAAAAGTCAGGCGATTTCCCGTGAGAACCTGGATTTCGTTTCCTCTTGAATGATGTGCCCTGCCCCGCATTCTGAAGGAGTGAGGGGAGCCCATATCCGGCAGGGCTTTAGCTTTGTGGTTCCCCACGCTGACCACCTGCCCACCTCACCCAAGTTACCTGCTCAAGTTCTGCAGAGGGCTGGGCTGGAGGTCCTTGCTGTGGGGAAAGCAGCTCACAGCCCTGGTGGGTGTGGCTGGAGAGGCCAGGCCTTCAGGGGACTCAGGAAGGCAGATGGGCACAATGGGGAAAGTTGCGATTAGACAGACCTGGGTCTGAATCCAAGTTCTGTTACCTGTAAGCTGCTTGAGACTTTGGACAAGTGGCTGCCTCTTTTGGAACCTCAGTTTCCCTCTCTGTGAAATGAGTATAGTAATGTCCTACTCCCCAAGGCTGTGTTAGGACTTGATTAAATGAAAAGAAGTAATTTCTGCCAAAGTGTCTGGCATATAGAAGGCCTTCAATAAACACACAGCTCAGAAGATTTCGAGTGTGGAGCTCACTTGGGTTCCTTTCTTCACCATCACCCCCAGTGCTACCTGGGGAATCGTATTTTCAGACAGCCTTTAAAATGAACATTTTCCGTGAGTGGCAGTGGGTGAGCCCTGGGCTGGGAGTCGAGGATTTGAGATTCATCCAGCGCCAGCTTCGCAAGTTGTTTTACTCTCCTGCTCTCAAGAGCTCCGCAGAGGAATGGAAGGCGGCAGGGGCACCAGAGTTGGGGGCCAGCAGCAGGGAAAAGGAACTGTGTGTCCCCTAAGTGCTGGGTGCTCTGTGTACACCCAGCATCTACCAAGTTGCCCCCCAAAGGGCTCTGCCCTTGCCTAACCATCAGAGCAATCCATCTTTGTCGGGGGGGGATTGTGCCCATTATACATAGGTGGAAACTGAGGCACAGACAGTTTGTGCCTCAAATGAGGACAAAACACAACCTGTTTGTGTTTTGAATGGTCATGCCCAAGTCTTATAGATTGAAGAGGATTCAGAATTTGAGCCCAGGATTGTCCCTGCAGGGTCCTTAATTTCCCTTTGACCAGGATGTCTTTGGAGGTGAAAGAGAAGTAGCCCAGGGTGCCATTTCTGGGTGGTCAATTGGATTCTTCTAGGTCGACATTTCTTTGACTCAACTCCAGTTACCAGTATTTTTGGAATGAGTTCAGGAATAAGGATTCTACGTGTGTCCATGAGAAAAGTTGTGTGGGATTCTGGAGGAATTTGGGTGCAGAGAGGAAGCCAGTGCGTACGAGCCTTTGACACATCCTTTGATTCTGAACCAACCCCTTAGAGTGTACACCAGAGTTAATGGGGAAACTTTCGCTCACTTACTCATTCATTCAGCCCTCCTTCCATTTCCTCTTCATTGATTTGTTCAGGATCTATTTGTTGAGTGCCTACTTGTTGCCATGGCTGAGGGCTACCGACTGGGGGCTGAGCAGACAGCCAGGTCCCCGCCTTCGCGGAGCTTGCACACGTGACAGGGACGCAGTCAGTCACAAACATAAAGTGTTAAACCGCCGTGTGGCAGTGAGAAGGACAAAGAACAAGACGGAAGGGTAGAGGGATGGCGGGTCTCCAGGAGGTGGGGAGGATGGTATCCTTGTAACGTGGAAGGAAGGGGCAGCTCTGTCGCTGGAGAGTCAGCAGAAACCGGAAGTGGCTCTCAGGGAAAGTGCATGCTAGGCAGAGGGAACAGAAGGTGCAAAGTGTTTGAGGAGGGGGTGAGAGGCCAGTAGCTGAGGCAGGGGGAGGGGGAGATTGGAGTGGGGGATATCAGGGGCAAATGGTGAGGCCAGGGAAGGACTTTGGGTTTTATTCCAAGTGAGATGGCAGCCACTGGAAAGCTCCACGCAGGGGAAATGCAGGATCTGACGTTTATTTTAAAAGGACCACTCTGGTCCGCGGGAAGCTAGAAGCAGCTGAAATGACACCCGCTTGCACCAGGCTGTTGTCTGTAGTGCGGGGTGAGCAGGCTGGGGTTTGAGCAGCTGCATTTGCTGACTGACTGGATGGGGAGCAGCAGAGAGAGTCAAGGGTGAGGCAAGGTTTGGGCCGTAGCACCTAAAAGGATGGAGATGGTGGGGGAGGAGCACGTGGGAGGAGGGTCTGGTCCAGGCTATGTGCGGCCAGTCAGTGTGTCTCTGTCCCAGTCAGCCCTCAGGACAGCACCCGGTGGCGGGGAGGTCCCTGACACTCATTTATGGTGAGACACTGCAGGGGAGAGGCAATCCTCAACTTGGCGGGGGAACCTAGAGCTGAGGTGTGAGGATCTGCCGTGAGAACGTCAGCATTGGCCCTCCCACCAGTGGTCACTCGCCCAGGCTCCCTGCTCAGTGTTCTCCCCGCAGAGCCCTGTCAGGCCTTGCACTGTGGTGCAGGGGCTGCCGCTGCCCCCAGCTTGCGGATCAGACAGCCGAGCTCAGAAACTGGATGTGGCCACGTGACTGTGAACCTCTGAGCTGGGTGGCCTCTCTGGGTGGGCAGCATGGGATATCCAGGGCTGGGCACAGGCACTACAACCTCCTAAGTCTGGGTGAGGCTTGGACGAGCCCTCCTCTCCGTGCCCCTGCTAGAGTCGGGCGTGGTACAATGCTTGTCATGCTGAGCTGCTCCAGGTTGCCAGGCACCCCCTCTGTTGCTCAGTAACAGGGAGAGACATTGCCCCACAAATGAAGACCTAATCCCTCCTGTGTGGGTGTTTGTGTGTGCACATACGTGTGCGTGCATGTGTGTGCATACGTATCCGTGTATACGTATGAGCATTTGGTGGGGAGGACGGAGGAGGAGGGTGCTGACAGGTTCCTTGCCTACCCCCCTAAATGCCAGACCCTGCCACGTGGCAACGCTCGTGCCCAGAGGAGGAAACAGACTCGATCGCTTCTCCCTCCCCAGACTGGGAGCCCATTAGGGCAAAGCCCAGGGGGTTCACCCCACACTGTTTCGGGCCTTATGTGCATTTGGAGCACGTGTGAGACGAATGAAGAGATGAAGGGACGGCTTCTTTGTTATGAAGCGCCCTCTGCTCATGTCCTTGGATCTTACAATGACTCTGTAATTGCAATGACTCATTTTACAAGGAAGGAGCTGCACTCTGAGAGGGGAATGCTGAGTGGCCCACCCCGGTGGAGGCAGGGATGGGGGTGGGAGAAGGAGAGGGTAGCTCAGGCCCCAGAGCAGCCTGCAGACCCTCTTCTCTCTCCATCACCTCTGCTGTGCTGAGTCGGGGAGGAGAGACTTGGGGCATCATCCAGACCAGATCAAGTCCCTGCTAATCCCCACGCACTGTGCAGCCTTGGTCAGTCACTTCCCTTCTACGTCACTCAGTGTTTTACTCTGTAAAGTGGAAGGTAATAGTACATACCTCAGAGGATGGGCTGGAGAAAGGGATGAGGCCATCAGTGCTCCATGTAAACTGTGGTAATGATAGTGGCTGATGTCACTGAGGGCTCGCCGTGCGCCGGGCATCATAGTAAGCTCTTTATGTATCACATCGTTTAATCATCACAAACCCTCTGAAGTCAATGCTGTCATCCTCTGTGGTTTACAGATACGGAAACTGAGGCTCACGGCGGTGCTCTGGCTGCCACCCTGCTTGTAAGTGGAACCACGTGGTTTAAATGGTAACTAAGGTTTGAGTCCTCTCCTCTCTTCCCTCCTCCACCTCCAGGGGAGGGTTCCAGGGCCCTGAAGGGCTGAGGAGCGCTGGCTTCAAGCAGGGGCTGGGAGCCCCAACCAGGCTGTGCAAGCGAACTGGCTGTGGCTACACTGCCCCCTAGTGGTGAGAATGTAGCATAGCCCCTGGTGCAGTGGCTCAAGCTGCGCAGACCACAGAATCCTCCGGAAAGAATGGTATTCCCTGGAGGGAGCCTGGATACGTTTCCTGTGTGCTATAATATTAATCCGTGTTCATGCATTTCCCGGTGTGAGGAGCAGGCAGGTCTTTGAGTGGGAGCTTCTGGAGACAGTGCCCCTTTTCTGTTCTCCTTTTCAACCTTTTGTGGCAGTGACACGCTGGTAAAGGTTTAACGACTGGCTTCCAGGGCATAAAACCAGAATGTGCAGCCTTTGCCAGTTTCCGTGGTGCAGACGCATCCCTTGTGCTTGGGGCTGTGGAGTCTTCAGGTCTGAGCAGGCTTGAGGTTTTGCTTCCTAATATTCCTCTGTGCTCATACATACATTCATGTCTTTGGGGGCTTTTTGTTTGACTACAGATGAGATGGTACCTCCTACATTTCTCTTCGATTACTTGTTATTTTTGCTTAAGGAGCTTGGCCATCTCCCTAGGCCATCTGCTGTGTAGCAGGGGCACAGCCATGCCCTGGAGGGATTACCTTGATCTATTTCACCATTACCCTCGCACCGGCCCCAAGAACATCCAGGGGGCTTCCTCCTCTTCTGTCTCCACGTTCAGTGCATCTTCATAGGTGTGTTTTTACATCTAGTGAATAGATTTTCAAGAGTGGGGTTCCTGGGCCAAAAGGTAAGTGTTTATGAACCTACAATATTTTTTTCCAGAATTCTTTCAAAGTGACTGTAGCAATTAACGTTCCCATACCGTTGTATGAGACTGACTATCTCCCCGCATCAGAATCAGACTGACCACTCCTTTTGAATGTTGCAAATCTAATGGGTGAGAACAATATTGCATTTTATTTTGTTTTGTGTCTCCCTGATGACAAAAAAGTGGATTTGCTTTTTCATGTTCTTTGCTCATTTTTAGATTCGTTGTTTGCCTCATTTATGTAGGGGTTCTTCTTATACTTGGAAAAATCGACTGCTTGTCACATACATAATGCTTTTCCCAAACCTTTTGATTTTGAGTATGCTATCTTTTGCTTTTCAAAAATGTAAGCATATTGTACAGTCAGCTTTGTTTCTCCTACCTGTTACAGCACCTGGGTTTCCTGACTTGTTTTATTTTCATGTTTTTAAAAAATTTTATTGAAATATATTTGATTTACAATGTTGTATTAGTTTTAGGTGTACAGCAAAGTGATTCAGATATATATATGTGTATATATGTATATTTTTAGAATTCTTTTCTATTATAGCTTATTATAAGATATTGGGCACAGTTCCCTGTGCTATGCAGTATATATACTGTATAGCATATATATACAGCTATACACTGTGGTATACAGTAGGTCCTTGTCGATTATATATTGTATATACAGTTGTGTGTATATTATCCTGACTTGTTTTAGATCACCTCCATTCAAAGATATTTTCCTAAGATGTCTTCTATTATTTTTATTTTGTTTTTTACATTTAGATTCTTAATTCACCTTGAATCATTTTCTTTTTAATGTACAATCAATATGGCCCAGATATTGTTGTCCACCAGGTGTAAGTTACCATATATTTCTCATTGAAATGAAAGGCCACCATTTTAAATATTAAATTTCTCTGTGAACTTGGGTGTTTCTAAATACTTTGTCCTGTATCATTGTCCTCTTGCTGGTCATTGCCTTATTGTACCTTTGCAGTCTCTTAAATTAGTTTTTTGTTTGTTTGTTTTTTGCTTTCTGTGGTAATGCCACACTGTGTTTATTATGCTAGCTTTATAGTCAGATTAAATATTTTCCCTTTTCAAGAATATTTTGCATTTTCTTGACATTTGTTCTTTTTTTTTTTTTTTTTTTCCGGACGCGCAGCCTCAGCGGCCATGGCTCACGGGCCCAGCCGCTCCGCGGCATGTGGGATCCTCCCGGACTGGGGCACGAACCCGTGTCCCCTGCATCGGCAGGCGGACTCTCAACCACTGCGCCACCAGGGAAGCCCTTGACATTTGTTCTTTCATAAGAACTTTAAAATAACTTTGTCCTTTTCAAAAACTATTGAGATCCTAACTGGAATGGTAGGAATTTATGGTATGTCACTTTCCTATTCAGGAACCTAAAATTTCTTTCTGCTCATTTAAGACATATTTTGTGTCTTCAATAAGACTGTACAGCTTCATTCATATAGGTGCTGTATCTTTTGTGTTAACTCGCTTGCTAGGTATTTTATAATTTGCCTTTGATGTAAATAATTTTATTTTTTTTCCGTTTTACTTCTAACTGGTTAGTGGGAATGCAGAGAGAAGATAATGAACTCATCAATACCTTTAAAGGAGAGCATAAATGGGGACACTGCTGTTTCCCAGATCCTAGTTCAAGTTAATAAGAGGAGGGCCGGGCTTCCACTGGGTTCAGCAGGCTCGGGGAGTGGAGGTCAAGGCTGGCTCCCGGGCTTTGCTGCGACAGGCAGGCCTCCCCGGCCAGGAGCCCAGCAGGGCCTGTGCAGGAGGCAGCTGTGGCCAAGGGAATGGCGAGGTCTCAGGCATCAGACAGAGAAGGGTCCACATCCTAACTTTTGCCTATGAGCTGGGTGCCCTTGGCCAAGGTCATCACCTCACTGGGCCTCTGTTTTCTCATCTATAAACTAGAAATAACAAGCCTTGACTCACAGAGCTTCACACACTGAAGGGCCTAACAATGTTCTCTTCCTCTCTTGCCTCTGGGAATGCGACTACACCTGATTGTGCATTGACATGCGTATCTGACCTTCTACAGTTTGCCTTCTCCATCAGTTGGAGTCCTTGGGGCGTATTCAGAGCCCCCTGTGTCTGGAGGGAGGATGCCTTCCCTCCCTCTGGGCAGCCAGGTGGACTTGGAGCATGTGTCCTAGACTCCAGGGTCACAGCCAATGGAAATCCTGGGGTGACACCCATCAGCCTTTGAGGTCAGCCGTCTTCCCTGCCTCCCAGTGCCTGTGTATCTTAAACACCCCTTAGACGTGACCCTGTGGGGCTTGCCGAAACCTTGCTATTTCGGTTTAAATTGAACGATCTGGCCTTGGCCCCAGGACCCTCCTCACAGACCCCCATAAAGCATGTGCCCCAGGTCCTTCCTCTCTCTGTCTGCACTCTGCCTTCACCTCCCCGTGTGGCCCCGCAAGGTATGCTGTGTACGTCCTCCAGGACCTGTGAGTGATCAACTTCTCTTTTAATTTCTCTTGTGGTCTGTGATTGAAGCTCAGCTCACCTTCTGGCACCCTGTTCAGGTGTTAACAAGTGTTCATTTAATAGCGTCCTAATACCCTCCTTGCCCTGAAGTTTCCTCTTGGTAATTTTCCATGCACTGACCCCACCCTGCCCCTTGGCTATAAATTCCCACCTGCCCACACTGAGTTCAGAATTGAGCCCAATCTCTCTCCCCAGCTGCAAGACCCCAGTGCTGTGCCCCATACCCTTCACGATGGCCCCCCTCGAATAAAATCTTCCTTACCCATTTCAACAAGTGTCACGAATAATTTTCTTTTCTTTTTCTTTTTTAAGAATGGCATGGGTTTGGGAGTAAGAGCTGTGGCCTCAGGCTCCGTCAGCCCCTCACTGTTTTCTTATCTATAAAGTATTGTGTGGAAAAGATCTGGCTCAGGACTGTGTGCGTGTGCGTGTGTATTTGTCCAAGCCTGGAGCAGGAAATGTACAAGAAGAATCTGGCATATCTTGTCACGCCTAAAAGTAAGAAGCTATCAAAGACTTTTAGAACAGGAGAGGAGCTGATTTGAAGGGCTCCTCCCTCGTATAAGGATGGGATAATATTAGCTTCAGAAAGAATAATGGCTTCAGTGGATTGAAATACAGCAAATGCATAAAACCTTTACGTTGATAACAATACCACTTCTTACTAGGTTGCTAGGGTTTCTAGAGTACCAGTTTATTATTTTGAAAATTGATAAATAAAGGGAAAGAATAAAACATTTATCTTGCCTTTCCTCTAGAGACTATATTTCAGGATAAACAGATGGTTGATGGAGCAATATTCTGTTTTTGAGAAGAATCAAAGCTAAGAAATGTAGGAGGAATGATAGAGTTAGAAAACCAACCTTTTGCAAATAAAACACTCCATCTCAGCAATGTTCATTAATTTCTGCTAAAATTCTCAAGGGACATATTCATGTGGTTACTGACACTGGATGGGGCAATCAGGTTGACACTGCCTTAACTCACTGGGCAATTTAACATCACCAAAGTGGGGACCCCCAGACACGAGGTGTCCCCTGACACGGTAGGAAGTACACAGCACCACCTGTAAGGTATTCTTGCCCAAATTTCTCACCTGGAATTTCATCAAGCTTCTGGAACTAAGTTTTTAGAATATATGTGGGAGAGTGGAACTTATAAGCATCATCGATCAATCTGCCAAAACCATAATGTGCGAAATTCTACAGGAAAAATGACCCTGTTTCTTCAAGAAATGAATGGCAGGCAGGTAGCAGGGGAGAGCATCACTGAAGACTAAGAGAATTAAGAGACATATCAAAAGATGCAGTGTTGGATCCTTTATTTAGATATGGATTCTAGTAAACCAACTGTAGAATGACATTATGAAGACAAGTGGGGAAAAATGAACATAGATGGTATTTAGTAAATACCACTTATTTTGTTGGATGTACTTTTCAAAAGTCCTTAAGTGACAGAAACTCATACTGAATAAGCGGTCCAGGCTTTCTGCTTGGATATTAACAGGTACACTGGTTCTCCCTCTGTGCTCTTTGGGCCAGTACCAGTGTCGTGGCCCACGCGGTTGGGAAGGGAAGAGATCTGAGCATCTTCTCCCTCTTCTTCACACCTCTGTACTCCTTTCACTCCTCTGCCTACTGATGTCTAAAATCTGTCTACTTCTTTCCAAATCTGACACCACCATTCACATCCAGGGAATCTTTTAACTGGGCTTCCCCACACCCACTGTTGCTCCCAGCTAGTTCACTCTGCTCCTGGCAGCCAATACAACCCTTTAAGCTTTGGGAGACAAGTTACAGCAACACTAGCTGCAGTAAGAAATAAACTCTAATTCTATGTCTTTACCTATGGAATCAATTCCATAGAATTCTATTTATGTCTTAAGTCACTGTCCAATGTGGGTGACCCTGGTTGGCAGGAGACTTCCGTCCACGAGGAGACTAGGTGCCTTTATCTTGTGTCTCCACCCTCCTCCAGGGCCTCAAAATCCTCTGTCTCTGGTGGTGGAGCTGGAAGAGGGTACAGAGATTTTGAAGAGCTCCACCCCAGTGATGTCACACCTCATTTCCGCCCACATTTCACTGATGAGAATGAGTCATACGGCCACCAGTGGATGCAAGGCAGACTGGGAAATGTAGTCCCTGGCTGGGTAGGGGCCTCCCCAGAAACAACACCACCTCTGTAACGCTCCATGTGGGGAGGATAACACGTGTAGAGCACTTAGGACCATGCCTGGCACATAATGAGCGCTTAATAAATGTTACCATTTATTATTTAACCAACACCCACACATTACTCAAAAAATTAAAATAGAACACAAAGGTTTACAATAAAGGTTAATTTTCCCTCCCATCCTCCGGTCCCTTTGCTAAGAAAACCAGTGTCCTCAGTTTCTAGTACATTCTTCCATTATACATATAATATGTGTATATGCACTCATACGTGTAAAAGTACAAATACATAAGCATATCTTTTTTTTTTTTTTTGCGGTACGTGGGCCTCTCACTGTTGTGGCCTCTCCCGTTGCGGAGCACAGGCTCTGGACGCGCAGGCTCAGCGGCCATGGCTCACGGGCCCAGCCGCTCCGCGGCATGTGGGATCCTCCCGGACTGGGGCACGAACCCGTGTCCCCTGCATCGGCAGGCGGACTCTCAACCACTGCGCCACCAGGGAAGCCCAGCATATCTTTTTTTAAACAGCAGTGATATCGTGCTATATATAGGCTTTGTTTCCACTGAACAATATGTCTTGCAGATCATTCCAAACTTGCAGCTAGATCAGATACATTCATTTTACCAACTGCATAGTTTTCCATTGAATGATGGGGGCATAATTATTTGAGCAATCTTCTGGTGATGGGGAAGATGTTTATGTAATTTTCTTTTTTTTTTTTTTCCAATTGGGTCAAAGAAAGACAAAGGAATAGCCCTCAGGCTGCCTGCATGTAACAATGAGGACAGAGGCCTTGAGTTATTTACAGGAAGGCGTTGCACTGGGCAGGCCGCTGACAAGTGTGTGCTCAGAGTCTCATCAAGCTTCCGGAGCCCAGATCGGGTGTCTTCTGGACTTGTCACCAGCCGACTCTTCGGAAAAAGGATTGAGACCTGGGACAAAGGGATGTATTACAGACTTGACCACGAGAGCAACCAGTGTGGAGAAATCGATGGGACTTGAAATTTATATATATATACTGTTTAAATGAACCCTTCCTGTCACGTATTTTGGCTGTTTGTTTGGCTCTTCCTCATGCAAGGTGGCTGCTCCCCAAAAAAGCAGCTGGAGAGAGAAAGAGAACATCTGTAGTGACCTGGCTGGCAGAGATGTTCCACGCTCCTCCCAAATCACAGCCTTTTCTGGGTGCAGCTTGGAAATGATTCGTCCAGTCTCCCCTTATTTTCCTGCTCCTGTGTCTCTCTGTGGGTTTGCACAGCTCAAGCCTGAGCCCAGCCCCGCAATCACCTGCCCGTTCGTTCCACGATCATTTCCTGGGTACCTGTCATGGAGCAGATGCTGAATGGACCACGTTAAAACAAAGCTTACGAGGCTCACTGAGAACTCGCCCTGGCACCATGCTGTGTGCTCTACCTTCATCCCCTCTCCGACTGCTCCCCACAAGCCAGGCTTAGGGTGCTGGAGAGGACTGCACGACTGAGGCCACAGCAAGCTTCCCTGTGAGTACCCAGTGAACGCCAGCCACTACTATTACTAACACTATGATTGCAAAGCTCTAAGCATTTTGCCTGGTGGGCAAGAAGTTAACACGAACCACACTATTCCTTGCCTTGAGTTAAGGCCCTTTAATCTCGTTCAGCATTCTATTAATAAGAGGACAAATGGGTTTTCCTCCTTGGCAAAATCTCAGTGTTCTTAGGAACCAATGCATACCCTCTGCACAGATGATTCTGAAAGCCAGTGCCAGCCTCCCGCTCCCTCCCCATTGGTGTCTCAGTGACATCCCACTGTAAATAAGTAAGAACTGAAGTCATTATCTACCGCCATCCTGCCACAGCCTGGCCTTTTGCCAACATTCCGGGGCCAACCTCCCCATCCCCAGCCAGGTACCTGTGTGCCATCCCTGACTCATCCCCTCCCTCTCCTCCATCCAGATACCACACCAGCCACCAGCTCCTGTCCAGTCTCCTTCCTTATCCCTCCCTTCTTTCTATTCTTCTGCTGGGCAGGACACATCACCTCCTGCCCGGGCTACTACCATGGTAGCGGTTCTGAGAGTGTGATCTGCAGGCCATGAGGCACCCCAACTTCCTTTCAGGGGGGCTGCAAGATTAAAACTCTTTTCATGGGAATACGGAGATGTTGTTTGCCTGTTCCACTGTGTTGATATTTGTACCAAGGATGCAAAAGCAATAGAGGTACAACTCCTGGAGCTTTTGCAGAAATCAAAGGGAGTGGCCCAAACTGTTGTCACCATCATTGTATTTGCCACCACCAGGCACTCATGGTAAAAAAAAAAAAAAAAAAAATGAAAAACGAAAAAAAAAAAAGAAAAGGCAGTTTCACTGAAGAATGTCTGGATGAAGCTGTATAAATCATTAATTTTATTAAATCTCAACCCTTGCATATACAACTTTTTACTATTCTGCCTGACAAAATAGGAAGTATGGATGAAGCACTTTTGTTGCAGACTCAAGTATGAGAGTTGCCTTGAAGTAAAGCACTTTGTTAATTTTTTTGAGCTCAACTAGCCACTTTTTCATGGACAACCATTTCGCTTGAAAGCACAACTGACAAACTAACCAGACTGAAGTATTTGGTAGACGTTTTCTTGAAAGTAAGTGAAGTGAGCTTGTCCTGTCAAGGGGGGAAAAAATGACAATATTTGTTACCAATGATGAAATTTGAACTTGCAAGTGAAAATTTGAATTTGGGAAAATTCATGTCCACCACCGTGAGCTGGACAGTTTTCCAACAATTAAACACTCTTCTAACAAGACATGTGGTAATGTTAGCGAATGTGATCTTTTGATATTTTAAAATGAAATGCGCCTAGATTTGGAAGATCTGCATGACTCAGTGAACCAATGATTCCCAAATGATGAATGCAGGATGTTACAAAATTGGGCACGAGGGAAGAGCCATCCAAGAAAGAACAATGGATTTTAATGTAGCAGAGGAGAAAGAAATTCAATGATATGGCTTCAGATTTCAGGTTTCAGCTAACCTTGGAGAAAGCACCATTTGTCAATATGGGGTATAATGTCAAAGAAGAATATTTGCAATTTTCTAGAAAGGCTATTAAAATTCTCTTCTTTTTTCCAACTGTGTGTTTGTGTGAGACCAGATCTTCCTTCTATTCTTCGGCCAATATATCTCAACAGATTGAGTGCTGAGCAGATGTGAGAATCCAGCTGTCTTTTATTAAGCCAGACATTAAAGAGATTTGCACAAAAACTGATGCCACTCTTCCACTAAATTTTTTATTTTGAAAAACACAACTATTTTTTTATAAAAATAGGTATGTTCAATGTAATGGGCTTACAAATGAGTTAAAATAAGTGTTTTATAAATGTCTCCATTTTAATTTTGAATCCAATAAACATTGATAAATTTAACCCACATAAACAACAATGATAATTAAAACTATACATTTAATAAGTGCTAGTGAATAATAAACATAAATATGTATAAATAATTAGTAAAATAATAAATAATTTTCAGGAATGAGACCCCAAAGTCTAAGAACAATTAATGTACTACAGCTGGCATTCTCCGGACCACACTTCTGCATTCTAATTGTGATTGCTATCTCATTGTCTCATCAGAAACGCGTGTCCCAGTAACTGATGAGAACAAAGCAGGCAGGGGCAAGGTCCAGATCACAAGGAAGAACTCATTCCACAGGCACAGCCCGGCCCCCATCCCCCTCCACGGGAGTTAGGTGTTTGCACAGGTAACTAGCGATGTCATCACACACAAGGAACGGAGAAAGGGAGGGTGGAAAGGAAGTATGAAGTCACAATAATTGTTGACACTTACCAGGTGGCTACTGTGAAACCAGCCCTTGGACTCAGCAGCTGAGTTAGGGACACACAGTGCCAGGCCTCGTGTAGTACCAAGAATGGAGAGGTGAGTCAGAGTGGGTGGGGCAGCCCCTGCTGGCTGCCTCCATAGAGACAGGAGGGCTGAGTGGTCAGGCTCCTAGATGTTGCTGCTGGATGCCCTGGTTCAGATCCCCATTCTGCCACTTGCTATTCTGACAATCTATCCAAGTAGCAACCTTAACTTCTCTGGACCTCACTTTTGTCATCTGTAAAATGGGATAATGATACTTATCTGGTGAGGGTTAAATGCATGAACATCTATAGCCCTATTAGGACAATGCCTGGCATAGAATGAGCGTGATGTGTGTACTCGACCAACGACTGTTTTTCTTTCCTTTTCTTTGCAGGCAGAGCCTGTCTGCCACTCCTAAGGCTGAAAATGCCAGCTATTCATTTGCCCCAGCCTCTTTTGGCTCAATTCTAGACAATGAGATCTGAGGGAAAGTTGGCTGGCATGGAAATTCCATTTTTTTCTTGCTTTTGGACATAGTGTTGAGAGGACATGGTGTTGGGAGCAGGGGTGAACATCAGGGGGAAGCATGAAAAGAATCACGCAGTAGCTGACCCAGAGCCTGACATTGATCTGCTGAATTATTTTACGCGGGCCTCTCACTGTTGTGGCCTCTCCCGTTGAGGAGCACAGGCTCCGGACGCGCAGGCTCAGCGGCCATGGCTCACGGGCCCAGCCGCTCCGCGGCATGTGGAATCTTCCCGAACCCGTGTCCCCTGCATCGCCAGGTGGTCTCTCAACCACTGCGCCACCAGGGAAGCCCTGATCTGCTGAATTAACCAAGCCTGTGCCCGCTTGCCTCCAGAGGATCCCAAGGCTACGAGAGATTCCGTGATGCGTCCAGGGAATCAGGGCTAGTAGGAGGAGATCACCGTCATCGTGATTACTCTGGGAAGCAGGTATTATTTCTAGGATTAAACAGCTGAAACTCAGAGGTTATATAATTTGCTGAAGATCACACAGCTAGAAAATGATGGGACAGAGATTCCAGCCCAGGTCTTCAAAGCTGGGGAGAGGGGCTAGATGAAATACAGGACACCTATGTAAGCTTGAATTTCAGATAAACAACACTTTTTAAAACGTATAACTACGTCCCATTCAATATTTGGGATCTACTTATACTAAAAAAATGTGTGATTTACCTGAAGCTCAGGTATCCTGTATGTTTATTTGCTAAATCTGGCAACCCTATAGATCTGGGGACCTTGATTTTGTGTCCCACTGCAAAGTTGCTGTGCTGAGTTCACCCAGCATGCCAGCCACCTAAATAAACAAGGGACCAAACTGGACGGTGTGATCAATGTTCTAACTGGGATAGAAATGAACTGGGCCCGACTAGACAGTGTAGGGCAGTGGCAGGCGTCTGAACTTATGCTCCGGCTTTACCTGGGGCAAGTTCATTAACCTCTCTGGATTGCGTTTATTTTTCTGCAAGCTGACGAAAAATACCGGTACTTAAGACCAAATGAGATCAGATCCCTAAAGTGCTTAGCTCTGTACCTGGCACTAAGTGCTCCATAAAAGCCTCTATTCTTCCTCCTCCTCCTTGTAATGTCATTTTGAGGTATTACTGTGTGTGCTATCATCACCGTTATTGTTTCTATTATTAGCGTTAAGTGCCTTGTTTATTATTAACGTTAAAGGCCTTGAGGCCTGCTGGAGGAAGGCCTCTTCTTAAAGCCACTTCTCTTTGTGCTGCCAGCAGAGGGCGCCGTTGTCTGACACAGAGGCCACCAGCCGGCCTGTAGCCACTTTAAAGATACGTCTGGGATCAGGCTGCTTCACTTGGCCTGCGGCTCACTGGGGAGGGAGGGGTGGCAGCCTCTGGGCCCCAGGTTATAACTCAGCTCGTACTGCCTCAGACCTCAGACCTGTCGCTGCCCCCTCACCAGCGCAGTCCCATCCAAGGAGCCCCTGTCTGGCGTCCCGTTTGGGGGATTTTTCTAACAAGGCCACCTCTGGACCGTTTATTTCTTTCAGCTCTTACCAACCCATGTCTGGGTTTTTGATAAAAAGCTCCATGGAGATTAATCAGAGGAGGCTCCGTCGATCTTTCTCCAGGATCTTTAGGCATGGGAGAGATGGATGGAACTGGGTTTGAATCCCTGGCGCTCCACTCACTTGCCATGGGACCTCGGGCATGTTGGGCCACCCCTCTGAGCCTCAGTTGTCTCATCTGTGAACAGGGAAAGGTTGCACCCAAGGCCGGGAGGAGCTGGCGTTAGCAATGCGCTCGCCCCACATTGCTAACACCTGGGGGCTCAGTCAACGGGGCATGTCTTTGTTTCTTCTCCAGACTCAGGAGAATCTTCCCTAAGAGTCCATGCAAAGAAGGCTCTAGGCCAGTGATGAAAATAAGAATTGATTTGCCTGTCATAGTTTCCAAAGAAGTCATCACATTGGTTGTTGTTTAATCTTTACAAGAACGCTGTGGAAGAAGATGTATTTTTATACCCACATTATAGCAAACGTGTCCAGTTGAGGTCATGAATGGGGCATTTCCTCCAATGAAGGGTGAATGGCCTGTGAAAAGCTGGATGTTTCAGTCTGGACATCATTGTCTGGGACCCTTCGATGGCCGGCGAGTGGTTTCTCTGTGTCAGGAGCTCGGCACGGTTCTTTGTAGGAATTCTTCTATTTGATCCTCACAGCAGCCTTAAGGGATAGGCATGGTTTCTACCTTTGTTTTACAGAAAAAGAGACTGAGGCCGAGGATGAAATGCAGATTCCCCTTTGCCAGGGGGTCCCTGAGGACCCCCTACCCCCGGAGCCCTCACAGAGCCAATGTGGGACCAGGGCACAAAGTGACTTAGTGACAGTGGCCCTGGAGAGGCAGCTGAGGCAGACGATGAGAAGACCGTGCCTGAGGTCCTGGGGGACCCTCCAGGGCTCCTAGATGCCTGTGCCTGGTGTGGGCAGGCCTGTACCCCGGAGGCCCCACAGCCAAGGCACAGCCACTGTCACGTCACGGTCAGGCTGGGGAAATCTGAGGTTCACCTTTAAAGGTCTGCAGTGACGGGTTGACCTATGTGTCATTTCCAGGAGTTAATTCAGAAACGGGAGGTGATTTTCTGGCCAGCTCTTTAGACTGTCGCACATCACTGATTAAGTGAAAGCCTTTGCCTGTCGCCCAGTTCTGAATTGAGCCCTTTGCTCCACCTTTACAAACAAGATGGTCTCACCTCTGAGGGCAGCTTCCCTCACCTGCAAAATGCAGGTAAAGACCACTCCTTCCTAGGGCACTGGGGCTACTTAGTGACACACGGTGTGATGTGCCTGACTTACCAGGTGGCACTCACTCTTCTTTTCTTTCCTCCATTTTCTTTCTCCTTCCCTCCCTCCCTCTTTCCTTCCCTCTCCCTCTCTTTCCGTTTCTTTCCTTTCTTCATTCATTCAGAATAAACTGTAATGGACGAAGAGAACAGACTTGTGTTTGCCAAGGGGGAGAGGTGGTGAGGGAGGGATGGATTGGGAGTTTGGGATTAGCTGATGCAAACTAGTATATATAAGGTGAATAAACAACAAATGTTCCCTGTAGAGCACAGGGGACTATATTCAATATCCTGTGATAAACCATAATGGAAAATAGCATGAAAAGGAATGTGTATATATACGCATAACTGAATCACTTTGCTGTACCATAGAAATTAACACAACATTGTAAATCAACTATACTTCAATAAAATAAATTAAAAAAATAATCACCCGTGATGCCCTCTGTAGTCATTTTGGCTCTGCTCAGGGTCCAAGTGCCCTTACTCTCTGTTAAGCCAATTCATAGCCACTGTGACGATGACCATCCAATGGGCACTTGAGAACAGATTATCCCAATGCATCTGGGAGATGAAGCTCCAATGCAACCCACTGTTCCCTTACAAAAACAAGATAGGCCAGACATCTCCCTGGACACAGCTGGTTTTCATCAGTTCTCCACGAGACAGTTTTGCCCCATTTATTTTTGATCACTGCTGACCATGATAATTTGCTTTCTTGTCTCTGGTTTTCACATCCCCGTTTCAAGGAGAGACCAGCGAATATCTGAACAGAAATCAGCGTTTCCCGCCGAAAAGGGATGCAGCGTGGTGTGTGTTTGCTGGTGGGAGACGAGGAAGAAAGAAGACGGAATATGATCCACGAGGGATCTACCTGGGAAAGATGGGACAGGTAGAAAGAAGTGAGCTTCCACGTCTGTCAAAAGGTGTGACCAGAGATGCTTACATCCCTCGCTGCCAAAGGATGAGAGAGGGACGGCTTTCTCTGCAAAATCCCTTTCCTTTCCAAGAAGGCAGTAAAGTTGCATAGCAGTTCATTTTAAAAAGTCAGCCGCCTGTGCCAGGTGATGGCACATCGCCTAAGGATGAGAGCTGGTGGACACAAGGGGAAGTGAGGGCCCTGGAATGGAGGGGCTGGTATTCATTTCAATGTTGCTAATACTTGTTAAGATACAATGTGTGCAACATGTAAACACAATAATAGTATCACAGGGAAGTAAAGAACATTTTGTCAAGGTCTTTTTTTGCTCCGTTTCTCCCTCCAGCCAATGAACCAGCTATATAAAGAATCCAACTGATGACACAGAAGAAAGAACAAAGATGAACGGTGGTGAGGAAATCTGGGCTATCTCTCTGTCCATTCAGAGAGAGTGAATCTGAGGTTGTCCTGGTAAGTGGCAGCTCAGATGGTGAAGCATAGGGTAGCAGCTGAGAACACTGATTTTTACAGCCAGATGGACCTGGGTTTAAATCCTAGCAACATCACCTGCTAGCTGTCAGACATAGGGAAAGTTTTTTAAACTTCAATAAGTCTCGGTTTTCTCATCTGCAAAATGGGATAAAATGCTAATGATAGTAATGTCATGCCTCCTAGGACAGTTCTTTCCAACCAGTCCTCAAATCCTATTAAGATTTCCTTGAAAATACCTTCCAAATCCATCCTCTCGCTTCCATCCACACTTAAACTGCCTGGCTCGGTTCACACATAATGTCCCCTGGACTATTCGGGGGCCCTGACTGGTCTCCCTCTTCCAGTCTCCCCTTCCAGTCCACCCCTCACCGTGCACCTGGAGGGAGTGGGGCTCCACCACAGAGATCCAACCACACCCTCCAGCGGTCTCTGCCACCTTCTGTCAAGACCCAGTGCCTTCGCGGAGAATTGTGTTTGTCAGAAGTGGTCCAATTGAAAGTGTCAGAAACCCAGGTCAAACTGGATTAAGAAAGTAATGAAAAGGGATAGGGGAGTCTGTTCAGGTCTTCCAAGGCAGCAGATGCCAAGATGGAAACAGACATGCAAGAGATTTAATGGAGGGTACACTTGGGAAGGTTCAAGGGGAGGGAACAGGCTGATTCAGCTCTGATCCTGTGAAGGAGAGAAGGAAGGAAGGAAGGCTAGGTAGAGTTTCAGACTTCAGTGCAATTTCTAACAAAGTTTCCCAGTGGGGAATCTTACAACCAAAGTCACCAGGGACAGTGCTCCCAGATGCTGAGCCTTTGGCTACAAGCAGCCCAGTGTTGCAGGGAAAGGAGGGAAGCCAGCCTAGGAGCAAATGCAGTGGAAGGTGCAGAGGGTCTGTCAGTCAACTATGCTTGCACAGTGGCAGGTTTGGGTGGCACATTTACGTGGCCACCACAGGGAAGGACCTGCGGGGTCACACAACCCAAAAGTCCAGAATCAGCATTGCTTCAGGCGTGGCTATATCTAGGTGTCCAAATGACAACTCCACAATCTTTCTTCACTTCGTGGTCCTGCTTCCTCAGTATGAGCTCAATTTTCCAACAGGTTCTCTCCATGTGGTGGTCAAGTCACCATGAGCGACTCCAGGCTCACCTCTTCTCAGTTTCAACTCCAGCCAGAAAGAACCTACCTGTTTCTTTCCTGAGCAAATCTCCCAGAAATAATAGCCCTGATTGGCTCTGACTGGATCGTGTGCCCATCTCTGAACCAATCACTGTGGCCGAGGGGGAGAGCCATGCTCTGACTGGCCGGTCCTCTGGGTTAACTGCCACCCCTGGAGCTGAAGGAGAATCAGTTTCCTCTATCACACCTGAGACTGGAGGAAGGGGTGGTTCCCTGAGGAACCCTGGGAAAAACTGGGGTGCATTTAGTGGAAGGAAGGGAAAGGGACGTTGAGTAAAAACAACAGGCGTCCTCCCTCCGTAGATCATTCTTTACATTATTCCTGGAAGCACACCCAGGGGCCTTTCAGCTATCTCCTGACGGACAACAAACCACCCCAAAACTTAGTGGCTTAAAATACGTGATCTATAACTTCTCGTGAGTCTGTGGGGCCTTTGGGCAGTCCCAGACTGCTGGTCCCAGAGTCCCAGAGTCTGGGAGTCTGGACTCTGAGACTGTGGGTCCCAGAGTCCCACAGTCTCTGCTGGTCTCACCTGGGGTTGCTCACGGGACTGCATTAGCTGTCTCCTCTTATCCTCCACCTGCCCTCTCCGCCCCCCACCCCGCCACGCACTCTCCCATCCTTCAACAGCTACCTTCAGCCACTTCACCTCAGGTGATCTTCCCCCAGCAGGGAGGACAAGGCTGTCACTTGTACCACACGGATGGCATTGGTCCAAGTAGGTCACAAGGACAGTCCAGAGTGAGGAGGGGAGGAAACAGCTTCCACCTCTTGAAAAAAAGGAGCAGCAAAGAATCTATTTTTAATCCACAAAAATGAAAATGAGATTGGCCTGGGGAGGCGGTGTCTAGATTTGCCTTAACAGCTGAAAGTCTGTGGAGATTTCCCGTGCCACTTTCCTGGCCAGGTCCACAACCCTGCTCCTCAGTTTCAGCCTTTTTCTTTAGAGATTTGGGGTGTGGCTGTGACATCTTGAGGGGGCTGAGGTGCTGGGTCTGGCCCAGGTGAACAAACACAGAAGCAAGGCATTTGGCCCCCAGACTCTGAGCACTTGAAGGGGAGGACGGTGGTCACCTTTCATCCCAGTGCTGGGCCCAGGAAGCTGGGACATATGCAAGCAGCAAAGCCTTTGGGACATGCAGACCCAAGTCCCCATTCTACCTTTCTCACTTGTATGGGTGAAAGCTCACAGCTATTTCTCCAGCACCCAGTATAGCACCTGGCACATAGTAGGTGTTCAATAAACGTTTGCTGGATCAATGAGTAAACCTCTCTGAGCCTTATTTTCTTCATCTGAAAAATTGTGGTAACAATAGTAACAGTAATAGCTAGTGCATTCAGTGTGGTAATGTCAAAACCCAACTCTTCTTCACAGCCCATGAGGTTCTGCATGATTTGGACGCCATGTACTCTGCAGCCTCATTCCATACCAAGTCCCGTGGCTCTCCGCACTGCAGCCACCTAAGCCCTATTCCAAGTTCTCAGAGTCACCTTACCTCAGGACATTTGCATATACTATCTTCTGTGCCAGATGTACTTCTCTCTCCCTCCTAACTTAGTTAACTGCTAGCTATTTCTCAGATTCCAGCCCCCTTAGCACTTCCTGGGATAAGCCTCTCCTGACCCTCTGGACCAGGCTGGATCCTCTGGCATGCTTTCGGAGCACTGTGTGCCTTTTCTTTTCAGCTCTTCTCAGAGGTGTTATTAGTCAGGGTTCTCCGGAGAACAGAACTAGCAGAAACAGAATACACACACATACGTGCACACACACACACACACACACACACACACACACACACACACACACCACGTTGGAAAATATTGCATTAAAACATTACTTATCTCAAGAGAGATTGAGAGAGAGATACATTATAAGGAATTGCCTCACACAGTTATGGAGGTTGAGAAGTCCTATAATCTGTCATCTGCAAGCTGGAGACACAGGAAAGCCGGTGGTATAATTCCAGTCTGAATCCTGAGTCCTGAGAACCAATGGTGTAAGTCCCAGTCAGAGGACAAGAGAAGATTGCTGTCCCCACTCGGCAGTCAGGCAGAGAGAGAGCAAATTCTCCTTCCTCTGACTTTGTGTTTTATTTAGACCCTCAACTGATTGGATGAGGCCCACCCTCAAGAGGGAGGGCAATCTGCTTTACTCAGTCTACTGATTCAAATGCTAATACCATCCGGAAGCAACCACACAGACACACCTAGAAATAATGGTTAACCAAATATCTGGGCTCCCTGTGGCCAGATCAAGTGGCACATAACATTAACCATCACAGAGGTAGGAGCTACAGTTTACTTATTACTGTTTGGTTACTGTCAGGCTCCCCAGACTGTCCTCAGTTTTGCAAGACTAGCGATGAGGCTGTTTTGTTCCATAGTGTAAATTCAGAGCTTAGCCCAGCACCTGGCATGTAGTAGGTATATGATACACATTGGGACTGGGTGAATCAAGGGGTGGGTCAATAGATGACTGCCCAGCATGGTGCTATGTGCCAGGAGGGCATTCAAGAACTGTCAGTCCTCTCAGTCAGTATTAGTAACTGTTTATTTAAATGAATTAATGAATGAATGAGCTGGTGAATGGCTGGAACTAATCTATTACACTCATTTGTGGGAGAAGACAGAATCAGAAATGAAATTACAAAGCAATGAGCAAATGTCAAAACAACTTAAGCAAATCACTGCAACAGTTCCCCAGCTGTTCTTCTCATTGTTCTTAAAATAAAGGAATTTCTGCTGGTGAGGGTTGGGGATAAATTTAAAAAGCCACATAAATGAAGAGCAGTGACCCCAAGAGCTGGCCTCCCAGGAAGACAGGCCAGAACCATCAGTGATGGTTGTCCATCTGGGCTGTGAGGGGCTGTCCATGCCTCCAGCACCACAGAAAGCAGACAGAGCTCCCCTCAAGCCATCCCTGTCCCACGGAGCCAAAAACGCACCAACGTCATACCTATAGTTGACTTCGGTTCCCAGCACCTTCCTGTGAATTCTTGGGGATGCACTTTTGAAACTCAACCCAGATGCTGCAAAAGGACCAGAGGGTGGGTGCTCCCCCACATACCTTCCCCAATGTCACAGCTGCAGACCAGCAGGCCTCTGCAGGGCCCGCGCACACAGTCGAAGCCACCAACGGGCCAGGCTGGGACTTGAACCCTGCTCCAGCATGTCAGAGTTGGAAAGGAACCTACAATATGCCCCCTTTAAGCAGACTGGAAAACTGAGGCCCAAAGAGGGAAACTGGATGCCCAATTTAAGTCACCAATTTAAGTCAGCCGTGTCATGCCAAGTCACAGTGGAGTCTAAGGCAAAAGGAGACATCTGTAAAACCTATGCTGCTTGTATTGTAAAATTTAAAATTTGGTATTTTGTTCATCATGATTTTTGCATTAACTTTGATGTTGGAAAACGTTGCATCGTAACATTACTTATTTTGATTACTGAGTTTTTTGGACATCCCTTTAAATTCCTCTCCAGAGGCAAGTGCCTCACCCCAGTGAGGGAGTCAGGGTAGAGAGTCAGGGTAGCATCTTGGACCCGTATTCCCTGTGGGGAAGCACACCACCCTGTCTCAGACGGGCAGCTCAGACTTCTGGGAGGAACTGGCTTTGTGGGTGGGTCCACCTGGACCCCAATCCCACCTCTAGCATCACCCCCAAACCCTACTTGGGTGACCATGGGCTGGCCGCTGAACTTCTCTGAGCTTCAATTTTCTCTTTCTAAAAGTTTGGCAGTCCCTCATTTAGACCCAATTGATTTTTTTCAAGGGTCTACCATGTGCCTGGCTCCGTGCCCGGCCCTGGGCATGCGCAGAGGCCGGCTGAATATCAGAGACAAAATACATAAATTGCTTAGGGAAGAGCCTGAGGATGGGGGCCTGAGACAATATTATCATCTCCTCTTCCGAGCCGGTAGCTATTTAATGCTTAGTATCCCATAGGCCAGCCCTGAACGCTCTCAGCCTCTGTGGCAAGTGACTCTAGTCCGGGTAGGCTGCTCCTGTTCTACTCCGGATGCTCCAGAAATCTGACCTCTGCCTCTTCCATCCTCCCCGCCCTTCTAGCCTCATTCCCCGGCTCCTGGGTGTGAGATAAGGCTGCCGTCTCCTGCCCCTTTCTCTTCTGTCTGGCCCGGCCAAGCTAGCGTATATGATCTTAGTTTTCTATATTTCTAGCAACGGGGGTGGGGGACATGGCAGGGGGATGGGGGACTGGCCCAGAGCTTCTGGGCCTGTGGAAGACACTGGCCACAGGGGGTGTTTAGCTTTCTGCCCCACTGGTTGTAATTCTGGAGGCACCCGAGCTGCTTGGGATCAGGTCCCTCTGGCTGTGATGACAGGCCTTCAGCAGGCACTATAATTGCAGTTAAAACCACCCATTTTCCTCCTGGCAAGCTCTAGTTAAAGAGGTGCTAGCAGGCAGCCTGCTTGTCTGCAGTGAGGCTGATCAAAGGGCTGAAGGCATCTGTTTTGTCTCTGTTTTCTTTCACCACCCCCTGTCCTTTGAAAAAAAAAAAAAATAGTTAAAAAGTAATTTATGAAAATGAATACCCGTCCTTCTCCGGAGGCTAAAAGGCAGACACATATTAGAGATATTCAATGTGCATTGCGTGTTTTTTACACTTCGGTCACTTTTATAATGAGAAAATTGGAGCTAGAGAGCGCTCCTGATATGTCCGCTTCCATTAAAACCTCTCTGCAGTGTTTTTTATAATATCAGGCCTGACTTTTTACACCCTGAGGATTTCCTGAAGAAGATTAAACTCTCCCACCTCCAGCCTGTGATGGGCGATTGTGTCCTGACTGGTCTACAACCCCGCAGGCTTCCCCACCCACGTCTCCCAGTTTTCCTGGAGCCCAGTGCAGAGGTTGTCCTGGGTGAGGCTGTCTGGGACTCCAGCCTCTGCCTGCTCTCAGGCTCCACAGCTTTGGAACTTTCTCTTCACCTGACGGCACAAAAAAAGGTTTTTCCATTTAGAAATACATACACCCCCTCCCCTCGCACATTGCTTTCCTCTTTGGTTTACAAAGACGATAAAGGCATACGTGAGAATGAAATATCCTGAGCAGATAGGGGACGAAGAACCTGCCTGGGACTCTCAGGAAATGGGACACATTTAAGGAAACCTTAAGAGAATAATTCACCAAAACAAAACAAAAACAACACATGTGATGTCTCAAAGCCATGTCGAAGTTGAGGGAAGTCGCATCAGCCACGCTCCACACTGCGTGAAGGTCTGTGGCTTTGGTGGAAGCTTTAGCCCGATTTGTCATTCACGCGGTCATTTACATGTTAAAGCATCACCATGTAGGTCCAGGAGCTGGGAACACAGAGAGGTCCTGGTCTGCCGGGCACCATGTTTGAAGGGCTCACAAGGTACCTTAGAAGCTCCCTGTCTTGAATTTCTTTCCCATCCCCATGTGCCAAGACTCTGCCAAGCCTTCCAGAGGTGTCCGATAAGGACCAGTTATGCCCTGTTGGGTTTCTAGCCTGCCACCTTTAAGGGTTAATTCCCCACCCTCCTTGCTACCCTCTTTCTTGGTTTCAGAGTCCCTCTGGAACTCAGAATAAAAGAATCTGCACATGTGTACAGAGCATTCATAGTTTTCAGAGTATTTCCAAAGCCCATGTTGCAACAGAATTCCCACCATGATGCCTTGAAACAGGCATTACTGTTCCCATTTTACAGATGGGGATAATCAGGGCTCTGAGGGAGAAAGATGCCTCTCCAGGACACAGGGCTAGCAAATTGCAGGACCCACGTCTGAATGACTCAGTCTCCCCACCACAACCAGCTTCACAAGGTCGCCAATGAAACAACCCAGGCCTCGACACCCAGCAGACTCTGGCTGGAAACCGAGTCTGACCTTGGACAGGTCACTTTCCTGCCCATCTCAGGGTTTGGAGGGGCCACAGTAATCAGGAGCCTGGTAAAGTGAAGGTACCCCTGCCCTCTCCTTGATGAGGTTTGGCTCAGGGGCAAAGCTTATCCGTTCTTGGGTCCTCCAGGCCCTGGCTGGGCCCTGTGATGTTCCCTTCCCTCCCCTGGGTCTGAATCCTGCCTTGGAAAATAGAACAAATTGGTCAGGCCTGTGGGCATAGAGATGCCCAGACTCTGATCCTATCCTGACTTCATGCTTGCTCCCTCCCAGCAGGCCTGGCGGCTCATTAGCATAATTCAGCGGCCTATTTGTACAGGCCATGTGAACATTCTTTCTGGTTCCCAAACACCCAGAGGAAAGGAAGACTGCAGTCCCCACCATTCAGTAATTCCGTTACACATGCCAGAACGCCCCTCCGTGGTATGGGCAAGCTGATGGAAGTATTTTCTTCAAATGGGCTTTCATTCTCTTCCAGAATGAACTCCCTGGTGTGTCAGCTTTCTAATTCACTAGGCTGTGGGCCTCTGCCTAGGAAAGTTCAGCTGGACTGAATGGAGACATCCTCCCTGCCTGACACGCAGCCCTGACCTGGGTGGATTCCGGGCCACCTTCCCCGCCCCTTCTCAGCGTCTCGGCAAAGACTTGCAGGTTGGTGAGATGTTCAAGGACAATTCCTAGCCATGGGGCAGTCTCCTCTGTAATGGGAGGAAGAAACTGAACACCTACCATGTGTTGAGCACCGCACTAATCCCTTTGCAGAGCGATGATTACATAATGATAGGCAATGCCTATTTAGCACATACCATGGACCAGATCTTGAGGCAAATATTTTCCATGCATTATATCTCATTCAAGGTTCAGAATTACCCTGAGATCTATACTATTGCTGCCCACAATGTTTTAGGTGTAGATACAGAGAGAATAAATTTCCTGGGATCCCAGTTAACAAGCAATGAGGCAGACATGCACACCCAGCTACGTATGACTCAAAATCCTAACCAACTTTTCAATATCAACTAATGTGATCTTCATAACAACCCGTGAGGATCAAGTTGCTAATTCCATTTGATAAATGAGAAGATTGGGCAAAAAATTGTATGTAACTTGGCATCTCTCCTGAGATCATATGTCTGCTGAGTGGGAAGGATGAGATTTGAACTCAGGAAGCCTAACTTGAAAGTGATGTACTCAAGGACTAGGCTCTAAAGCCCCACTGGATCCTTGAACATCATTCCCTTGAGGCTAAATGCCCTTTGCCCGACCTAAGCAGCAAGCTTCTATTCATCCCTCAAGACCCAGTCCAAATGTCCCCTCCTCAAGAAAGACTTCCCAAATTATTCCAAGTATATTAGTGCTTCCTTCCCCATGCCCTTAGATAACAAAGTCTGTATCCCCAATTGTCACTTTTTGTTTGTATCTGTATCTCTCACTAAATAGTAGCTCCTTAATTATGGAGTCCAAATCTCATTTGTCTGCATATCCTTCAACTTGGCACAATGTAGACAGCTACGTAGTACTGGAGGGTAGACAGCAGCTCATTTATTTCAGCCATCTTGGGATCTTCAAATATATCACTGGGTGTTTTGTACCCATATAACATTTTTTTTTTTTTGTGGTACGCGGGCCTCTCACTGTTGTGGCCTCTCCTGTTGCGGAGCACAGGCTCTGGACGCACAGGCTCAGCTGCCATGGCTCACGGGCCCAGCCGCTCTGCGGCATGTGGGATCTTCCCGGACCGGGGCACGAACCCATGTCCCCTGCATCACAGGCGGACTCTCAACCACTGCGCCACCAGGGAAGCCCCATATAACATATTTAATAAATATAGATCAGTGTTTCCAAATTGAGTGTGAACATTAGAGTCACATGGGAAAGTTTTAAAAATACAGATCCTCCCGCTCAACTTTTCCATTCACAGGAAGCCTACCAGATCACACACTGTCATGGCTAATATGGTGTCTGTCCAGGACCCAATCATCCACCCTCTTCGGGAGGAGTGTCACCTAAGCTGACGCAATCAAAGTTATTCCCTGGGAATTTTCTCCTGGAATCATGTGGAAGAAGAGTTTTCTTTGTTCTTCCAGTCATAGAGCTGGAAAATTGTGAATCTATGATGGGCAGCAACTGTGTTTCCCAGCCCATGTGGAAGGCCCGTCTCCTGCAGGAGGGGGGATGGGGAGAGAAAGAGAAAAAGAAAGAGAGAGAAAGAGAAAAAGAGAGAGAGAGAGGACATCCAGCCATCCCAAGGTTCACTGAACCCTTGCACTTTTTGAAGTTTGATGAAATGAGACAAATTCCCCTCTTACTCTTAGGCTACTTTTTGAGAGGTTCTGTCACTTGCAAATGCTAGTGTGTGATATGTACATATACATTATGGGATAGGTATACATTTTAATGAATTAGAGTGTTAAACAGTACTTTTATATAAAAAGATAAATAAATAAATATGAAATGCTGCTCAAAACCTGACCCAGTGGCACAAGATCATATAGTACTTAGCTCACGCCTTCCCCTCCATGAATACGTTCTCTCACCTGACATGGTCTATGTATGTGCCCAAAACTAACGGAAAGAATGTGGGGTGACATCAGATTTTCTCAGCTGCCACAATCAAGTGGAATCCAGTTTTCTGAAGACAACGTTCTTGAGAGGTGATGGAATCCTACTTCTTCAAACAGAAAACTAAAGGGAAAATTGAGGGCCATGAACACAAAAGCAAATGGATGGAGAAAATCATCTATGAGTTTGGATATACAAAGACATTTTTTATTGTTATTTATGGGGATTTAAGGGATCTTTGAGGGCAGTGTTGACCTTCCCTGCTCTTAACTTACTTGCTGACTTCACACCCAATAAGATCAACCTCCACACTAACTAATAGGTTGTTTCTTAATATTGTTTGGCCAGTAGAACTAGTCACTGGTGACTTTTCAGGAAATACTGTGAGCTACCTCTTGGCCCATATACTCTCCTTCAGAACAATCCCTGCCCACGTTTCTCCATAAACTTGTGTTCACTTGTCTATTACAGTGAATGCAGGTACACCACTCGTTAAGCCATCAGCTAAGCACCTGCTACATGGCAGGCCTGTACTGGCTTCCATGGCCCCCAACATAGATCAGAAGTGGCTCCTGACCTCCAGGAGCTCATAACCTCTAGTGAGACATAGACAAGGAAATATACAGGGTATCATGTGCTTTGACAGAGAGATCTATAAAAGGTGGTCCAAGCACAGCTGAAGGGTCCACTACCATTAGCAGCAGGTCAGGAAGGTTCGTAAAACACAACAACTTTGATCCAGGTTTTGACGTATATGTATGAGTTTACCAAGTAGAGAGAGAAGAAGAGCGTCCTAAGGCTGCATTCGAATATTTTCCAATTCAAGTTCAAGAATTATGTCCCCAAATGTGTACCTCACTGTAAAGGGTCTTTTTTTTTTTTTTTTCCTTACAAAAAATTGTGGAAGAGGGAAGAATTTATATCTCACTTGGAGATTTGTCTGGGACCTTTTCCTAACCTGCACAACTGCCTCCTGAGGGAAGGAGAATCTGGTAAAATATCTTATGTCTAAAAGCCACAAAAATATACAGAGCAGGAGCTAAGTTTGACATATAAATATATTAAATAAATGCATTCACAGCTCAATTTCCTCACCCTCTGACTGCCAGTAATTTATTCAGACAGCTTCAGCTGAAACCATTTCTCACTTGATATAATAATCTGGAAAGGTGTGTTCAAATTTTCTTCATTCTGCAGGGGCTTTGTCCTTTTCTTGCCAAGAAAGCACTACATCCCTGGGCCTCTGGCCCCTCTGAGCTGAGGTAGGTGGGGAATGGACTCAATCCTCTCTGGCAGGAGAATCAAATGATTTTTGTGCTTTGAAATGTTTTCTTTCAATTCAGCTTTGATAGATGTGTCCAGTGCTAAGTAAGGCTTTCATCGTCATTTACAATGACCCAGGGAAATGGGCCATGTGATTCACCCTCTTTTATAGGTGTGGAGTCTGAAGCTCAGAAAGTGAGGAAGAAAGAAGAGGAGGAAGAAGGGCAAAGAGAAAGGAAGACTTAATAAGCACTTACTTTCGAAGGTACTTTTCAAATGCGAGATCTAATTTAAGTCCTCCCAACAGTCATAAGAAGGAGGAATTATGGGCTCATTTCACAGCTGAGAAAATGAGACTCTGAGAGGTGAAATAACCCTTAGAAATCATCAAGGCCTCCATGTGACCCCAGGTCACCCCAAGGCCTCCTTACCTGAGATCAAATGCCAAGGCCTTCTGACACCATCACTCTGCCTCTGAAAGGCTGTGCTGGGGACCTACTAAGTGCCTGTCAGTTGGAGGGGTATGAACAAAGGGGAGATATGGATCCTACCCTCCTGGCTGAGAGGCTCGGCAAAATCCTGGAGAGATGTCCTTCCCCGTGCACTCGAAGAGGCCACTCTCCAGCCTGTCAAAGGGTAGGAGATCTTATAAGCAAACGAAGCCTCTGGCAGGAAGGCAAAGCCTGCTCAACTTTTCCATTCGCAGGACAAAGTGTTCAGCTGGGGCCTCAGAAGCACTTAACCCCCGGGTCAAGTGAACTTGCTGAGTTTCAAAGGCAAATCAGGCTGAAAATGTGCCCACTCTGATAAAGAGGTTTAAGGCAAGGCGTTGGAATACCATCCTTCTCCTTGCCCTCTTGCGCTCCAAAAGGCCAGCTTCTAACAATCTCCATCCAGTGCGTAATCCACTTGTTACCTAATCCAGCCCCAGAAAAGGCATCTTTTGGTTACAGAACCAATTAGGACTTGTCACTCAGGGTAACAGAGGCCCCGTAAACCATAATGCACGCCCCTGCTTCTTCATCTATTCAGCAAATGTGCCCTAAATCCTCCTATGTGTAGCCCTGGCCAAGCACTTTCTGGTCCAGGTACACCATTCATTCCTCACCATAACCAAGGGAATGAAGATTGGTTCCTTCATAAGACAGACCAGGAACCAAGCTGAGAACGATGGTCAAGGTTTGCTGGTAACCTGGTAAAGGGCGGAGACAGAGTTAGATTTCATGCCTCTCTATTGCCAAAGCCCACGCTTTTACCTTTTTTCTTCAGCTTTACTGAGGTATGATTTATAGATAATCATTATATATATTTAAGATGTACAACATGACGTGTTTTTTTTTTTGTTTTGCGGTACGCGGGCCTCTCACTGTTGTGACCTCTCCCGTTGTGGAGCACAGGCTCCGGATGCGCAGGCTCAGCGGCCATAGATCACGGGTGCAGCCGCTCCGCGGCATGTGGGATCCTCCCGGACCGGGGCACGAACCCGCGTCCCCTGCATCGGCAGGCGGACTCTCAACCACTGCGCCACCAGGGAAGCCCAACATGATGTTTTGATATATGAATCCATTGTGAAATGATGCCCCCAATCCACCTAATTAACCTTTCCATCACCTCACGTAGTTATTTTTTTGGTGAGTGGTAAGAACATTTAAGATCTACTCTCTAAGCAAATTTCAAGTATACAATAGTTTATTATTATCTATTGTCACCATGCTGTACCTCAGATCTCCAGAACTTATTCAGCTTATAATGGAAAGTTTATACTCTTTGACCAACACCTCCACACCCCTGCCCCAGCTCCTGGCAATCACCATTCTGCTGTCTACATCTAGGAGTTTGACTTTTTTAGATTCCACATATAAGTGAGATGGTGCAGTATTTGTCTTTCTCTGTCTCCATGCTTTTTCTACTGATTTCCCTCAGTTTCTTTAAAGCTTCAGCCAAATTTTTAAAAATCATTAAACATTTTAATTAAAATGTGAAAGTAAAGATCCCACCACCCTAACACAATCTCTTTTCATTTGTTCTGTCTCAGATATAGCACTAGTTGAATAATTGAATGGAAGGGTGATGGATGGATGGGGGACGGATGGGTGGATGGATGGATGGATGGACAGATGAATGGATGGGTAGATGGATGAATGGATGGATGGATTATGGATGGATGAGTGACGTATGGATGGATCAATGGGTGATGGATTAATTTTATTTCCTTTGCATCCAGGACTTCTTCTGATCTAATCCACCTCTCATTCGAGCCATAATTTACACACATGCTGCATGTCCCCCAGCACCCACCTCCATTCTCCCTCCAAGAGACTGGAGTAAATCAGGATTGAGGAGGCAATCTTGCCAATGTTCTGGAACGCAACGTGCCTGAGGTTAGAAAGGAGGGCTGAGGACAGCTGCGTCCTGAGTCAGAGCCCACTCAGGACTGCTTGGCTGCATAACTTCTTGTGTCATAGAATAAAGTGGACAGCTAAAGCTGGATAAGGTAGACGGCTGTTCCAAGTGCTGTAGAGCTACTGCTCCTGGACCAGGGAAGAGGGAAGCCTGTTCCTACTCCCTCTGTTAGAGACCTGTGAATCTTATAGAGTCACAGGTTAGGAGGACCTATGAATCCTATAGAGGCAGCCCGGGTATTAAGAGCCAGCCTTCCATCAGTTTAAGACTGGCTCCAAAGGTAGGATAGATGGGTGTAGAGGAAAGGACATTGGTTTAGGAGTCAGACAAGACTTGAATTGTGACCTAGCTTTACCTCTGATCCTGGGGGAAAGAATCCTGGGAGAATTTCCTAGCCTTGCTGGGTCTCAGTTTCATCTATAAATAGTGGATAGTGATAGTACCTACAACAGGACTGTTGGGCTTGGGGGTCGGCTGTGGGCAATGGTGAGGGCTGCACTGCAGGGAACGGGCAAGTTGCCTGGTACACTGCTGGGGAAATACTAGGTAGGTGCTCAATAGACGTTAGTATACCCATCTCTGCACCTCTGGTCTTTGTGGCTGATTCCTGGAATATAGAAATGGGAATAGCTCTTTGTGTAACTGCATTCTGAATTTCCTATTTTCTTACACACTGGAATGGGAATTCAGCGAGTTTGGTCTTGGTGTGTATTTCACTTGCTAGATCCTGCTTGACTAAACCTGAAGTCTCTCAGTGGAGACAGTTGGAAAAGCCTTCAAAATGTTTAGAATATGATTCTGAATTCACTCCCATTTCCCACAATGATACAAAAGTCGGTTTTCTTCTTCTTACTCCACTGACTCGGCAAAGACATGATCCTCTAAAATAACAGCCCCAGCCCAGGAAAAGGGAGTAGTCCACGCTCTCCATCTGCAGTGTGTCATGAAAGGAAAGGAAAAATAAAGAAAGCTTTAACAATTTGCCATATTGTATGCTTTGGAAGAGCCTGGTAAACTTTCTAGCAAATTGCTTCTAATTATAGGAAACCTTCCTTTGGCTTCAGGAAATACTCACCAGCGTCATTCCAGTTCTCAGTTCTTGGCAGAAGCAGACGTTTCTCCCATTATTATTTCAGTTGGCTTGAGCTATTGACAATGCATTTATCAAACAGGGCAGGGAGCTACCTCCATGGAATAATGCTCTAGAGAAGGCAGAGCTTGGGAGTCCAGTGAGATGGGCCAACAGTTGACATGGTCCTGATGAAGATTCCAGAACCCGTGTCAGCCCATCAGCAATGATGATCTGTCCTATAATCAATTTCTATTTAAGAAGTTACGGAATGCATAGTGCTTATTTTCTTAAAATCTACAGAAACAAGTACAGAAAGATATCAAATTTCTACATCCTCCTTTCCCCAAGGCCATACCCCTTCCCAGGATGGTTTACCATTCCATTGGTTTCTTCTAACCCTGTTCATGCCTTTCAAGAGTCTCAGCTCAGTTGTTCCATTTGGGTACAACATTTGGTCCCATCCTCCAGGGACCTTTTCAGATACTTCTCCTTATATTTCTCTTTGCAATGTATACGTAGTTTAAAAAATATTTTTATAAATTGGATTATGCATTTAGCGATACAACTTGCTTTCTTCACTTAACAGTACGTTTATATTAGAGATCATCCTTGACAGTACCTATAGATGGACTTCATTCATTTAATGGTTACATAATAGTCTAGAATAGAACAATGCAATAGAAATATAACACTGGTCACATTTATCATTTTTAATTTTCTTGTAGCCACAAAGTAAAAAGAAACAGGTTAAATTAATTTAAAAATGTCACACATCATCAAGCTTTGTCTACAAAGTTCATAGTTACTGTGATATCATGGCGTCATGGGAATCTTGGAAGTGGTCGGCTGTTATTTCTGGGAGTTCCCAGTGACTGTCGCTGACACTCATGTGGTGTCAGTGACAGTCACTAAATAACAGGCCCTCCCTTCTTCCTCTCTCTTCTCTGTTCCCACCAGTTCCTATCCACCACCTAAAACTACCTGGTAGAGTCTCCCCATGGCTCTTGTGCATCAGGAGAACATGAATGTTCACTCCAAGGAGGTCATCTATGGAAACTCCCAGAGTTTCCAGTCCATGGGGTGCTGGAGTGCTGGTGGTTTCTGTGCAGAGGTGTGGGGCACCCTTCGTCAACACCCCAACACGTTTGGTCGGCTGGACTCCAAAGCAGTTCTGCTTGAACCCAGAGTTGCACAGAATATTTCTGGAATGCATCTTTCAGTTTCTTTTATGACCTTCCTCTCAAAGGTCTCTAAGCCAGTACAGAGAACCCCGGGGGAAAGCAAACACTGCTTTACCCTTATCCACCTTCTTCTCCTGGCCCATCTCCTAACAAAAATGTTCATTTCTTAGTGTCCCCAAAGCTCCCCCCCCACACATGAATAAGTGTAAATAGTTACTTGGGAAAAGGTCAGGAGCAGGGCAGCTGTGGAAAGAAAAAATAATTAGTTAGTCTGAACCCCAGCTAAGACAGCCCCAAATTCTATTACTCATTCATTTATTCACTCATTCATTCATTCCACAAGGGTTCAGCATCTATTCTGCCCCAGGTCTTTTTCTGGATTCAAGGAATGTCTGATTCCTGCTTTCAGAGACTAAACAGTCTTGTGGATGAGACAGACAGGGAGATCAGCCAACACAACATATGTGGTAAGTGTTGGGCTAATGTTAAACACAAAAAATTGGGCAACCGAGGTTTTTTCTGGAAAGAGAGTGAAGCCAACCTTGACTGGGGGAGTGGCTAGTGGCTAGTTAAGGAACTCCATCATGTGGCGTGTGCAAGGTTAATAGGAGCTGGCCAGGTGGACAAAGGTGAGAAGAGCCCTCCAGGAAGAGAGAACAGTGAGTGAAAGCACAGAGGTGGCAGGGAGATTGGACAGTTTCTGAGACCCCGGGGGTGTGATAGTGTGGAGTATGGTGTGAAGCGGATGCACTTTTGCTGGAAAATCAGAAAAGCCAGCCCAGCTCATTCCTTCCTAGCCACCAAACCAGATTCAAAACATGTCCAAAATGAAACTTAACCATCTTCTCTCCGAAGCTTGCTCGCGTCAAGTGTTGTCATAACGGTTCAGTACGCTCTCCACCATGCCAGTGAGAAACTTTGATCGTCCTGATTCTTCCCTCTCCCTCAAAGCCGCATTTAAAAGCATCCTCGATGACTCTCCAATCCAATATATTATTTACATTCCAACTGCAGCCCTCTTAGTTTACACTCCCTCACCTTTCATGGGGGTGTTGTAGCAAAGCTCCAGACTGGTTGTCTTGTCTTTATCACGCTTCGTTTTATCCATTCCCCACACTGCAATTGCTGGTCATTCAGAAATGAAAATCTGACTCTGCCACTTGTTGTAGAGTTGTTCGTTCACTGGTTCCCATTTTCCTCAAGTTAAAGCATTTAACAAATCGTTTAAAAGATTTGTTAATAAGTTAACTTATAGAATAATCTCCACTTTCCTTTACTTTCCCAATCACCCAGCTTTGGCAAGCCATCCCAATTCCTAAACACATCAGAGCTTTCATATTTTCCATCCTGTTCTTTCTGCCTGGATTTTTTTTCACCTGGGTAACCAGGCTAATTTCCTCTTACTTTTTTAGGACTTAGCTCAAGGAGCTTCTGCTTTCTCTACCCCAACACATCCCTCCCATCCAGGTAGGATAAAATAATTGGTTCTCCATCGGTGTTCTCAAACACTATTGTTCTGTCTCCAATCCTCAACGTACTAAACTGTGATTCCATGATGGCTTGTACAACTCAAGAAAATCTCTCTCGGGGGATACACTGGTCCAATTTCAACATAGCTTCAGGTCCTCAAAAGGCAGAGTCTTGCAATCTGCAAGTGATGAAAAGTATTGAAAGTCTTTGTTGAGCTTCCCTATGGAAATGGCAAAGAGGAGGATGGATTCTCACTAGCACACACCTTAGAAATTCTCTCGCAGTTGTTGGCTCTCTCAATATCCTTCTGTCAACAGTTGTTTTAAAACTAACTCACTCATTCTTTCTCCCTCTCAAATTCTAACTCCCTGAAGCCAACCCTGACCTCTAACTTATATGTTTATTTCTGCCTCTTCGTCAAGGCCCCCAAGTTGCACACATCAAGGGCACCATTCCTGCTCTAGTCTTCAGAGTAGTGCATCTAAGGATGCTACTTTCATAGAATATGATATGAATGGTGCTCCGGGCAGTTTTGTAGTAAGCAAATATGCTCCTTATCTTTCTCTCAGCTCTATTTTATATAGATCAACTTAGTATCTCTGGCTTACTTTATTTTCTCTACACTCTCCCTTAGCCAGTCTCTGGATGCTGACTCAACAAGCAAAGACCTTTCCCATGACAGTCATGGGAAAAAGTGAAACCTCATGAATACCCAGGCAATAATTATTGTTCTTCCTGTTACATCTGTTTCCAAGTCAGTCTTCCTCAGCAAACGGTGAGCTCCTCTAGGTCACGGGCTGTATTTTATCTAGCTCGCATCCTACCACAGGTTCCAGAACATGTAGACTCTCAATTATTGAATCAAAGACTTTTAAAGAGAAACACATATGTAAATGCTTAAACGGCCAGTCACTTTCCAAGATAAAAATATCATTGGACTCATTGCCTTGGTATCACTAATACATCTACCTTATTCTCTTTCAAGGGTCAGCTTCCTTTAGTTACGGGTTTTCAAAATATAGTTTGTGTCAAACAAAAGTTTCAAGGAGAGAAGTTACCTTTGTTTCCTTCAATACATTCTAATTTATTGTTTCTTTCTTTCATTACTATTTTTCCTTTAATTTAAAGCTTGTCATGAGCCACGGAACTGATTTCACTACCTTATCAGTTTTGTTCTATGGTTTGAAACCCAGTGTCCTAATTGATCTTGGGAAGGATCCTTTTTCTATCTGCTCTCCAGCACGCCATCTGTGTGTTTCCCCGACACTTCTCATTTACCTCTGATGACCAGTTGCTGCCCCTGAATATTGTCTCCTCTTTAGGAAAATCTCCCCTCTCCATGGCTTCCAAGGATAAGTAAATGCAGGGCTTCTTAGGAAGAGCAGGTCTCTGATCCTCAACGTGGCAAGGCATGGGTCAAGTTGGGCCTGAGGTCACCATTCAAAGCCCTTCTGGTCTTCCTCTCCATGGGTTTCAGGCCTCCCTTCTACTTGCCCATTGTTCGGAGGGTAACTTGTCTTCTTTTTCTTGTTGTTAATTGATTTATTTTTTATTGAAGTATAGTTGATTTACAATGTTGTGTTACTTTCAGGTGTACAGCAAAGTGATTGAGTTATACATACATATATATGTATTTTTTCAGATTCTTTTCCCTTGTAGGTTATTACAAAATATTGAGTATATTTCCCTGTGTTATACAGTAGGTCCTTGTTGTTTATGTATTATATTTTATATATAGTAGTGTGTATATATTAATCCCAAACTCCCAATTTATCCTTCCCCCCTCCTTTCCCCTTTGGTAACCATGAGTTTGTTTTCCACACCTGTGGGTCTGTTTCTGTTTTGTATATAAGTTCATTTGCATCTTTTTTTTTAGATTCCACATATAAGCAATATCATATGATATTTGTCTTTCTCTGTCTGCCTTACCTCACTTAGTATACAACATGGATGGACCTAAGTTGTCTTGAGCGTGAGCTACTAGTATATGTGTGTACATATACGCACGCAAATACACCCATCCACATGCATACACGTGAACCCCGTGAGCAAACATGGATCCTCAGAGAAAATGGAGTCTCAAGTCATAAAGAGGAAGAGAACATGTTTCCTAATCACCAAATAATTTGTACAATGCCTCTTTCTCCATGAACTCGGTACTTTCTGTTATTCTTTTGAGTAGCGATTTATTACCTGATTGCATGCATCTACCCTCATCCCACTTTCAAATTGTGCCCCTCGAGGGCTGCGAGGAATAGGAAAAGAGCCTGTTTTATACCCTCTGACTGACTCTTCCCATGTGCTAAATTTGATTCGAGCTGGCCATTCCGGGAAACACCGGATTCTATTCCTGGCCTTGGTTTCTGTCTTTGGGACAGATGGGATGACCCTCTTCTTCCAGACACACTGGGGAGATAAGAGAGCTTTGCTGACAATTGAAACTGAACCCAAGACAGAGAGGGAAGCAGTGACGAACCTGTGGAGTCGTGGACCTGTGGGCCTGGATTCCCCCAGATCCCCCAGACATGATGATGTGTGTGAACTCAGTAGACGGCACCCAGCATCTACTTAGGAGGGAATGTTCTCTGACAAACAGCTCTTCTGGATCCATTACAAATAAGAAGGGGGAAAAAACCCAACAACAATAGTAACAGCAGACCTGGCCCAAGCCATTGACTTAGGCAAAGAAAGCACCCTGTGAGAACCTCCATCTCTTGATCCCTAAAATAAAGACCACACACTGCCCTGCCAACATCACACAGCTGCAGGGAGGTGTGCATGAGACCCACGTGGGATGAAAATGTATTCTGAATATAGTTCAGTACCCTGTCAGTGCTGAGTTTAAAAAGAATTACAGATCTACTTAAACGTGAGGCCCGCAAGATACAACTGCGTTCCACGAATGAGAGGAAAAACCTTACATTTACATGCAGGCATTCAGCTGGGTCATTTCACAGACCATATCGCATTTCATTCTCCGAATGACAGTAGGATGAGGCAATGTTATTTTCTCTTTGTCACAGAGGAAGAAAGAGAGGTGCAGGGAGAGGAGCTCACCTGCCCAATTACACGGCACAAGAAGACACTCAGAGTCTGAGCTGAGAGGTAAACCCTGATGGCCCAGCTCCAGGGGCCCTTCTACATCTACTCAATATCCAGTCACCCAAAACTAATCGGAGACACCCAGGGTGGATTCCACTGCACAGGGCAGAAAACCCAGCAATTTCAGGCATAAAAAACCTGGCAAGGAGGCTCTCCATAGAAGATTCCAGGATGGGCAAGCCCTGAGCGGTCTGAATTCACCTCCAGTAGAACACAACTGTTTTCTGACCTCCCTTCCAGATCTGATATTCATGGATTCCGAGGCTTACAGAAAATGAATCATTTCTGAGTTGATCAAGGAACACTGCTTCTTGAAGCCACCAGGCTCCCTATCCTTTGGTGGAACTCCCTGAAGGTGATCACACAACCCCTATCCATTCTGTGGACTTAGAAGCCAATCTCCAAACACGTAACCTTGGCCTTCAGATTCTAAATTGAAGTAGGAGCTTACTCGAGGTGGCTTGGATCCCGAGGACTGGGCTCTTGGAGTTTGGAGACAGCTCTCTTTTCTTAGAGAAGGCTTTATTTTTAAATGTTCCCTGATAGCAGTTACTAGGATACTGCCAGCTTCCTGGCCCCGTTCTGCCAAGGGAGATGAGCCACCTTGGAGAGGCTGTCTGAAGCTTGATGGGGTCGCCGCCCTCTGAAGTTGTTACATCCCCTCAGTCTGTTTTTAGAAGGCTCTTGAAGAGAAGAGATAAACTGCTTGGTGCCCCGGTTCGTGATAACAGGATGGGAAGTTGCCTAGCTGCCTGGATCAGGTGACAGGGGGAGCTGGGATCTTGGAGGCACTGCTGGTTCTACATCAGCACCCGTCTCCTGACCACCGGTCCAGTCCCCTGGATGCCGGGTCACTCCAGGAGCAACTCTCTGAGAAGTTAATCTCACCACATCATGCCCCAGCTCCTTCCTACCTCTCCATCCTCCTTGCCCTCTCCTCCTCTGAATCCTCTCCAAGCCTGCAAGTCTGACATAGCATTTTATGCCTCCACACCCTTGCTTAAGGTGTACCCTCCACCCGGAATGCCTTTCCCCACCTCCTTGGTCTTGCCATCTTCCCTTTGCCCGCAAGATCCAGTTTAAGTCTTACCCCTTCCCAGACCTAGCACCTCTGCATGGCCCCAACCGGATGTGAGTCACTGCATCCCTTACCTGTGCCCTCACAGCCATCTTTGCTTATCCTATCAGAGCACTCATCACACAACATGGTAATTATCCATCCTCGTGTCTCTCTCCCCACAAGGCCGTGACTGTTATGAGGCAGGGACCACGTCCTATTCATCATAACAGCCTCAGGCTACGACATGGTCCAGTTCCTTGCACACAGTAGACATTTAGTAAATATGAAAAAACAAGTCAGTAAGGAAGAGAGAGCGAAGGCAGAAGGGGGAGGGGTGGATCCTCCCAAAGAAATAGAGAAAGGGTGTAGTTCTTTATTGCCAATCTCCAGAGTGCTGTGAAGGCCACGCTCTGAGGCCAGACCACCTGGGGCTGAACTCTGCCCTGTCCCAGCTGTGGGAACCTGAGCATGTCACTTAACCTCCCTGTGCTTCAACTTCCTCATCTGTAACGTGAGGATGAAAAGGCTCGTAAGGATGGATAAATCCGTACATGTAAGTCACTCACAGGCACGACAGGATTTTAGGCAGAGTGAATAGTGTCAGCTACCGTAACGATTCAACCTGGACTCAGCCGCTCACAATCACCTCCTCCACAGAGTCTCTCAGGGACCCAGGCTCCTTCCATCTTGGTGCATCTTCCTCTGGGTCCTCAGATTTCTATCCCTTGGACTGGCAGATGGGAAAGAGAGCAAGGATTATCCAGAAAGGGGGCACATCATACCACAGACGAGAAGCGTGGCTCAAAGACAGGGCTCAGATGTGGGCACTGAGAAGGGGAGAACAAGGTCATTGGTGGGCACTAGAGTTCAATGCCTCGAACAATTCCTTCTAGTTTTAAAAGGCCATTCTGTGAAACGAGGTCAGTGAAGAGTCTTTATGAAAAGAAAGGATTGATGGTGATTATATTGCAATTGGAGAAAAAATACTAGTGGACCCTGTGTGCAATTTCAACAGCCCCATCTCTATAGAGAGAGTTGTGCTGATTTCTACAGAGATCTGGCCACTGATGTTTGTGTCTCTGTCCAGGATTAACAGTCTGTGCAGATCAGATTTGGCCAGAGCAAATATATTTTGTTAAGTATTTTCCCCTAGATACATTTGTTCTTAAAAAAAAATAGTAAATGCAACTAAGAAATAGCTAATATTTAGTTAATTTGCACAAACATACTCAATTGTCAACTGAAATGACTCAGATCCATGAAAGAAGCAGCAGACTTGGATGAATTCCATGGGATTTCAGTTTTATAAGGACATGCATGGCTTTCTTTGAAGTAGTTTGTCGCAAGAAGCTTGTGTCTGCCCAACACCCTAGACTATTGATCTGATCTAGGGGAGCGTCTTGATGTCATGAAAGTTTAATTTGTTTAAAGAATGCTCTGATTCAGTTTTTCACTCTTTTGTAAGATTGTTAAATAGAGTGTGACATACAGAGGTAGTTTTGGCAAATCATAGGCAGGAGGTGTGCAAATAGTAGCTGGCTTGTTATCAGCCAACTGTTTTGGGGCACAAAGATTTAGAAAAATAGATATCAAAGCAGGCCAGAGTATTTCCAAAATTGCGTTGTAAAAAATGAGTAACCAAAAACTGTTTCCTATCAAAATGCCCCATTTTATCTAATGTCTTTCCTGGGGCTCCAGCTTCCAAATGGCCTGAAAATGACTAGTTCACAGGACCTTGGGGCTGAGCCAGAGGTGACTCGGAGGCTGAGATTATGCAGTTACCCATGTTATTTTTTCTTCATTAACAGCTTATAGAGTTTAAAATGTTTATGGAGTGCGGGAATGAAGAGAGAATAGAACAAAGGGAATTAATAACCATCACTTGCCTAATTTTTTTTAAAATTAAGGGTACTTTAATTAATTAATTAATTTTTGGCTGTGTTGGGTCTTCATTTCTGTGCGAGGGCTTTCTCTAGTTGCGGTGAGCGGGGGCCGCTCTTCATCGCGGTGCACGGGCCTCTCACTGTCGTGCCCTCACTTGTTGCGGAGCACAGGCTCCAGACGCGCAGGCTCAGTAGTTGTGGCTCACGGGTCTAGTTGCTCCGCGGCATGTGGGATCTTCCCAGACCGGGGCTCGAACCCGTGTCCCCTGCATTAGCAGGCAGATTCTCAACCACTGTGCCACCAGGGAAGCCCCATGTGCCTAATTTTTAACTCAATCAGGGATCTGGACCAATATGACCATCTAGCTAAAGGGCTCCGCTCCTCTCTCATCCCCAGGCACACTCTGTCCTGTCTGGTCCCCACACTCTGCTCAGGCTGTTCTTTATATTTTTTCTTCCTTCTTTCTTTCAATACTATTGAGAGCTACTCTGTCCCAGGCCTGGGACTCAGCAGAAAAGAAAACACAGTCCTTTCCTCGAGGAACTCCAGTCTATCGGGAGAGACAGGCAAGTGGACAGGGAAGTACAACAGGGGTGGTGCAGGGGGTTGTGAGGTCGTGAGGAGAGCCCTAGCTCTGTCTTGGAGACCAGACAGGGTTGCTTGGAGGAGGGATTTTGACACTGAGTTCCCAAAGGATGAGTAGGAGGTGAAAGCAGGAAGGGGAAAATGTGCCTCAAAGCAAAGGGAAAAAAATGAAAAGATAGGAATGACATCAAAAGCACAAGCAACAGAAGAAAAAATAGATAAACTGGATATGGTCAAAATTTTAAAAATTGTGCTTCAAAGGACACCATCAAGAAAGTGAAAAGACAACCCATGGAATGGGAGAAAACTTTTGCAAATCATGTATCTGATAAGGGATTATTATCTAGACTATAAAGAACTATTATAACTCAATGATAAAAAGAAAAAGAACAAATAACTTAAAATGGACAAAAGATCTGAATAGACATTTCTCAAAGAAGATGCACAAATGGTCAATAGCACATGAAAAGATGGTCAACATCATTAATTATCCAACATACCACTCTTAGGGAAGGCCTCCCAGGTACCAGGCCCCATGCTAGGTACCCAGGAGACCACAAGATACCACTGTCTATCTACTAGTACGGCTATAATCAAAAGATAGATAGTAACAAAATGTTGGTGAGGTTGTGCAGAAACTGGAACCTTTATATACTGCTGGTGAGATTGAAAAATGGTGCAGCCACTTTGGAAACACAGTCTGGTAATTTCTAAAAAGAAAGTTAAATATAGAGTTAACACATGACCTGGCAATTCTGCTCCTAGGTATATACCCAATAGAAATGAAAACATATGTCCCAATGAAAACTTGTACAGGAATGTTCATAGCAGCTTTATTCATAAGAGACAAAAAGTGAAAACAACCCCAATGTCTACCAACAAACAAATGAATAAACACAATGTGGTATGGCCATAGAGTGAAATATTGTTCAGCCTAAAAAGGAGTGAAATACTGATACAGGCAACAACATGGACGCACCTAGAAAGCATTACGCTACGTGAAAGCAACCAACAAAGGATCACACGTTGTACGATTCCATTTATGGGAAAGGCCACAACAGAAAAATCCATGCAGACAGAAAGTAAATTAGTGATTGTCAGGGGCAGCGAGTGATGAGGAGATCGGGAGAGTGATACCTATGAAGGGCAGAGTTTCTTTTTTGGGGAAATGAAAGTGTTCTCAGATTGGCTGTGCTGATGGATGCACTAAAAGCATGGTGAATATACCAAAAGCCATTGAATCGCACATTACAGTTTAAAGGGGGTATGTCAACGGGACGGAGCTGTTACAAAAGAATTACTTATAACTTGCACTTCATCCAGTAGGCTGTGGCCAATAATGGTAAAGAGTGCCTATTCTAAAAGCAGCCTGCTGGGATTTGAATTCCTGTGACCCTGGATCAGTCACATGACCTCTTTTTTTTTTTAACGTCTTTATTGGAGTATAATTGCTTTACAATGGTGTGTTAGTTTCTGCTGTATAACAAAGTGAATCAGCTATACATATACATATATCCCCATATCCCCTCCTTTTTGCATCTCCCTCCCACCCTCCCTATCCCACCCCTCTAGGTGGTCACAAAGCACTGTGCTGATGTCCCTGTGCTATGTGGCTGCTTCCCACTAGCTATCTATTTTAGGTTTGGTAGTGTCTTTATGTCCATGCCATTCTCTCACTTCGTCCCAGCTTACCCTTCCCCCTCCCCGTGTCCTCAAGTCCATTCTCTACATCTGAGTCTTTCACATAACTTCTTGCAGCTTCAATTTCCTTGTCTGTAAAAGAGGGGGCGGGGGAGGAGAGAATGAATAAAAAGGGTTGAGTACCATGCCTGGCTTCTAGTACCCGCTCAGTAAGTGTGAGCTGTTATCACAACCAACTGACAGATTAGAAGAGTGACACCCCTCTAAGAAGAGTTCCAGATAGATCATAAAGAAAGAAAAGACAGATCAGAAAAATTATTTTTAGGTTGGCCATCATAAGAGTTATAAAAAGTGAATGAATTAGGAAGCAATAAATGTGGACAATAAAATTTAATTTACAATGAGAGTTTTCCGTAGAGCTATTCTTCAAAGCTCATGTGAAGTCCCACGCTCATTCATCGGGAATGCAAGCTGGGAGGAGGCAAGATGGTAACAAAACCCATCAAAATGATGCTTAACTGACCTTGTTAGCAGGCAAGAAAAGGCAGCTGCCCCGAGTATAAAGACCACAAAAGGAGGGGCCTTAGAGTCCTGGCAACTGCTGTGGTCCCAGTGCCTAGCATTGGGCCTGGTACCCTGGAGGCCCTCCCTAAGAGTGTGCAGGAAGAATCTGCTGTCTCCTCTGTGTCTGACCTTTTGATGATTTCTTTACACACATGATCTCATTCTAGCCCCTCTCGGGCTCAGATCTAGTGATTCCCATCCCCATTTTACAGGGGAGAGAACCAAGCTCTTGGGGGTTAAGGAGCAATCTAGGATCACCCAGCCAGGTAGAAGAGGGACTGGGCCTAAGTGATGCCAAAGTCAGAGTCTCTCTAGGGAATGATCAGGAACCCAGCATCCCGTCAGAGAGCCTTTGAAACGAGAGTGTGCATCCTTTGCCGGAGAAGCCATCACCCGGGTTGCTCTCTCCCAGAATTCTCCTAGTGCTGATGGAATCTGGGCTGTTGCTAAGGTGACAGTGGCCAGGGATTGCGGGAAAACATTCAGAGGTAGAAAATAAAAAATGGGCACGCCCTGTAGCCTAGTAATTCCTCTTTTAAGCACCTACCATAGAGAAGCACCAGTCTGCATGCTTAAGGAAACAGGTACAAGGATGTTCTCTGGGGCATCGCTGGCAAGAGCAAAGAGAACCCCCCAGGTTTGTCTTTGTTTTTCAGACAGGCTGGTAATGGTCTCCGCATGAGCAAGGGCTCCTGCCATTCTGTGCTGTACCACCTAGGGAACCCGGTGGTGGGCCTGGTAAACCTGTCTCCTGCTCACATCCCTAGGAGCCTGACTCTGTGCTGCTTGAAAACAAGAGAGGAACAAGAACAGAGTTTCTACGCGTGCCTTTGACAGGGTGTGTGGCCCCAGGGAAAGGTAATGTGCTGGTTTGGGAAAGTGAGGCTTTGGGCCCAGTCTTCCTCATCTCCAGCCATTCTGGGTGGGTTTTTTTTTTGTTTGTTTTGTTTTGTTTTTGTATAATCCATCATTTAGAGACTAAGGCCCATGGGGAAAAGAGATGGATTACAGGGAGAGGAGGGAAGAGAATGGAGGATGGTGGAGCTTGAAGCTTGTCTCCCTGATTCCACCCTCACCTCATCTTCTATTATCTACACAGTGACAAATGTATTCTTCCTGAATCATGCATCGGATGGGTCACCATCTGGTGGTGATGGAGATGGTGGTGGTGATGATGATGGTGGTGATAATGATGGTGGTGGTGATGGAGATGGTGGTGGTGATGGAGATGGTGGTGATGACAGTGGTGGTGATGGGGACGATAGTGGTGATGATACCTAACTTTTACTGAGTACTCTCTATGTCCTAGGCATTGTTATAAACACTCTACATGCGTTGACTCTTTTAATCCTCAGAACATTATGAAGCTGGTACTACTACTCTCCCCATTCTACAGAACATAGCACTCACTGTTTAAACTTCTCCAAAGGGTTTTTTTTTGCACTTAGAATAAAATCCAAACACGTTACCTTACCCCGGCCTCCAGTGACCTCTTTGCCCTGCCCACTGCCCAGTGTTCTGACCACGCCTCTTTCCCTGCTGCCTACCATGTTCCAGCCACACCAACCTTCCATCTATTCTTTCAACTCACTGAGCCCATTTGTACCTTAGACCTTGTGTATCACCTGCTCCTTTTACTGAGAACACACCTTCTCTAGTCCAATAGTTCTCAAAGTGTGGTCCCTGGACCATCAACGTCAGCATCACTTGGGACCTTGTTAGAAATACACATTCTCAGGTCCCACCCCGGACCTTCTGACTCTGAAACTCTGAAGGTGGGACCCAGAGTCTCTGTTTCAACCAGCCCTCAGGTGAGTGTGATGGTCACCAAAGTTTGAGAATCACTGCTGTAGGTTTTCACTAGCTGGTTCCTTCTCATCATTCAGGTCTCAGTTGACATGTCACATCCTTAGAGAAGTCCTCCCTAAGCTCCCTTTCTAAAGGCACACACCCCTCTCCATGTTTTTCTAGCATGTCACCCTGCTTTATTTTCATCACAACCCTTATCATTACCCAATGTTTTCTTGTTTGTTGAGGCATATGTGTGTCTGTGTGTTAACTGTCTGGCTTTCCCTCCTGTATATAAACTTCAGGAAATCCCAGATCTGCTGTTCACAGCTGCGTCCTAAGCACCACACACAGAAGTCAGCACATAGGAGGGTTCAATAAACACCTGATCAGCTTGATTAATTGATTAATCAATTAGATGTCTAAATGAGAAAGACAAAAGTAATTGGCTGAGATATAAAGTAGGGGCAGGCAACTCAAAAGACTTTGAGAGCCACGTCCTGTAACATAATGGAAAGACAACGTAAAACATGGGGGTGTGGTGGTGATGGGGCAGACTGGAGCGTGCATGGCTAAAGGATTCAAATCTAACTTCAAAGGGTAATCTCGTCCAAACAAAACCAATTTCTGAGCCAGATTCAGCCAAAGGGCCACTAGTTTGCAATCTTTGTTATAAGGGTTTGACCAGACGATTCATTGAGGGCATGTCTTTCCTTCTTAGATAAAATTTTGTTATAAGAGCTTTAAAAAAACCTGATTTTCATTTTAAGAGCTGGAAAAGTGGAATAGACCTTTGAAAACACCCACTTTTGAATTAGAAAGCCAACCCATGTGGAAGATACATGTCTTGCCAGTCCCAGAGAGAGCTGGTAGAATTACTGGACTCTTGAATGCCCACATGAAAACATAGATATACAAAAAGCATTTATTGCAACCCTTTTTATAAACACACAAAAAAAGCCCTGAAAATCCAAAAATACGATATTGCTTAAATAAATCGTGGTAAAGGAACTAGATACAACTATACTAAGCGACAAATTAAAAAATCGTGTTTTAGAAGAATTTTTGATAACAGGCAGAAATGTGCATATGAAATACGATTCCAATTCCATAAAAAGCCCCTGTGTCCCAGCTGAGCCCGAACCCCTAGACATGTCTCTGTGTGTCCACCGAACTCATTAAACAAGTGTCTAATGGCATGAGTTTATCTCAGTGGAGGAAAGGAAACATCAAAGGGGAGATTTGGGAAAGAAATGGGGGGAGGGGCATGGGGCAGGCAGCAAGGTACCTGCGGCCCCCCTGGCCAGCCCCATGGGCTCTCGTGAGACAGGGGGCCTCAGGCAGAAGCTGATAAAGCCGTGCTCAAGGACTCTGTGTGACCTTCGGCAGGTCAGTGGCAGCCCCGGATGGCAAGTTGGGACAAGGAGTGGAGGAGAGAACATTTCCCACTTCTTTGCTCAGTACCCTGGCCCAGGTCTAGAGAAGGACCTGGAAACTCAGGATCCCTTTGGTTTTCTCAAGGGCATCAGGAGGTGGGCTTTTGGCCCAGATGTCACCGTTGTCTCAGTGGACATTGATATGGAGAGCAGTGACCAAGATGGGCATTGCCCTAGAGATGTTTTTCAATAGGGTACAGAGTGGTGGGCACAGGATAACGGAACATGAGGGCTCTCATCTTGAGGGGCTCCCTGGGACAACTGAGGGAGACTGGCAGATGGAGGAACTGGCAGTTAATTTAGTGACTGTGACCTCATTTGGACACAGAGCCTAGTAGGGAAACTTGGAGGATATATTTGCCTTGATATCACCCGTTATAAATATATCAAAATATGAACAGTTTCTTTGGGTGGTAGAACGGTAGAAGACTTTCAATTTCTGCTGGATAATTTTTATCTTTTGTCATTTTTGTTTCTAAAAGGAACAAATTTTACATTCATAATAAGAAAATCTAAGTTATATTATTTTAAAAATACATGATTGATGAGGTCAGACATTTTCAGGAGTGACCTGGGGAACTGACTTCCAAAAGTGCGACCGAGGAGTCTGGAGGATGTTCAGATCCAGGAGAGCTGACCAGGTGATGTCCCAGGACATCACTGAAGAGTCATAAATGTTTTGACGTGAGTTGGATGTTCCCAATCCTGACTGATGAACATACACCACTTTACGGTTGCCATTACTGTATTTAATCCTCACAGCAGCTGTACAGGGTATTATTAGCCATAATTAAAAAAATGAGGAAACAACCTCAGAGACCCTGGGGGAACAGGTGGGTGCAGAGGTGCTTTATGATTGGGGCAATGCACCTCGTCAGCAGGGGGATGACAATTCAAACCTTGTTTTCCTGTGATTTCCCCCTTGGTTTTCTAAGACAAATATTGTTCTCCAAACCCTGGCTTCTAGAGTTTGGCCTCTTCACCTGGCTTTGGGAAAGCCTGTAAGCCTTTTGGAATTAGATCCAGAGCCTGACATGCACGTGCTTTTTCTAAAAGGATGATTCCCAGTTCTACCACCCCCTCCAAAATAGAAGAACTGCTACTTTGTGTTGTCTGGAGAGCATCTGCTTCAGATACAGCATTGAAGATAGAAAATGTTCCTTGAATGGCACTACTCTGATGATCTAATGGCAAACAAATCTGTAACACATGGATTGAATTTCCTTTAAATTATGCATGAACCAAATAATTCGAATGGTTTGGCAAAACTGGCTTGGGGTTTTCTCAAACCCAAACTGTTCTTGAAAAAAGTTAGTATTTTTGATGAACCCCAAACCGGGCCTGTTTGGGGGATTATAGGTTGGGTGGGCGTGGTTGAGGTGTGAGTTTAGAATGATGTGTTTTTTGACTTGGGGGCACTGGTTCATTTGCGGTGGGATGTTGTGGAGTTTGTGGTGTGGTGGGTGTGTAGTGGTGGTGGTGGTGGAGATTAGGGTGAAGGAATACTGCACATTGCCCTCTTCCATGGTTTATTCCAGGTTGTTTGTTACCAAGAAGGGTTGGACCACTGAAACCGTCAGGGCCCAACAGAGATGAGCAGTGGGTGGAACACAGCTTCTCTGGCACGTAAGCCAGGGCATAAAACCACGTCTTCCAGGGGGAGAAGCAGTACTTGGACGTGGGAATGGAGATCATTAATAGGTCTTCGGCTGAAACTCAGTAGGGAATAAACAGACAATGGTTTTAATAGCTTTGGGGCTCTAAAGGGTGATATCAGTTGCTAATATTCCCAAAACACAATCCATGTAGATTAAGATTCACTGACCTTAACTGACACCTACCCTGTGCCAAGAGCTCTCCTCGGGTGGTGTACAAGGAGAGGCGCCACCCAGATCCCCCTTCAAGGCAGGACTTGCTGCCCGGTTGTGGGGATGGTGGTCAGCAGATCCCCTGCTGTTGGCTTGTTCGGGGTCTGACCCGAGGTCACACCCTTCCCCTCTGTGTCCATGGTGACTGACCGGGGCAGGGGAGTGAAGACCTAGGCGTGCTGACTTAGAACACTGGACCGTCCTCATCTGAGGCCCCTGCTATGTTAACCAAGGCTCTGCCAGACCTGAATCACAGTGCGTCTTCTCCCTGTACCCTAGACTGCTGTATCCTCTTCCTTTCAAAGGCATTGATCTTTAGAGCACAAATGCCTCGTGCTCTAAGACTCCTCCATCTCTGTCTGTTTCAGGAGAACCAGGTCTATACCATCCTGTACCATTTTACGGGGTAAGAATTACTATCCCCATTTAACAGATGAGGAGACTGATACCTCAGGGGAGCAAAACTCCTCAAGCGAGAGGATAAGCATCTTGAAGGGAGGATGTCGTGGAATTGGGGTTTGAATTCAGCTCCTCCCACCCCAAGTTCACTGCATATTCCACTGTCCCCAGCAGCCTTCCACATTCCGCAGTAATTTGGCTTCTAAATTTTCCAACAGCCTTGGCATGCACTGATAAATTCTTGTATGGTCAGGTGTGTTGGTGAAGGGAGTGGACAGTAAATTGTATCAGAAGATAACATTCACCATTAATAATAAGGAGGGAAATCTATGATTTATTGGGCACTTACTAAGTACCACGGAATCTACATATCTAATCCCATTAAATGGTCTAAATGGTAACAGTAGCTGACACGTAGTGATATTGACTAGCAGTGGGGCACAGACTCACCAAAATCTCATAATAACCAATGAAGGTGCTTCCCACTGAGGAAGCCAACACAGAGCTAGGAGTCACTTGCCTGAGGTCGAGGAAGGACCATCTACTCCAGACACTGCATGCTTCCCCACTTTGCTACCAAGCCTACAGGTGATCATTCATATCCCCATTCTATAAGGAGAAGACCCAAGGCTCAGCGTGGTAAATACACCTATTCAAAGACTTAGCTGGTGGAGGTGGAGCCAGGTCCCATCCCACATCTGCTCACCTCCAACATCTATGTCCTTTTCTCCACCTGATGTTGCCTTTCTGGGGAGAAGCAAGAGACATAAAAACTCATCTGTTGTCTCAAGGGAACTGGAATCAGATTTTACCTTTAGGAGAAGTCCAGTTCTGGCCAATGCCAGAGGGAAGGCATGGCCTTGTAGGGAGAGGAGGGGATGCTGGGAACAGGCAGACACCCTCATGGCCAGAAATCTGCAGGAAGAATTCAGAGCAGATTTGATTTCATATACACGTACTGGGTGCTGACCACTGTATGTTGATGACTCCTGCACTCATAACTCCAGGGTTTTCTCCTGATGTTGGGAGTAGGTCCACGTATCCACCAACCTCCCTTCTGGAAGCTCCACCCTCAGCCATCGGTTCATTCAGCAGGTATTTATGGCGTGCCTACCAGTGCAGGTATTGTCATGTGCTCTGGATTCAACGGTGAAACGGACATGCTTCTTGACCGGCAAAGAGTTCAGTGAGGGAGCCAGCCATGGGAACAGGCAGTTACAGCCACCCTCTCCTTTCCATGCCCAAGGGAAGCAGCAAGTCTGTACCCTCAGGATGGTCCTCTCTCTCTCTAGGCCATGAAGACACGGCCCAGATCACGGGAGAAGAAACACAGATCAGATCTCACCTTAATCGCACTTGGCTTTGTAGTTTCTCGTTCATCACCATGCCGTAAGGATGTGGTCATTTCAAGCACAGGTGCTGGGTCCCCACCGGTGCCCCATCGTATGACTGTCACAGGCCCCTGAATGTCAGCTCCATGACACACAATATCATCCCGCTGCTGTAAACAGGCCTCACCTGTCATCCAGGTGTCCACACCCAGGTTCATCATCCGCTTTCCCCAAACCCACTCCTCCGCCGGGTTCCAAAGGTGGCATTGCCAACTCCACACAGATCCTGGACCCCTCTCAGTCATTATCGAGGAATGTCAACTTTAGCTCTTCAAATTCATTATCTCTTCATCCATCTCTGTTCCCACCATTCAAGCCCCTGGACCCCTCCTGGACCAGACTCCTGTCTGGTCTCCCTGACTCCAGTCTCTCCCCCTCCATCCACCCTTGGCATCAATCACCCTGAAACATTAATCTCACCGTGTCACTTCCACACTCACAGTGCTCTCCCGTCTCATCTTCAGCCTGGTGGCACAGCTTTCTGTGTTGGGGGGCCCTGTTTTTCTCCACCCCTCTCCATCCTCCCTACCAAACGCACCAAGAGCTCATGTCACGGTGTCTTGAAAGTAATGTTTCCTCCAAACTTACCCCAGACCTCACCTCTGCTGGGACACCTTGCTTCTACGCCTCACATACACCCAAGACGTCTCTTCTGTAGGCAGCCTCAAATGCTCCCCTCCAGTGTAATACTTGTCCCACTGTTGCAAGGGCCTGTGAACACGTTGAACCCCCCTTCTGGAAGGTGTGGGCCCCTGAGCTTGAGGACGGTATCTTCTGCAATATTGTATTCTGTGTCTGACACGTAGCTGGTACAAATAAGCCTTCCTGAATGAATGAACGAGTATAGAGTCTGACACTCCACTTGGCTCTACCATGAGGAAAGGCTCCTAAATATTTTGTCCCTGCTCCTGCACCAATCCCAACCACGAGATCTTATCAGACATCGGCCTCTGTCGCTGTGTCAATCTTTCAGTGGGACATGAACCTTGGGGACCCCCCGGTAAATCATTTGCAGCAGTCAGAAGTGCTTTAGAGAACCAGTCATTTGGTCATCGCCTGCACGGGCTGGTGACCCACAGAGAGTTTGTCTGCAGACACCTTTGTGGGCAGCCATTCGATTTCCTGAGCCCGAGGAGGTCTTTATTTCAGATTCCAAACTTTATTGCAACTTCTGAGCGACTGCCTTGACCCCACTGGTAACCTCACAGCCCTAACAGTGATTCATCTCTTCAGGAAACCGTGTCTCCCCTGGGTTTGCCCAGTGATATGGGGCCAGATATGCCAGCTGGGAGTGGGATTGGAGAGAGGGGGAAAGCCCTTCGCCGTTTGCAGTCTCCTGAGTGGTCTGTGAGAACAAGATTGCTTTTGCTGGACTCAGCAGTTATGGCAAGGAGCTGGACCCTGGACACAGCCCAGCAGGCAGTCAAAGGGAATAGCCAAGTTCACTGCAGCCCCACCCATGGCTCCCTTCCAGGAAGCCGTTCACTGAGTCACCCAGTGATTCCAAACCATTTTGATGTCAATCTTTCTGCCTATTGAACCCCAAACATCACTTCCTCAATTCCTCTCGATTAACGACAGGGTGGTGTCCTTGAAGATAACGAATTCTGAAGTCAAGCACACGGTAATTTTTCAACTGTTTTTGGAAGAATAACACACATACATAGATGTCCACAAATCATAGGTGTGTGGTTCACTGAGTTGTCTCGAAGGCACATCTGACGTTGAATTCCCACCCTCGCTGCCCAAACTTGCCAAGTCACATACCCCCTCCGAGCTTCAGTTTCATTAATTCTCAAACGGAGTTAAAAACCAGTCTCTCAGAGAGTCAGGCTTTCATTACAAACAAATCTGAAATCCTATGCCCTCACCTCCTCCCCCATTCTGTGGTCATGCTGTCCCCTTGCCCTGGGATTTATTGTTCTTCAAAGAACATATCAGCATCTGACATGTTATTTGTTCCGATTTGCTAATGTTCTCTCTCTCAGTGAGAATGTCAGCTTCCCAAGCAAAGGGAATTTGTTTTGTTCACTACTTTAGCCCAACTACAATGGTGTCCGTGCATTGGAAGTTCTAAAGAAACACTTGCTGGGTGGATTTAGACAGTGGTTTTGAGGACTGCTAAAGTAACGCTTTAACATTTGGGAGATGCACTTAGGATGGCTCTTCTAAAACCAGAAAATGAAAATAACAAATGTTTGTGAGCTTGTGGGGAAACTGGAACCCTTGTGCATTGCTGGTGGGGATGTAAAATGGTGTAGCTGCTGTGGAAAACAGTATAGTGGTTCCTCAAAAAATTCAACGTAGACTTGCCATGTGATCCAGTAATTCCACTCTTGGGTATACTCCCAAAAGAACTGAAAGCATGTTCTCAGAAAGATACCTGTGCACCCATGTTCCTGACAGCACTATGCACAAAAGCCAAAACTCGAAGCAACCCAAATGTCCATTGATGGATAAATGGATAAACAAAACATGGTATATACATACAATGGAATATTACTCAGTTTTTAAAAAGGACAGACATTCTGCCACATGCTACAATATGGATGAACTTCGAGGACATCATTCTAAGTGAAATAAGCTAATCATAAAAAGACAAATATTGTATGATTTCACTTACATGAGGTCCCTAGAGTAGTGAAATTCATAGAGACAGACAGTGGAATGGTGGTTACCAGGGGCTGGGGGAGAGGGGGATGGGGAGTTATTGTTGAATGAGGACAGAGTTTCCATTTGAGAAGATGAAAAAGTTCTGGAGGTGGATGGTGGTGATGGTTGCACAGCAATGTGAATGTACTTAATGCCACTGAATTATACCAAGGGCTAAAATGGTGAACTTTCTGTATAATTTGCCATAATAAAAAAAATATTGGGGCTTCCCTGGTGGCGCAGTGGTTGAGAGTCCGCCTGCCAATGCAAGGGACACGGGTTCATGCCCCAGTCCGGGAAGATCCCACATGCCGTGGAGCGGCTGGGCCCGTGAGCCATGGCCGCTGAGCCTGCGCGTCCGGAGCCTGTGCTCCGCAACGGGAGAGGCCACAACAGTGAGAGGCCCGCGTACCGCAAAAAAAAAAAAAAAAAAGAAATCAAATATGAGAAATGACGTGGGGTAGTAATCCAATAGACACCAGTAATGAGTTTGCCTCCTACAGGTTCAACCAACCCCAGAAAACCTTCCCTAAACCTCTTCGTGACTAGACTATATGATCTCCAGCTTTATGCTATCTTGCGTTCATGTCACATGTGTGAGTCTGGGCTTTCCAATGAAAACTTAGGGCAAAAAGGATGTCGTGTGTCAGGCATGGGGCTGGTGGCTTGAATCCATCCCCTCATTTCATCCTCACCACAGTTCTCATTTTACAGAAGAAGAATCTGGGGCCCAGAGAGAGGTTAAGTAGCCTGCTTACCAGTGTCCCCTGCCTCGGCAGGCGGACTCTCAACCACTGCACCACCAGGGAAGCCCAGGACCTCATTTTATTCATTCATTTAACAATTATTTATTGAGCATCACCATGAACTCGGCACTTTACTCGGTGCTGAGGCTCTGATAATGAATGAGACCAGTCCCTTGGCCTTAAGGAGCCCCTTGTCTGGTGGAGAAAGCAGGCAATGAAGTAAGTCACCGTAGGAACATGTGATAAGATGTGGGATGGGGAGAACAGGCAACATAAGCAGGTCACACAGACGTGGAAGTTGAAAGAGGGTCTGGACTGTGAGCTCGGGAGGGTGGTATTCAGAGAGGACATTGGGGAGTCAGGGTGGGCAGATTATGGAGGGCCTTATGGGCCAGGCTAAGGAATTTGCACTTGATCCTAAAGGTAGTAGGGTCACTGATGGGTTTTAAACTGGGGAATGAGTTTAAAAAGTTTCTCTGAATGCCCAGGAGAATGAAATGAAAGTGGGGAGAATGTGGGCAGGGATTAAATTAGGAGCTGCTATGGACTGAATTGTGCACCCCACCCCCAATTCAGACACCACAGCCCTAACTCCCAAGATGATGGTGTTTGCAACTGGGGACTGTAAGGGGTTAATTAAGCCATGAAGGTGGGGTTCTTATGATGGGATTAGTGCCCTTAGAAGAAGAGACTGAAGAATGTGTTCTCTCTCTTGCCATCAAGTGATGACACAGCAAGAAGACGGCTGTCTGCAAGCCCGGAAGAGAGCTCTCACCAGGAATGAAGTCAGCCAGCATCTTGATCTTAGACTTCCAGCCTCCAGAACTGTGAGAAATAAATTCTGCTGTTTCAGCCACCCAGTCTATGGTATTTTGTTAATAGCAGCCGGAGCTGAGACAGGAGCCAAGATGGAACTCACATTCCCCTCTAACATTCCTCATCTATTTTTCACCATAGTATGCCACTTTCTAGATTTTGGGGAGTTAGGCTTATTTCCCCACCTCTTCATATTGGCACTACTCATTAGTGCCAAGCACTTAACAGGTGCCTCATGAATCCCATGGCCCAGTCGTAGGAGATTCCAGGAGGACTTAACGAAACAGAGTGCAGCGTGGGCTCTGTCAGCGTGTTGGATGCACGGCACTGTGTGTGCCACAAGAGGTTAGGAGAGAAGGGCCATCATCATCTGTCTTTCGGAAAGGCTCCCTGTTGCTAAGTTCTCCGATAAATTTGGTGGCAGTTGCCACTGAATTATGGTGTCACAGTCATAGTTAGGGAGCCCGGGAGATGAGAGCCAGAAAGGGAGTGTTGGAAGCTGTTGCAACTTGATTTGGGAGCTTAGACGCTGACAGTCTGATTTGCATTTTACAAAATTCTAACAGATCCTCACATGCCCACTCCACTCCCTGTTCAGGTACATCACATCCATTTCCCCTGGAGCATTCTATAAAGAATTTGGGTCTAGAAGGCTTCATTTAGAATCTAGTTGTTATCAGCAATAAGATCTGCATTTCAGGAGACTATGAACTGCTCTCTGTTTTGTAGCTGTGAGAGAGGGCTCTGGTGTTGAATTTTCTAATGGTCACACCATGGTTACGTGCATCCACGCAGCTACAGATCAGTCAAGTCACTAGAGCAAAGTCACTTGGAACTGAAGAGTCCTTATAGAGGTCACCACCTTGCTGCAAGTTGGGAAACTGAGGCCCAGGGAGGAGTTGGGTAGGCCCAAGTTACTAGGTGAGCCAACTGTTGACTGGGCAAATGCTTACTAACTCTTATTATGTGCTAGGGCACCTGGGCTACAAATGACAAGTAAAAGACCACTTTCCTATAGACTAGGAATCCTGTATGCTCCTACTTCTTGTTAAACAAAACTTGATTTGGAATTACGTTTGTATCTCTTCATATCTTACGGTAAGAAGTCCATTCATTGAACACTTATTCTGTATCAGAGACCATCCTGGACATCTTGCAACCATTAGCTTGTTCAAGTCTTACCAAACCAAGAGATAAATATCATCATCCCATTCTACAGATGAGAAAATTGAGGCTCTGAAAGGCATATTATGTAGAGCAAGGTGGCATATATGGTAAAGTACAGAGTTGGGATTAGATCCTTCATCTGCCTGTCTTCAAAGCCTTTGCTATTCATTCCAACCCTTTGTCTCTGGCCAGCTGATCTTTACATCCTTGGGTAAAAGCCTCTACAGTGGATATTACTTGGCATTCAGTTGGTGGGAGCTCAGAAACTTCATTGAATGATCCAAAGGGTTCGTAGGTTCCGTGGAAATTCTACAGGAGAAGGAGTGGGGATCCTCTTTTCCTCCACTTTCCTTCCACATGGGCCCCTTAAAGAGCCCAGGAAGTATTGAACTGGTATCTAGACAGAGACAGTTGGCTGGATAACTCAGCCTGGACCCACCATTTACAATTTGTGCTGGGCACTATGCTAAGGAAGTTGCAAGCACAAACTCTTAAATCTTTACACCATCACCATGAGATTGCTTCTATTATCCTCCCTGTAGTAAAACTCAGAAATGGAGGCACAGAAAGGTGAATTACTTTTCCAAGGTGTCAGGCCAGCAGAGACAGGATTAGAGGAGCCTAGTTCTGTCTGAGTCTGGAATCCAGGCCCCTTATCATGATTTTATATGCTCAAGAAGTGCTTATAGACTGAAGAGTTGAAATTACTTTTTAAAATCAATCTTTGAAAAAAAATAAGTAAATAAATAAAAATAAAATTCATCTTTGTGTCCATTCTCCCACTTGAGCAGACTGTGAGCTAGCTGGGGGCCACCAGCATCAGACCAGTTGCCTGACAGGTATATTGAATGAGCAAGGAAGCCAGTCGGTGGGCTCCAAGGGAAGAGGAGGTTTGCCCCCGAGACCGACAGCCAGGCTCTGAGGATGCTAGTGATTCAGGGAGAATGACGCCTGTGGTTAATTCCAGACACTGTCCAGTTTTCCTCTCCTGCTTTGGTTCTTTGACTCATAACAGTTTGCCTCATTCCTCTGTTCCCTTCCCTTAGGGTTAGGTCACCCAGGTGAACAAATCCTCTTTTCAAGGACCCTGAAGAAACTGGATTATGTTATGGGTCCTGTAAATTAGAGGCCTGGAGAGGAGGCCTCTTATTTGGGGATAATCACCATTTGCTCACTGTTGGACGACTTGTTTCAAGATAATTAGAGCTTCACTTTCTTTACTTGAAAGAGCCTTTGCTGTTTTCTCTTGTCCTCTCCAGCCCTGGACTCTCACGGATGCTGCAGTGAGACATGTGACATAGGGGAATGCATGCCAGTTCATTCCTTTACCAAGAGCTGTCAAAACAACTGCCACATATACAGCCTTTAAAATTGGGTACAAGGGGAGAGTGGGAGGGAGGGAGACGCAAGAGGGAAGACACATGGGAGCACATGTATATGTATGGCTGATTCACTTTGTTATAAATCAGAAACTAACACACCATTGTAAAGCAATTATACCCTAATAAAGATGTTAAAAAAAAAAAAAAAAAAAAATTGGGTACAAGTGGTCCAGGTACGATGCATGTTTAAACCTTCAACCATTCAGATCTTTGACTGACACGTGTTCAGCACTCACAGCTCTAGATGTTGGGGATCCAGTAATAGAAAACGAAGACCAACACCTGCCTCATAGAGCTTATATCGTAGTCTTGGAGTAGAGAAAGGACATGAGGGGCTTGACTCACCTAGAACTGAAAGTAATTTTAGCCATAAAGTATGTTCAGCACATGAAACCCTAAGAATTGATCAGTATTATTGTTGGGTACAACAGTAGGAGTAATAATAATAAAATCACCGTAGTAATAATATTGAGTCTGGTTTTACTTAAGTAAGCATTAAATGACTTTGCCAAATCTATTCATTATTAGACTGGAGTTTGTTATATAGAATCTTGCTAAAAGTAAGTGACCAATACCTGGGACCTAGCATTATTTTTGTTAAACAAATTTGTTCTTCACTGTTGTATGGTACATTCATGGGAAACCAGAGCACCTGGGCAATGGGGTTTTTCATTAACTGAATTTTCCTGTTGTTTTGTGTAAAAATCACTATCAATAACACAATGATTATCCATCATCTTTTTTGGCCTCTAGATCATTGTTCCAAATATTAATGATTATGTAATTTCAGTCAATGAGCATTTACTTCTATGAGATTGGGACTGGGGTGAGAAGCAGGTGAAGAAGTTGATCTCTGAATAAGGAGATTTAGAGGACTGAAATGATGTGTATTCATCCCAGAAGATTTGGGGAGTGAGGTTTCCCCCCCATAACAAATCTCAATCTTTTTCTGGGCTTCTGTTTAACATAGCGCTTAACCATGTGTCCGTCAGTAATGATTTTTAACAGTCAAATTTAAATAAATGCATATGCATTTGCTCAACCAAGGGGGGGAAAAAAAAACCTTAGAGATTTAGTTGGAAATTGGCAAGTTTATGATCATAATGGAGATTTTAATATACCTATTAGAAATGGAAAGACCAAAAAAAAAAAAAATTAAGAACATATGGAAGATTTGACCAGTAAAGACACATGCAAGCTTGAGTTGATGAACATATATAGAACCTTGCATCCAACAAACAGAATATGTATGTATTTCATACTGACATGAACTATTTGCAAACATTTAACAGATATTAAGCCCAAAAGAAGCCACAACAAATACTAAAGAATCAATATTACAGAGATAATCCTCTGACCACAATACAATAAAATTTCAAACCAATAAAATACACATTTAGAAACTAAAAAAGAGCCCTTGTAAATAATTTGTCAAAGAGGAAATTATAATGAACATTACTAAATACTTATCATGAATATGAAGATATTATTACTGAAAAATACAGATTGTAGCTAAAGTGGCACTTAGAGGAAAATCTATAGCCTTAAACATAGATGTTAGAAAACAGATAGGAAAGTTAAAGAAATAATCTTTTGATTCAAAAGTTAGAAAATTAATGCCTTTTGATTTAAGCATGGAACACACCTGGAACATATATTATTTCATACAGACTCACTGGTAGGCAGTCCCACATTCAACAGACTTATGCAGAGAAAAGAGGGATGGGTCTGATGGAAAATTAGAACAGCTCTAAAGGAAATTAGACCATGCTAATGTTAAAAAAAAACTCTCATTACAGAGAGTATATTAGTTAGCTATTGCCATATAACAAATTACCTCAGAATTTAACAGCATAAAACAACCAACATTTATTAGCTCACAGTGTTTGAGAGTCAGGAATCCAGGAGCATCTTAGCAAAGTGGTTCTGACTCAGGATTTCTCATGAGTTGTAATGAAGCTGTTAGCTGGGGCTGCAGTCATCTGAAGACTCAACTGGGGCTGTAGGCTCTGAACTTGGAAACGTCCATGTTCACTGACATGATTTATTGCAGGTAGTCATGTTCTTCACTGGGTGCTCCTCACTGGCTGTTGGATTCCTTGCCACATGGGTGTCTCCATAGGCATGCCCACAACATGACCCTTTGCTTCCCCCAGAGTAAGTAGTCAAAGACAGCCAGCCAGTCCCCAAGATGGAAGCCACTGTCATTTATGACCTAACCTGTCCTCACCATCTGCTCTCGGTCACACAGACTAACCTTGGTACAATGGGAGGGGCCACTGCACAAGAGTGTGAACCAGAAGATGGGGACCATTGGGGACTACCTTGGACGCTGCTTACTACAGAGAGAGTCTCAAAAAATGGGATTCTTGCTTGGCTGCTAATCCTCACACAGTGAAGAGTAGGTGAGAAAAATCAGTTCCAACTGAACAAAATCATTAGAGTTACCTTTGGGATTCAGATGATGATATTGAAATTCAAGGAAAGGTAGTGGTCTCAGGATTGGATTTCTTGGCATTTGGATCGGGGCTTAGGTGAACTCTCTTATGTTTTGCTTTCACCATGAACCTTTCAAAATATCTGTTTTTCCCCCAAATAATTTTAGCCCACCAAGTCCCTTAACACATTTTGCCAATCCACTTTTCCCATCATTTTCAAGTTGATGTCTCCTTAAAAGGAAATTTGATTTAAATGTTTTCGATCCCTTTACATAAAAGTATTGAAACTCAAGTTAGCAGAAACGATTAGATGGCCAAGAAATCCTCCAATTTCATGTGAAAGTTGCGAGGCCCATTTTTCTCAAAAGCATGCTTTGCCAAAGAGTCAATAAAATACCGACTCCACCAGGGTTAAGTTTAACCACCCGCAAATCAAAACGTCTTGCTAACTTTATGCCAAACAATTTTTTTGTAGTTGGTTTAAATATTGAATTGACCATTCCCACCCACTCCTCAATTTAACTGAATTGTAAAATCATTTTCTGTCTTATGGACACGTAAGCATGGAAAAAGTAAAGTGCTGAATTAAGATAATTCAATTCCTTTAAATACCTCTTTCTACTTTAATTCACACTATCCAGATACTAGTGTTATCTGAATAAGACAAAGAACCAATCTTATTTATCCCCTTCTTTGTTATTTTAAATTCTCACTACTTTCTCATTATCTTCAGGTAGATTCTACCATGGCATTCATGACTCTGTATTTCAGAGTCTCAACCTCTTTTCCTGACCTCTTTCCCTCCTGTCTCAACTGGGCAGATTTAATTCTAGTCCTTCAGGAAAGCTTGCCATTTCCTGAACATGCCATGCACTTTCAGACCCAAAGTCTGTTCATAGGCTGTTCCCTCTGCTTACGGTGCCCTTCCCTCACTCCCTCCTTGTAACTATACAATTCCCTCTTCAAGATACACTTCAAATGTTATCTTTTCTTTTGAGGAGTCTTCTCTGACACAACCCTTCCACCAACACCCAACAACTCATTGAATTTGATGGAAAATTGTTCAAATCTTTTGGTCTCGAAAGGAGGTAATTCTACTCATTATTCTACAAAGTCTTGCATAGACCTACATTACAACACTCTCCTAACTGCATTGCAACCCTCTGGAGTATTAACTAAGGTAGTGCTAACTGCTTCAACAGGTGTATCCCCGATCTCAGTGGCTTAACACAATAGAAATTTATTCCTCACTCTTGTAAAATCTAATCATCAGCCAGGGCTAGGAGGGTGATTTGCTCCATGCTGTCAGCCATTCAAGGACCCAACTTACAAAAGCCCTGCCTCTGCAACTGATGGCTTCCAGGACCTTCCTGGGTGTAGACACCCAATCAGCAGTCAGTGAAAGAGGTGGGATAGAGAAGCATGTAGGAAATTTCATGGAGTGAGATTTGAAGTGGTACAAATCTCTTTCATTCACATTGCATTGGCAGAGCCTGGTCACGTGGCCTCACCCAGCTGCAAGGCAGAATGGGAAACAGAGTCCAGCTGTGCACCCAGGAGAAAAATAAAACAGATCTAGTGAACAGATAACCAGCCTCTTTCATAATTATCTGCAATAAATTGTGAAAATTTGAAGAAAGGGTCTATGCCTTTTCTACTGTTCCATCTTCAGCATCAATCACTGGCTGTCCTTAGCATATATTGGACACTTAGTAAATATTTGTCAAATACATACACTAATGGATAAAATTTTTTGCTGCTGAAATTACTTGAAAATTCCCTCAATCCACCACTTTATCCTTGTGGGTATAGAAAGAGACCATCTGTGTATTTCAAACAAAATGGAGAATTGAGTCAAGTATCTAGATCATTGAGTGCAAAAGTCCTTCTGCCTGTAATAACCGGTTAAAGGGATTTGCCCACCTTCCCTGAATTAATAACAATGATAATTCAACTCATTGCTTCAATGTCTGGTCTCTTTTCATTTGTTTGGGCAGAGTCTTAATTGCAAACATGCTTTTTCCCTAATGAGCAAAGTCATTTTTCAGCATTTGTCTTCAGCAAAGCAACAGAATCCACACACCATCCCTATCCACAAGCAACATGGTAACCAAAGTTCCACGCCTAAACTTCCTTGGATCTTCAGATGGCAACTGCTTCTACAGCTTGGTTTCCTTATGTATAAGTGGGGGTAGAAGGTAGAAATGGGTAGGAGACAGAGGGATGGGCGCTCACCTGTCTTCACGTAGGTGGTCTTGCTGTGTCACTTCATTAGGGTTGAAAGAGCCTGGAAGCTGCTGATGGAGGTGAGAAATCTGCTTGACTTTCTGGGGTTAATGACCTTGGCTTTTGACATCAAACAGACCTGGTTGTGAACCTTGGTTCTGCCGTTTCCTATATGTGTAACCTTGGGGGCACTTACTCAGTTGGTACTTCTAGAAAGATGTGTGCAGAACTGTATCTTTTTCCTCTGATTCCCCCCAATAAAGCACTTGCTGCCTACTGTTTTGTCATTTGTTTACTTATCTGCTTCTCCCGCTAGACTGTGAGTTTCCTCAAGGGCAAGGATTTCTAATGAATGCTTATTGAAAAGCAAACAAAATAGGAATGCCCTGGAAATACAGGCAGCTTCAGGTCTAAAGCTTTGGGATTGAAAGTTTTTTTAAAGTGTGTCTAAAAGAAGAGTGTATGATAAATTGTATTTTCAAAAGAACCCATCCCATAGGCTCTTCTTCCAATGTGCCATCGTCACTACTACCACTGAGTGGTGGGCTCTGTGTTTCCTCCCTTTGAACCTATGTGACCATCTTAACCAATGGAATATGGTGGACAAGACGCTGTGGCTTTCAAGGTAAGGTATTAAAATGCAATGCTCTTCCTCCTTGTCCTCCTGTGATACTTGCTCTAGGAATCTAGTCATCGTCATGCAAGGAAGTTAGGCAGCCACACAGACAGGCCAGCACCAACCACATGACGGGAGAGTAAGTGAGCCAGTGAGTCTTCAGATGACCCCAGCCCCTAGTCTCCAAATTACTGCAGCCTTTGAGCTGCCCCAGCTGACATGAGGAGGAGCAGAATAGAGCTGACCCCACTGAGCCCTGCCCAAATTTCAGACTGTGAGCAAAATAAATGACTGTTGGTATCATTTTTCTTAAGTTTTGGTGGATTTTTACCCAACAACAGATAAGTGGAAGAGAAGGGTCAAAGGGCAGAGCTGTAAGAAAAGCAGGAATGCAGGGAGATTCAGTGGATGGATGGCAGGTCACGAAAAAAAAAATCACCAGACCCAGGAAGGTCTGACTGCATCTTTCCATATAGCCTAGGTTGTATGATTCCTGCTTTCACTCTAACCTTTGTATCTCTCTTGTATGCCTCTAAAGTCTTGGTTCATTTGCTTTGTAAAAATGTGTTTTCAGGGCTTGTGGTCCAAAAAAAAAAAAAAAAAAAAAAAGAAAAATCTCATTTTAATTTAAAGGTCCATTAATTTTAAATCAATATATAGGTGATGGTTTCTTCTTTTACCAGAATAACTAGATCTTTCCTTGAGGCTCAACAAATAGGTAGTTAGATACATATATGTATCTAACATACATGTGTACTTATATACATACATACATATAGAGAGGTAGGTAGATAGATCCATGCCTCTAAGGATGTTTCACAATTTTTTTAGGAATATAGCTTTAAGGTTGAGGATAGCCTTATTGAACACTTGTAATTTTTCTATATGGCAAACACTGCAGTAAAGTCTTTATACGCAACTCATTTATACCCTGTCTCACCCAAATCCTCGTGAGCTTTATGAAATTAGAGTTCCTTTTACAGATAAGGAAACTGAGGTCAACATTGTCCAGGTCATGTATCCCAGTGGTTAAGCTGGGTGACTCCAGGCAATGTGATTCCAAAGCCCACCCTTTGAACCCCTGTCCTCACTACCTCCACCTGGAAGGCTCTTCTTCCCATGTGCCAATGTCACTCCCGTCACTGAGTGGTGGGGTTGATGTTTCCTCCCCTTGGGCCTAGGTGGGCCTTTGTGACCTTCTGAGCATTGCTTGGGGCAGAAGAGATGTTCAACCAATGCCCCCATCCCTTTCTTTCTAAACAATGGGACATAGGTTCCTACACACTAAGCCACAGCTGGTCCGCGTGTGTTTATCTTAGTTTTCCATTCACGGCGGAGTTTACACACAGTAGGTGCTCAGTATGTGTGTGTCAATTATTGACGCTTCTAGGAGGATGGCCTTTTGCATGAGGACTCCAAGGGTGTACAGTGGAGTGGAGGCCAGCGGGTAGAGAGAGCACAAAGCTTCAGAGAAGGGCTTTCTTCATTGATGTGTTTCAGGAGACACCACATCTTGGACGCATTACGAAGTAGCATGAAAACAAATGGCACCTTCACTCAGTGGTCGTGGAGAGGAGGGGACATCCAAAAAGACCTTCCCTTTTAAATAAAAAGAGAAATTGCTGAATAGAATTGCACAGTCAGCCCCTGAGAGGAGTGCCCCTCAAAGCAGGCTGAAAGGCATTTTCACCAAGCTCTGGGACAGAGGAGGGCCCAGCGCTAATGTACAGTCCTCTCCCGACCCCAGCCCGCCCCCACCCCCCATAAAGGTGATATGAAACAGAGGCCTTCAGAGGACCAGGCTGAAGCGGGCTGCATGTTCCGGCAGCTGTTATAAAGCAGGCCAAAGCCACGTCAGGTCCAATTACAGTCAATGAGGAACATCTGTATTTCGGCACCCACGTTGCTTAATACAAACATTTCGTAATTACAGCCTCTCGCACACGCGGTGTGTTATGAGATGTGGTGTCCCAGTGTGAATCACGGTCACATTTTTCAGAGTCGTCAGCAGTCTTGGTCTGGCTGGGATGCCATTTGCTCACTGCCCATAAGAGCATTTCTCTAAAATATTGAATTAAGCAAAGTCCGGCTTTTTCCTCTTATCTATGAAATCTTGCGGTTGGGGCTTGACTGTTTTTATAAAATGAAATATAGAAAATGTATAATATGCAAATAAAGTTGAGGTTAGAGTGGTGTGTTTCTTCTTTTTCTCTCTCTCTCTCTCCTTTTTTTTTTTTCTTCTGGAGAAGGATATCTGGTTTTTTTCCCCCCTTTTCCCTTCGGTGTTTTCAGCTGAAACGTAAATGTTCAATTGTCAAGCACAGTCTGAAAGGCTCCATTTCCAAATGGTTTTTCACCTCATCAGAAGCAAGTCTGGTTACAAGAACTCAGCTGGTTTGGGGATATATTCTCATGCACAGTTTTTCCTGGGCAAAGCGATTGATATTGGCTTTGCAGTCAAAGGAAATCCAATAGCCCTGGGTTCAAAGTTGAAGATATTTAAAAAATTCTTATGATGCATTCAGTGCGGCCTCACAGCAATTGAAGCTGTGGATTGGGGCACTGAGGATAATATGAATCTGTCAATAAACTTGCAGATTTATAGTCTGGACAGATGTTCTACCCATAAATCGCCATGCTCAAGAAATTTGAACTCTGCTTTGCCACTTTATGGTGACACCTTGGTCTATTTTGGGTCCTCATCTCCTGATCCTGCGCCCGAGAACAGCCCCTAATTTAGTCAGCAGACAAGGCCCCAATGACTGCTCTCCTAGATTGATCTTCCCTCCTTTGAGAAAGTCCCTGATTCAGCCTGATTGTGGGGAATCCACCCCCAGCACAGAAAAGGGCTCATTCTCCACCTCAACACTATTTTCTGCAGGGAGCAACAGTTAACAACAGGAGAAGGTGACCAGCTGCTGGGATAGCTGAGCCTTTGAGCCAGCCAGCAACTTCTTTTTAATTGATCCTCCCAGGCTCTATAATTGATTGGAAGAGACAGAAACCCAATAACTAAACAAAAAAGTGGGGGGCACTTTACAGGCTACCAGCATCTAAGTAGTGATTGGAGGACCAAGTTTCAGTAAAGGCAGGGGCAGCTGGGCTGGGGACACAGATGATCCCAGGAAAGAACTCACTTCCTCACTAGTGCTCATCCCTGTTTCCCTCTGTGGGTCAGCTTCGTTCCCCCTCCCTACAAATTGCCTTTCCAGTGTTTCTTAACTATAAGAAAGAGAGAGTATAAACATATTTTCCCCTGCTCTTTCCTGCTAAGTATAACTATAAACCTTGAAAATGGCCCAAGAGACAACTGTGATGGTTGATTTTACGTGTCACCTTGGCTGGGTCATGGTGTCCAAATATTTGGTCAACCATTATTCTAGATGTTTCAGTGAAGTTGTTTTTTGAATTTTTTTTGAATTTGCATACAAATTGGTGGACTTTGAGTAAAACAGATTGTCTTCCACTATGTATAGGCCTCATACAATCAGTTGAAGGCCTTAGTAGGACAAAGATGGACTTCCCCTGATCAAGAAGGAATACTTCTAGCAGACAGCCTTTGGATTTGAATGGCAATTTTTCCCTGAGTCTCCAGCCTGCCAGCCTACCCTGTAGATTTTGGACTTTTCAAGCCTCCACAATCATCTGAGTCAATTTCTTAAGATCTCTTCCTCTCTCTCTCCATACACACAGGGCTAGAGATATCTATACTTTTATCTCTATCTCTGTACCTATCTATCTATCCACATATATACTTCACTCTCTCTACAAAAATAAATAAATATATCTATCTATCTATATATATATAGAGAGGATATCTTTATATAGGATGACTATCTATCTATCCATCTATCTATCTATCTACCCATCCATCCATCCTGTTCTGTTTCTCTCAAGAACCCTGACTAGACTACTATTAAAGCCACCAAAGGAGAACTCTGAAAGGTGATAAAAAAGAAGATGAGCTGGTTTGGGATCCCAGGAGTGGAGGAACAGCACAGGGGCAGGGCATCTTGTGTCTCCACCACCCAACAGAGGAAGGTCACCTGGACCTGGCATTTCCCAACCTCCAACATAGCAACAGAAGGCAGCCAGGCTAGGTTCATTCCATCCTGGATCAAAAGGGGAGTCCCTCTAACACATCAAGTGAGCCTGACACCACCAGTACAGAGACTGATTGGGACCCTTGCCAGACGCAAGAGGATAAGGGAGAACTCTCCTTCCCTGCCAGGCCTGGGACACCCTTTTCCACTGAGAGATCCAGAGGAAGGTGGGAGGAGCTGGCAAGGAAGACCCAGCTACAGAAGGCAGCCTGACCCAGGAAACGTCTTTGTCCTTGTAAGTACAGGAATCTCCTCCTTTGCCAAGAGGCACTGGGCAGCCAGGAGACAGTAGTAGGGGGAATCCCATCACAGTTTCCCCATCATGAGGCATGCTACTGGCCAGGTCTTGGGATATCCTTTCTGTTCCCTCAGACAGCCCCAGCAGGGACTAGTGTAAGCCCCAGTGGTACCAGATAAATCAAGAAGACTAAAATAATACTACAAGTGCTCTGAAAATTAAACTGCTGTTGGAACCACAGCACACAAAAGTAGGATAAACACCTGTGCTGAACCTAAACACAGTGACTTCCTGCTAAAATCAAAGAACTATGTAGGATCCAGAGTCTCCAAGGAAAATAGACAAAAGTGTGCAGAATTCAATTTTTAAAAACCCCACCTGTTATACAAAGAACCACAAAAATCACAAATCGAATGAAAAAAGACAATCAATAGACACCCATAACTGACATGAGTCAGATATTGGCATTCTGTGTCAAGGATTTTAAAGTAGCTAGTTGTCATAAAAATATTTTAACAATCAGCCACAGACTCTCTTGAAACACATGGAAAAAAGAAACAGAAAATTTCAGCAAAAAAATAGAAGTTATGAAAAAGAACCAAATGGAAATTAAGGAAAAGAAAAATACAATCACAGAAATAAAAACTTGCTGGGTGAGCTCAATAGAAGAGTGGAGATAACAAAGGATAGAATCAGTAAATGTGAGAATAGAAAAATAAAATTCACCCAATCTAAAGGACAAAGAAGAAATAGACTAAAAAAATAATCAGAGACTTAGGAACTTATGGGACAATAACAAATAACCCAACATTAGCATCAATAGAATCCCAAAACAGAGAAAATGGGATTGAAAAAATATTCAGAGAAATAATAGCTGAAATTTCCCAAATTGGGGGAAAGACACAAATCTACAGATCCAAGAAGCCAAGAAAATCTCAAAAAAGATAAATCCAAATAAATCCACACTATGATATGTCATAATTAAACTTTTGAAAATGGAAGAAAGAAAGAAAACATAGAAAGAAAAGAAGGCTCTTGAAAGCAATCAGAGAAAAACAATACCTTTTATAGGAACACATCAAATTGAATGACAGCAGATTACTCATCTGGAAGCCAGAAGGAAGTGGTGCAATGTTTTTCAAGTGCTGAAAGAAAAGAACTGTCAACTGCAAACTCTATGTCTGGTAAAACTATCTTTCAGGAATGAAGAAAAATAACATTCTGACATGAAGTAAAACTAAAAAAAAAATTATTAGCTTATGGATTAGTAAAGGAAATTCTTTAAACAGAAAGGAGCTGATAAAAGGAGGAATCAGAACATCAGGAAGGAAGAAGAAACAATGGGAAGAGTAGAAATGGGTATATATGATAGACTATCTTTATAACTTTTATAAATCATGTTTGATGATTGAAACAATAGGAATCAACTACAATATGGATCTCACTCCTCTCTATATGGGCATTAGCCAGCTCCCCACCCAACAAATCAAAATAAAGCAAAACTAAATAGATAGCTGTTTCTCCCAGAAGAGGGAAAAGGTGAATGGCCTATTTTTACCAGTTGGCTCTCAGTGGTCAGCACTTTATCCTTTCTAAACCTTTAATATTCTCTTTAGGCATTTCCAGGTCAAGCAGGAGAAATAGAATATATCACTCATAAGTCATGGTTTTTGAATTTTGGTGTTCAGTGATAAATGGGGTTAAAACTCCATCTCTCATGAATCCTACTCATTCAACCCATGAGTAGGATTTAGAGCTCACTTCTTCAGACCAGGCATACCACATTTTGGGTTCTCCTCCTTTTCAACCAAAGATTATAGAAGAGGTTTACTAACTTCTGTGAATTAAAATCAATCATAAAACTCAACCCTTCTCTCTCAACAGTTAGCAGAACTTCCACTGAAGTTGAAGCTATTGGTTAGTTAAATCCAGAGTTGTGCATTTTTGGTGGAGGAGGCTGAGATTATTAGGTCAGTTTCAACAAGTGCATTCATTCAACAAACATTCCTTAGCATCTTTTTATGCCAGGCACTCCACTACATTATGGGTGCAGGGAATATATGGTCAAGGGGCTCATGGTTGAGCAGGGTGGACAGGTGCATTAACACATAAAACAAAATGAAAATATATTCCAGGGCTCCTCAGCTACAGCCAAGAGGCAAGCACATCTGATCAGGAGTTCAGCAATGACCCTCTCCATCATGCACCTGTTTGTATCATTTCTCCTCTTCTGGGAATGAAACCTGAACCATGACCACAATGGGTTCAGACCCACATGGATGTTGCTGATGAAGGTGGTATCCCAGGGAGCTGTGGAAGCCAGATTTTAGGGAGGGATGTTGGGTCCCAAGGGAAGATTCTTGTAAGGGAGGAGGAAGCCTTGGGGAGAAAGCAGATTTTACTACAGGGCTTGAAGAACAGACAATCTTCATTGTTCTGGCTGGTGAGAGGCAGCCGGTAGCTGAACTGGTCCCAATCCAAGGAATAGTGTAGGAATACAGAGAATCATCTTTCTGAACACCACAGCATGGATGGCTCCAGGAAGCCTCTGAACAGAGGGCTGCTGCACCCTTATGGCACTGTGAGGGCTGAGAGCATGAGTGGGTGGAGGAGGTAATGGGAATTGTCATCCCAACAGGACAGAAGTTGGTGCACATCGAGGGACACCAGCAAAGCAGCCTTTCTCATAGAGGCAGTGGTCGACGGAATATAGAAGCAGCATTAGTTTGCTGTGCAGGTAAGACTACTCCCCCACTCCCACTCCTTGGAGACTTGTATCAGGTACTTGCTAAGATGAAGGAGGCTCCCTTTATAGGCTCTGCCTACTTTTGGTTCTTATGATATAAGCACTGACAACAGAAGTTTCAAAACAAAGAGAGACTCAGAGATAGTCAACGAATGACTCCATTGCCCTTTATTTTATACTCAGTGAGACACTACCTAACACACAACTGTTTCCCCCACAGGTTTAGGTGGGGTGACCAAATAATTTATCATCCAAGCCTATAATTTAGAGAACAGTAGGGGACAATCTTAGTAGTTACACTGGGAAAGCAGGTGTAAAATGAGTCTGTCCCGGGCCAATGGGACATGTGGTCACTCTAATTCTATTCCTCTGCTTTTGAGATGTCTTCTTTTTCATATTGCTGAACTTGTCTGAGCCCCTTCCACTTTGGCCCAGGGCAGGGCAGAGGGGGGAGAGGAGGCGGAGTCCGAACCTGGTCTTTTTTCCCACAACCAGGAGTCTTCTTCAAAACAGGGAGGTGTTCTGCACCTTCTTGTACCCTTTCCTGGGACAGGCATGGTTGGAAACAAAGACATATAATTTGGGGGCCATTCCTACATTTCAGGCACACTTAATCAGCAGCTGTCTCTCTATACTTTAGTAGAAATTTAGGAGCTGAATGATTTTTTAAACTGTGATATAATTCACATACCATAAAATTCACCCTTGTACAATATACAATTTAGTGGTATTTCATATATTCACAGGGTTGTGCAAGCAGACCCCACTACCTAATTTGAGAACATTTTCATCACCCCAAATGGAAATCCTGTACCTATTAGATGGTCACTCCCCATTCCCCCTCCCCACCAGACCCTGGCAACCATGAATCTGCTTTCTGTCTTCATGGAGGAATCATACAATATATGGCCTTTTGTGACTGGCTTCTTTCACACAGCATCATGTATTCAAGGTCCATCCATGTTGCAGCATGAGTCTCTACTTCATTCCTTTTTATGGCTGAATAATAGTCCATGGTAGGGATAGACCTGCTTTTGCTTATCTATTTATTAATGGAGGGACATTTGGGTTAACTGCATGCTTTTAAATAAACATTTCTCATGAGGACTTTGCAAGCATCAGACATTACGCTTATTGCACACATGTGAATTTATTTTTCTGGAAAATGTGTACATGTATCTCACTGTGGCTTACTTGAGAATAATTATCAAAAGTCTTACAAATGTTTGCTGGCATCTTTTTCTCAAATAAGGAGGGACAAGTTGTATGAATATTGTTCAGGGGAGCTTTGAAACTGTAAAGAAGAGTTTGACCAAGAGTCTAGTAGAATAGAATATGCCCAAATATTCCATGATCCCCTGCAGGGATTCAAATGCTTGAATGAGCAGATGGGGCTGGAACCAGTGAAATTCCAGGATAAAGATGAACGCAGTGTCTTTCTTACCGCAGCCTGTAATTCAGATGACAAAAAAGAAAGCCCTAATATGTTATGGGGGTAAAAAGAAGGGAGGGGAGAGCAAGGAATGCTGCTCAGAGGAGACAACTTCGATAATGAGTAGAAGGCTCCCAGGAAAACAAAGGAAGAGGATAAGCATTTTAGGCAGAAGGATAAGCATCTGCGGGGGCTCAGAGGTGTGAGTGAGCAGAGCCCATTCAGAGGGAGCTCAGGTGGGTCATTCATTCAGACATCTTGACACTGGAGTCAGCCAAATCAGAGTATTGACCTAGAATGATTTTTGTGACATTTTATCTTAAAAGAATTCCATTTCATTAGTGCACAGCACGTGGTGCTGGAGTGACCCAGCAGGCTGGGGGTCACAGGTAATCATTGCCACAGCAGCCACCTCAGCGTGATGCAAATCAGGTGGTGTGGAATGTAAATGATAGTCATGGTAACGTCACAGCTGTCCTGCTGGAAAAGACCCTAAATGGGCTTTGCTTTGTTTTTTGTCAAATCCAATCCAAGAGCCTTGGACTTTATTCCTAGGCCAGCCTTCTCAAACTGTAGTGTTTGAGTCATCTAGGGAGCTTACCAAATACCTATTCCCAGGAACCTCCAACAGAGGGTCTGGTCAGTGAGCACTTTTAAGCAAGAAAGTGTCATGACCTTCCAAGATACCTTTTAGATCTATTATGCTTTAAGTTATTCGCAGGGACTGACTGTATATCTTCCCAAACTGTGAAACTCAAGACACACAATGTGTCCTCAGTAAAAGTTTGTTGAGTGACTGAATGATCGTTCTGGTCACCAGTATGGGTTTTGGACTGGAGATGGTAAGACCAGAGACAAGATGGGTAAGGACGTAGCCTGGTGAGTGAGGATGTGATCTAAACTAGGACTGCGACAGATGCGACAAGGACATAGGAGTCTGTTGCCCTGTTCCCAAGAGGATTTGAGAAAAAAGAGAGAGAATCCATGACCAGGGTTGAGTAAGGTCAATGGCCTTACCAATAACCCATGGGTTTCACACAAAACTTCCCAGGGCCCAAGAGGCAGAGAGTCCTGACAGCCTGCCCCAGAGGATCTGGAAACAGCCCAGATGTACTGAGACTCTTTGATCTTAAGCCAGAGGCACACTGGTCACTGTGGGGCTGAACTGGGGCCAGCCCTGCCAGGCAAATCATAGGGATATTGAAGGAAAGGCAGTACCTGTTTCTTGGGGGGGGGGGGGGAGGGATGAAGAAGGAAGAGGAGGAGAGTTTACCATGGGAAACATGCTCAAGAAAGCAGTCCTTCTTGAAGGTCTGTGGCTGTAGTGAAAAGAATGTGCATTTTAGAATTAAACGCAGTCTGGAAACCCAGCTACCGGCCGTGTTGTCCTTGGCAAGTCACAGAATGCCTCAAAACCTCGGTTTCTTCATCTGTAAAATAGAGATAGAAATAACTTCCACACAAGTTATTTTAATTAAAGGTGAGTGATACATATAACATAATCTGATACATAGCAGGTGATGAATTAAAGTTTCTTTTTATTTATTTTGAAGAATTTAAAGCATTCATTATGGTGTAGGCCATAATATAATAAACATTTATTAGCCACCATCTAGCACTGTCAAATCCAACATTTTGCTTTAATTTGCTTCAGGTATTCTTTCAGAGAAAGAAACCGCTTCAGACATGATTGGCTCTCCCTGTGTACCCCGCCCAGATTGGACGAATTCCCACCTTCTCAAGGTGGCCATGCTATGTATCATCCCCAGGCTTGTGTACCATAGACAGCTAGGTCCCTAAAACTATACAGCTTTGAGTTTTGCTGTTTTTAAACTTTATGTAAATGACACCATAGTACTTACATCTTGATGCTGTTTGCTTTTCACATCGAGCATGGTTTTTGGTAGCTCTAGTTAATTCATTGTCATTGATGGTAGTAAGCCACTGCATGAACATTACAGTTGAATTATCAATTCTCCTACTGACCAGGTTTCAGGCTGTTTCTAAGTTATCATTATTATGAGAATTGCTAAGATAACCATTTTCCCCCATATCACTAGGTAGCATGTGCTGTAAATGAGAAGTTTTATTGTTTCACACAAACAATGGATTCCGCTAGGCTTTTAAACTTGTGCCAGTCTCCGATGGGCGCTGTTTATTGTCCTAAAAAATAAATAAATAGTAACAGGATCTGCACCTCTGGAATTACCAGGGCTGTTCTAATCCAAATATAATGTCCTATTGTCTCCATGAGTAATAATTACACTGGTTAGAGGAAGTAGTGAATATTTAGATGAGGAGCCATGGCCACTGTGAATGAAGAGCCTGGCCAACCAGGAGTGTGGGGTGGCCTGGGCAGAAGATGGCATTGGGGGAACGGCATCATCTTTTCGACCTTGACCCTGTTTTATCATGTGTTCTTAAGAATCATTTTCATACTCATGCAATTCTTGTGCGTTTTGGTCTTTCCTGAGACTGATCACTGGGGGAGAGATGAATTTTTTAAAATTTGAAGACTTCAGTCAGTTCACAGACAGAGGCTTATCATCTCTGTCTTGGAGGCACTCAGGGCCTGGAAGAGGGGATGCAGTCAGGGTGAGGAATACAGGGTGCAGTGGGAGGGCAGAAGACGGGAGACTAAGGGTCCATCGAATGAACCTCCCCAGGGCGGGAAGAGTGTCTGCGCAGAGCTGTATCTTAGGACTGGGCACCTAGTGGGTCAGGGGCCCACAAGTGTCAGGAAGAAGGGAAGCTACCTACTATGTAGGTGGAGCGTGGTACCCAGACCCCATTGAAAGGGGACTGTAACTGATCAGGGTCTTAAAAGGGTACAGGCTCAGGGTGCCATCGCTTTAAGAGGAGTCGTCAAGAGGAGCCAGAATCCACTTTTGGTGGTGCTAGTGGTGTTGCCTGGGGGGGCACATCGCTTGAAGGTTTAAACCTCCCCCGTTTTAGGACGTTAACTAATTCCATTTTTTAAAGTAAACACTGTGTGGTCCCAACAAAACCTATCCAGGTGCTGCATCTGGTCCATATGTCATCAGTTTAAGGTCCTTAAACTGCTCGAACGTCCTTTTCAATACTCTCTGATAGCTGCTTACTCTGGCCCAACGCACTGTTACCCTCTTCCCACAGCATCTCATTAACCTGCCAACCTGCCTCTGAGAAACGTCCCCCAGTGGGCTCTGTTTCCAGACAAGGGAGATGGTCCCGGTCATAAGCTGCTGAACACGAGACAAGACTAAGGCCGGATCTGTTTGTCTCTACAGTCCGGGCAACTTGATTTTTCTCCTAATTGTGTGAATGAGAGATGAAGAGAAGATTTCCCATAAATGTGACACATGAACCGGGTCTCATTGGGTTAGGAGTTTGCCAGGCATAGGGAACAGCAAGTCCAGTCGTCCCTCGGTATCCAAGGGGGATTGGTTCCAAGACTGCTTCCCCCAAGCCCCGTGGATTCCCACATCCTTGGATGCTCAAGTCCCCTATATTAAATGGCATTATACAGTCGGCTCTCTGTATCCGCGGGTTCTGCATTGGCAAATTCGACCAACTGCGGCTGGAAAATCCATTGGTTGAATCCGTGGATGCGGAACCCAGGAATATGGAGGGCTGGCTCTACACATTTTAGGGCCAGGATATTCTTTATATCCCAGGGCATTACAACACAGGGTAGAGAGGGCACTGTCACAGTTGTTCACGTGAAGCTACTGCTGAGTCCACGTCTGATAAATTACGTGAATGCCTGCAGTGGGCACTGTCTTTGAGATGGTCCCTAGACAGGACACAGTGCAGTGGGCACGAAAAAGCACCACGTGAGGACCCTATGGAGAGCCTGCGTGAGACCCTCCATGGGGGACCCCGGAGATAACCCAGCAAAGCCTTGCAGGGGGGAGACTGGCCAGTGGTGGCAAAAGGCGGCTGTATTTGAGTTAACGTGGCTTCCTTTGTACACACAAGCCAGTGAAGAAACTTGGGGATATGTTTGTATTTACGTCAATGAACATAAATATATCAAAATACTCACAGAGTTTCTTTTGGTGACAGAATGACCTTTTGCTCCATGTTATTTGTTCGTTTGTTGGGATCATCATATTCATCACAAGTCCTCCATTTATTGGCTATTTTTTTCTAATGCACCGAATGAGCTATTTACTTCTGTTGGATTTTTAGAAATTTGACTCTTCCTATTTAATGTCTCAGAACAGCCATTTCGATCTCAGGATGTTCCTTTTCAACTACATGAAAATCTATATTGATTTCCAAATACATACATACATATGCATGTATATATATATATTTTTTTCCTGCTTCTTCCTTAGATGGATATTTATTCTTGACTCCTCAGATTGGAGTCTTCTAAACACTGAATCTTCTGGATGAACAAGGATTTTTTTTTTCCTATTTGCTCCCTATTATGGGATATTTGTCCAGTACTGACAATTCAGATAAATTCTAGGAGAGGTGGGATGAGTCTTGGCTTACGCTGTTCAGACACATAGAGGGTACAGAACTATCTAGAATGAAATGGTTTACTTCACCAGGTAACAGCCTGTGTCTGAAGCAGAAGCAGATATACTGTGAAGGATTCTTAGATGGGATATAGATAGCAATAAACATATAAGAAAAAAATTGATAAATTAGACTTCATCAGAATTAACTTCTACTCCTCAGAAGACGTCATTAAAAAGAACAAAGATGTCATTATACAGTTGTCCAAATCCATAGAATGTACAACACTGAGAGGGGACCCTAATGTAAACTATGGAGGTTGGGTGGTAATGATGTGTCAATGTAGGTTCCTCCTTGAAACAAAGCTATCCTTTGACGCAATATGTTGATAATGGTAGAGGATGTGCATACCTTCTGCTCAATTTTGTTATGGATCTAAAACTGCTATAAAAATAAAGTGTCTTTCACAGACCTACTAGAGGATGGACTTGAGGATATGGGGAGGGGGAAGGGTAAGCTGTGACAAAGTGAGAGAGAGGCATGGACGTATATACACTACCAAACGTAAGGTAGATAGCTAGTGGGAAGCAGCCGCATAGCACAGGGAGATCAGCTCGGTGCTTTGTGACTGCCTGGAGGGGTGGGATGGGGAGGGTGGGAGGGAGATGCAAGAGAGAAGAGATATGGGGACATATGTATATGTATAACTGATTCACTTTGTTATAAACAGAAACTAACACACCATTGTAAAGCAATTATACTCCAATAAAGATGTAAAATAATAATAAGAAAGTGTCTTCAAAATAACTTTTTAAGTGTACATATTTCTAAAATGAAAAGGCAAGATACAGACGGGGGAAATATTTGTAAAACATATATCTGACACGGAACTTCTGTCCAAAATACATGAAGAACTCCTAAAACTTGCTAATAATGAGACACAATAGCCAAGTTTAAAACATAGGCAAAATAGACTTCAAAAAAAAAGATATCTGGGCTTCCCTGGTGGCGCAGTGGTTGAGAGTCTGCCTGCCGATGCAGGGGACGCAGGTTCGTGCCCAGGTCCAGGAAGATCCCACATGCTGTGGAGCGGCTGGGCCCGTGAGCCATGGCCGCTGAGCCTGCGTGTCCGGAGCCTGTTGTTCCACAATGGGAGAGGCCACAACAGTGAGAGGCCCGCGTACGGCACAAAATAAATAAATAAATAAATAAAAATAAAAAAGGAGATATCTCAATGGCCAATAAGCATACAAAAATCATCAACGTCGTTGTTTATTAAGAAATTGTGAAATAAAATCACATTGAGATACTACCACATACTTACTAGAATGGCTGAAATTTTAAAAGAGTGAGAATACCAAGTGTCCGTGAGGACATGGACTTACCAAGACCCATTCCTGGTGGGAGGGTAAAAAGTACAACCACTGCAGAACAAAATTTAACAGTATCTCATAAAGTTAAACTTACATCAGTCATATAAACCAGCATTTACCCAAGAGAAATGAACACATATATCCATGAGATGATTTGGACACAAAAGTTTATAGCAGCTTTATTCATAATAGTCCCAAACTGGAAGCAATCCAGCTGTCCATCACTAGGGGAATGAATAAATCAACTGCAGCATATTTACATAAAGGAATAAGACTCATCAATTAAAAGGAACAAATACTAATATGAACAACTACACGGATGGATCTTACAGATGTGTTGAGAACAAAAAATCAGAGACAAGAGGGCACATGCTGCGTGGTTCCATTTAGATGAGGTTCAAGAAGAGGTAAATCTAATGCATGTCGGAAAAATTCAGAATATTCCTCTCCCCCCATCTCTGGGGGGAGAGAAATTGATTGGGAATGTCTAGGAGGGAACTTTCTGGGGTGAGTGGCAAGATTCTATGTTGTATGGAGATGTGAGTCACACGATGGTGTCATTTTGTCAAAATCCTACATTTAATAGTCATGTATTTCAATGTATCTAAATTTACCTTAAAAAAAAAAACTATACAAGCAATAATTGAGTAGGGATTTGGGGGACTGGGGAAGCAAAGGTGCAAAAAGAATGACAGAATGTTGATCCTTGTTGAAGGTGGATGATGGGCATATGTGGGTTCGTTGTATTATTCAGTTTACTCTGTATGTGTTTGAAAAATCCCATAATAAAAAGTGTTTTTACAGTCTCATAGGATTTCAGGGCAGGAAATGCTGCCATTTCAACACCTTAAGCTCATTCCCATCTCAGGGCCTTTGCGCAGCTATTCCCTCTGCCGGAAACGCTCTATTCCCTGATCTTGGAATGTTCAGGACTCAGCTTACACGTCACCTCCTAAGGCCTCCTCTGACCAACTTAGCTAAAGTAGCTTCCAGGCATTCTCTATTTCATCTGTACATTTCAATTCTCAGCATAGCACTTGTTTTTATATCTTGTTTTCCTGTTTATGTAATCTTTGGTGATTGTCTGTCTTCATCAAAAATGCAAGGTCCATAAAAGTGGGGATGTGTCTGTCTCATTCACTTGTTTCTTCCCACCACCTGGCCACTGTCTGATGCTGCGTAGGTTTTATTCAGTATCAACTGCTGTAGAATGAATGAATTCAGCAGAAAAGTGTCAGAGCTGGTGTTGGGGCTGAATTCATAGGCTGAAGTCCTAACACTCAGAATGTGACTTATTTGGAGACAGGGTCTTTCAAGAGGAAATTAAGTTAAAATGAGCATGAGTTGGCCTTAGTCCAATAAAACTGGTGTCCTTATAAGAAGAGGATATTAAGACAGTGACAGGTATAGAGGGAAGACCATGTGAGGACACAGGGAGAAGATGGCTGTCTACAAGCTAAGGAGAGAGGCCTCAGAAGACACCAGCCCTGCCAACACCTTGATCTCAAACTTCTAGTCTCCAGAATTGTGAGAAAATAGATTTCTGGTGTTTAAGTCGCCCGTTCTGCGGTATTTGTTACAGTAGCCCTAGTAAACTAATAGAGCTGTTATCTGAATTCAGTTGTGTTTGAAGCCTCTAGACTTATTTGCCTTCCAAATAAGAAAGCCAACTGAATTTAGAGTTGGCAGATTGAGCAAATAGAAATGCAGGACACCCAGTTAAATTTGAAAAATAATTCTGTTGGATTTTTATAATGTATTGAAAAAAGCTAAATATAGAAAAAATGTTTTATATGTATGACACACAGAGAAACCCTGACAGAGGGGATTCTAGAATCCCAGTCTCCTGGCTCCCATTCTAATGAGGCACAATTTGAAGACAAGAAGATGGTTAATTGAAGAAAACACCCCCAAGCATTCATTCCTTTCCACTAAGTTTCCCCGGACCAATCTGGTTTGGAATGGCAAGGTGGGAACTATACCAGTAGGTGAGGGAGGCTCCTTCAGAAGCTTATCAGGTGAGACACCATGATGGATACTTAAATCTGGGCAGAAGAATGTTTTCCTAGGATGCTTTTCACTTTCACAAGAATCTAATGTAACAGGGAAAGCCTGAGTTTTACTGGAGGGCAATTTTGAAGCATTAATAAAGTTTAAAATCCAACACCCACCAATTCCAATTCTCCATATCCACCCTAGAGAAGCATCCCCACATGTGGTCCAGGAGCCATAAGCAAGAATGTTTGTGCAGTGGAAAATTGGGAAAAATGGAAATAGGGATATAAAAATAATGGTATGACTGTTAAATGGAATATTACACAGCTGTTAAAAAGGATGAGGGCTATCCATAGGACCCGTAGCACCATATGGAACCCCAAGATATAGTATTAGATGGAAGACCAAGTTGTAGAAAGAACAGAATGGCAGGATACCATATAATATACACACACATAAAAATGACATTTGTTTATTATGGGTAGATAGCTATGTGCGCAAACGAATGAGAGATGTTCTGGTGGGCAGCCTCTTAAACTGGTAACCAGTGGAGCAAATACATCTCTGGAGATGGGAAGGAGCCAAGATTGCATTGGGGGAAGGGTTGTCAAAAGAGGCACTAGCTTTACCTGTAACGTTTTGAGTTTTAAAAGAAAAATGTTTTGATGTCTTATGTAATTAAAAGATTTTTTTTAAGAGAAAGATTACGGGTTTTGCAATCAGACACACCAGTGTGTGAGTCCCAGCTCTGTCATCCACTGACTATGTGGCTCTGGGCACTGTGGTAGCTGAATAATGGTCCCCAAGATGTCCATGTCCTATTCCCTGGAACCTGTGAATGGTAACTTACATGGCAAAGGGGACTTTGGAGTTGTGGTTAAGTACAAGATCTTGGGATGGGAAGATTACCCTAGATTATCAGATGGGCCTAAATGTAATTACAAGGGTCCTTGTAAGAGGGAGACAGAAGGAATCTAGACTACAGGAGAGGAAATCAGCTGAAAATGAGCCCAAGGTTTTTGACATTGCAGCACCTATGCTTTATCAACCAAAGCCTTCACTGTAGGCACCGAACACTCCACACTCCAGGCTCAGGGATGTTGTGAAACTGTGATCGATTTTTGCTCTGCTCAGAGGCCATTAACTTAAATATTAGTCCTTTCTTTTCTGCAAGTTTTCTTCAGCCCAGTCTTTATGTAGATTTCGAATGATCCAGGTTGGGAGTAACTGATTTTTGTTAAAGAAAACTACGTCTGGTGTGGGAGAAGAGAGATGGTAATTAAAAAAAGGACAAAGAATCAGCACTTCCACTTCTGAGTATTTACCCAAAAGAATTAAAAGCAGGGACATGAAAGAGTCCTTGCACTATTCAAAAGTGCCAAAAGGTGGAGACAGCCCAAGGGTCCATCGACAGATGAATGGATACACAAACGTGCTATATACCTACAATGGAATATTATTTGGTTGTAAAAAGGAAGAAAATTCTGACACATGTCACGACATGGATGAACCTCAAAGACAGCATGCTAAGCCAGACACAAAATGACAAAGACTACATGATTCTACTTATTTAAGGTACCTAGAATAGTCAAATTCATAAAGGCAGAGCGGAATAGAGGCTATCAGGGGCTGAGGGAAGTGGGAAAGGAGGAGTTAGTGTTTACTGGGTACAGAGTTTCAGTTTGAGAAGATGAGAAAGTTCTGGAGATGGATGGTGGTGATTGTTGCACGACAATGTGAACGTATAGGATGCCACTGAATTGTACGCTTAATAATGGTTAACATGGTAAATTTTATGTTATGTATCTTTTACCACAATAAAGAAGGGAGGGGTGGCTGAGGAGTGTAGGGGGACCAGAACCACCTGCACTGGAGCAGGAGTCCCACCTAGCTTCTCACTGCAATCACCCAGAGCGTTTGAAAAACCTTGATGCTCAGGCTGCTCCTGAGACGAAGTACATCAGCATCTGTGTTTCTTTTTAGCTTCTGTGTGATTCCAAAGGGCAGCCAAGGTGGAGAACCTCTGGGAAAAACAGGTGCTCTGAATGAGAATAGACAGAAGGTGAGGGTGGTGGTCGGGGAATATTCAGGGGAGGTGACATCTTGCACAGGTCCCCAAAGGAGCAGAAACAGCCAACTAGGCAACCTCTCGTTACTGACAGCTCGTGTTGCCTTCACAATAGAACTGATTTTCTAGCGCTAAGTCCATTTCTCATAAAAATGTGGCTCACGCTTCATAGGCTCCCCTAGAACCACTGCTCTAGAGTCTTCCTCCCAAAGTACAGCCAGCAGAGATGCACTGGGAGGAAAACTACCACTGACTGAGCCCCTACTCCAAGCCCAGCTCCCTAGCTCATTCCAAACACCCAACAGGCTTGGTAGTATGTCAAGTGTACATCCTGTGTCCCCCTGCCCAGGACAGTCCCCATTCATACTTGTCCCAGTAACATTATTAATGGAGCCCCCTTTCACTCTCACAGATGTCCCAGTTTAGAAATTTAGGTGATGGGGCTTCCCTGGTGGCGCAGTGGTTGAGAGTCCGCCTGCCGATGCAGGGGACACGGGTTCGTGCCCCGGTCCGGGAAGATCCCACATGCCGCGAAGCGGCTAGGTCTGTGAGCCGTGGCCGCTGAGCCTGCACGTCCAGCCTGTGCTCTGCAATGGGAGAGGCCACAACAATGAGAAGCCCGTGAGCCGAAAGAAAAAAAAAAAGTAAGAAAGAAATTTAGGTGATGAATGATACGAGCCCATGCCTCTGAGTTGGATAGTATCATTCTCCATTCTAAGTCTGAGGAAGCCAAACCCAAGAGAAATATGGAAACTTATCCGAGGTCACATAGAAGTAAAACTGGGACATGACCTGGGTTTCTCAATTGCCAAAGCCTGTCCTCTCTGCCCTGTGACCATCTGCCTACCCAGGAGCCAGGTCCAAAAAAATCCATCTTCAGGGCATTTGGAATGATTAAATTTTTTAAAAAGAATTTAAAAATGGAATTTCTCTATTGTTTCTTTTAAGAAGAGGGGAATGGGAGAGAGTGGGAATAAAATGCCCATTTACTGAGCACCTACTAAGTGTCAGCTGCTTTTCTAAGCACTGGTGATATGGCAGTGAGAAAATCATCCTTATGCCCATGGAGTATGAAACCAATACAGAACAGAATCATCTATCCACCGTGATCAGGGCTGTGGGAAAAACAGGGTGCCCTGAATGAGAAGAATAGACAGAGGTGAGGGTGGTGGTCAGTGAATATTCTCTGGGGAGGTGTTATTTCGCACAGGTTCTGAAGGAGCAGAAAAAGCCAGCTAGTCAACCTCTCTTTATCAACGACTTGTGTTGTCTTCACAGTAGAACCTATTTCCTAGTGCTTAGCCCATTTCTCATAAAATGTGGCTCACGTTTCAGAGGCTCCCCTAGTAAAGCCCAACTCTGAATTTATATGGAGATTCAGTTGGAGGCACCGGGAACTGAGAGCTGAGATGCAAATATACCTGCTGGGGTCTGGAGCACCGCTGTCAACTACTATCAGTACCTACTTCTGCTGCCTGTAGAAGGAGATCTCTGTATCCAGTGGAAGGCGTTATTATTTTTAATATTTTATATTGAAGTATAAACTACTGGCAAAAAAGTTTCTCAATGAATTTTCACGAAGTGAATACCCTCTTGTACCAGATCAAGAAAGAGAATATTATTAGCACCCTAGATACGGCACACCCATCCCTGCTGCTAACAGCTCCCTTCCCCCCAAGATAACCACTTTTGACACCATAAATTTGTCTTGCAATTGGCATATTTTTAAAGCTTTGCATCCCAGGCCCAACTTGCATCTAGTAAAGCTCGACTTGTTTATGTTCTCACTGATGGTGCGTGAAATGCTTCTTTCCCCAAACACCACAAACCAAGTCATCATCATCCTTTTTAATTTTGATCAATCTGATTGATGAAAACATGCTCTCATGATTCTGATTCTTTTGGTTGGCTTTGGTCTAATGATGAATGAGATGAAATAATGCACAATATGTTTAATGGCCATTTGGCTTTCTTGTGACAATTGCTTGTTCATGTCCTTTGTCCAATTTTCCTTGGGAATGTCCTACTCAATTAGACTATCCTGTTATAGCAAGCATATACTCCTTTGCTTGCTATTTTCCCCAGCGTGTCATGTGCTTTGTAAGTAGCTTTCTATGGTGCTTTGGCTGTTTCTCTTCTCTTCATTTACCCTCACTCTCTTGCTTATCTCATCCAGTCTCATGGCTTTCAATACCGTTCGCATGCTGCTATGGACTAAATTGTGCCCTCCCAAAACGTATACGTTGAGAATCTAACCCCCTATGGGACTGTATTTGGAGATAGGAGCTTTAGGAAGTAATTAGGGTTAAATGAAGGCATCCTTGACCTGGCTTTTCCCCAATCACTCCCCAGCAACCCCATAGGGAATCCTCTTGACCATGCTGCCTTCAAACTGTATCTAGACTCCAACTCTGTTCACTGGGTCCACCTGACACAAGCTGTCCTCATGGTTGCCTGGAGGCTGCAGCGGCCTCCTAACTGCTCTCCCTGCCTCAGCTTTTGACCTCCTACAGTCTATTCTCAGCCTAGCAGCAGAGCGAGCCAGTTCAGACAAAGCAGATCGTGCCCTTCCTCTGCTCAAACCCATGATTCCCACCTCTTTTGGAGTAAAGCCAATGACCTTGCCATGCTCTTTCTTGCTCCATGACCTGTCTGGCCTCACCTCCCAGGGCTCTGTCCTTGGCTAGCTCATCTCCAGTCATAGGGTCCCGTATGCTAGTCCTTGAATGGTCCAGGCGTGTTCCTGCCTTAGGGGCTTTGCACATCTGCTCCTTCTGCCCAGAACATCCTTCTCTGGGATAGCCACATGGCCGCTCCCTCACCTCTTTCAAGATTGTCACCACTGTCACCTACTCAATGAAATCTGTACTGACCAGATCATTGACAATAGCAATCTCCCTTCTGCATTCCCAACCCCCTTAACAAATAAAGAAAAATGCTTTATGCATATTTATCTTTTCAATCTTCTACAAACTATACAGTTTATCACTTTCTAAAAAAACTGTAGAGTTTACTTATGTACTAATCTATTATGCTTATTATCTATTGCCCCCAATCGAGGGTGGTGATCTCTGTTGGTTTTTGTTCACTGTGGCTCCCTGAGCGCCTTTAACAGCACTTGGACATTGGAGATATTATTTATTTACTAGATAAATAATCAAATACATTTAAACCTATAGCCAAATCCATCAGTCTTTTACTTTAACTTTCTGCTTTTGTGGTCATGTCCAGAAAGCCCTTCTCAACTCACATATTGAGAACACTGGAAGGAATAAGCATTTCCTGACCACACATATATCCTTCCAGATTATGGCTGTATTTTGTACATTTAGAATTTTCATCTATTTTGGAATTTATTTATTGTATGGTGTGAGGTAGGGAAATAGTTTTCTTTTTTTTAATCCATGGTTTGTCTGTTTTGCAATATCTGTTATTTCTTTGCTGATTTAACATGCTCCCTTAATTTTTTTATCCTTAGTTTTTGTAATACTTAGCTCTATTTCTGGACCTTCTATTACATTCCATTGATCTGATTATTTACTGCTCCACCAGTTAATAAACTATTTTAATTTTTTTAAATGCACATATTCCTTTTAAAAAATAATTAGAATTTCCAAAACTTTGTCTCTTTATTTGGTCTTTCAAAGAATTGGTTCTCAGATTTACCAGTTCTACTGGGTATTTGTTTCCTTTATATCTAATTGATTAATTTATACTTTTGTTTTTAGCAATGGTTTTTTTTTTAAGACTTTTTTTTTTTTTTAAGTTTTTTTTTTTTTTTTGGCAGGGTATTCAGCTCATTTACTTGCATTCATTCAAGAAGCCAAGGCTGTCTTTTCTTTAAGTTAAAGTTTGACTACATCTCTTAAGATTTGATAGGTTTTCATTACTATCGTCTAAATGGTCCATAATTACACTTTTAATTTTCTCCATTTTTAAGAGTTGTTTAAATTGTTTTTCATTTCTCATAAATACACTTATATTGTGATTTTAGGATAATCATTTTTGTTTCAAATCTCTATTATTGGGGTCAAAGGATATTTCTGTAAACTTTTTAACTTTGAAAGAAGGTTTCTTTTTGAGATTTTTCTTTATGATTTAGATTGGTTATTTTCTGCAACTGTCGTTGCAAAACTTGAGAAGAATGCATATTCTTTGTAGGTACTGAGCTTAATACATACCCACTAAGTTGAGCTAAATAATCCTTTTTTTTTTTTTTCCATTTGTTTTTTGATGCTTGTTTAACTCTCAAAGAGAGAAAGCTTGGTTAATGTTCTCCTTTCTCCTGGGGTTCCTGTTAGTTTCTTCCTGCCTTTCTTTATATGTTTTGAGTCTATGAGTTTGGGAATGTCATTGATGATACATTAATCCATATAAGTAATTTTTTGTTGGAGAGCTCCTAGTCATATCTTTTCCCAGTTTCTCTGCTGGGGTGTTTTACCTTCTTACTGACCTGAAAGAGCTTTTTCTGTATTAAATATACTAACTCCCTGCCATCTGTGTTGCAAATATTTTCCCAAATTTTTGGTTTCAAAAATTCTGTTAATGATATATTTAATATACAGACACTTTAAATCTTTCTATAGTCAAATATTATGCTTTGCTTGTATTCTCAAAATAGTGTGGTGAGAAGATGTTAGGTGAGGGGCAAAAGTCTTGGTCTCCTCTCCTTGATCAACCTTGAACTTCTCCGCCTGTTGGATTAAGTTTCTCAGCCCCTATTTACAAGCAATGGTCCCATGTCACCTCCCTCCTCTGATCCCTCAGGATGTTCCAGGGGCAACTCAAGGAAAGAGGGAACTCCTTTTATCTTGCGGAGCCACAGACCTAAAAGTATAATTAAGAACTGGGCTTCCTTGGTGGCGCAGTCGTTGAGAGTGTGCCTGCCGATGCAGGGGACACGGGTTCGTGCCCCGGTCCGGGAAGATCCCACATGCCGCGGAGCGGCTGGGCCCGTGAGCCATGGCCGCTGAGCCTGCGCGTCCGGTAACGGGAGAGGCAGCAATAGTGAGAGGCCTGCGTACCGCAAAAAAAAAAAAAAAAAAACAAAAACTATACTTTGACACCATCGATCAGTGTATAGGTAAAACGGTATATACTTTTTCTGCATCTTCTGTTCTGAAAACTTTTGCCCCAGGTCTTAAAATATATGCCCTTCTATACACACAAGACCTCTGTGTATATATTGGATTGGCCATCGGCCAAAATGTTTGTTCGGGTTTTTCCATAAGATGCTATGGAAAATCCCAAACAAACTTTTTGGCCAACCCAATAGAAGATTTCAATACAGAAACAGTGATTCCAGTTAAGCACCTACCATATCCTAAAGATGAATACTCTACACCTCTGTTCTTAAAAATTCCACCTCCACTGCTGATTATCCCTTCCCCTCTCCCCACCCGCCTGTCGCTCCCAAATTCTTGCTTACACCAAATGAAAAGAAGTCAGGATTTGTGTGTGTGTGTGTGTACCTTGTCTTTTACTTTTAACTAAGTGTATTTTTTCTTAAGAAAAGCATGTTATCTCTTTAAGAGTATTTCTGATGTCAACTGTTAATGTTATTTTTTTTAGCCCATAACAAATATGAGTAATACCAAGTGTACCTATGATTATGTAAAAAAAAAATATTGAAAAACTATTCCCCGTAATAAAAGGTTGAAGAAAATGCAATGCTGACAGTAAATACATTGGAGTGATGCGGCCTTGGGCACATCATTTGATCTCTTTGGACCTCTGTCTTTTAACCTGACAGGTTCAACCCAGTGTCATTGGATTGGGACTGAATCTAAGAAAGTACAAGTCATGAGACCTTAGCAATTACTGAATCAGTTACCTACCTCACCAGTTAGTCTAATCAGTGGTTGACTTGAAAACATACTCTCTTAACCAGCGCCGCTCTGGCATTACCTGAAACAGAGACAAAGTTGCCTCCAACTTTTATGTCAGAAATTTGTCTACATTGAGCACTAAAGTTTTACTGACTATTCCTTCACTCCCTTAAATATTCCCTTTGACAGACACTCTATAAACGTTTTGCATGTCTAAGGCCGTCTCCCCAGTGTCCCGTTCGCTTTCCTTTCTTCCTAGAGCTCAGATTATGCCCAAGTATCTGTGCAACCCCATGTAGCCTTGTTCATCAGGGAGAGCTGATTTCACTTCAGCTGTTGGGGATGGAGCTGAAAGATCCAAGAACGATTCCACTTCCCTTACTGGTTATTGGAAAAGGAAAGGTCTTCAGACCTAGTTTGAGTTCATGAGATGTGAGTAAATGTCAGTTAAGGCACTACTCGGAAAAGTTCTTTATTCATAAGAGAGAGTCGTGGAAGAAAGCAGTCTTCTGTCTTCCTGTGAATACTGTTACATCCTATGAGGCTTAGAAATGCCATAGCCATCTTACTATTGGTCTTAGGATGGCAGAACGGAAAGAACCTGGGAACTCGATGACATCATTAAGTCACTGAATCAACCAGCCCTGAAGCCTGTCCTCTGACAGGCAGGACTTCTGTTTTTGAAAAACAGTAATTATCCTCATTGCTTATGGCAGTGTGGGTTCAAGATCATTGTTACTTGCAGCTGACGGCATTCTAACTGAAAGACCTGGACAACTTTATTGAATTATGTCACAGCCCTTTCCTCCAGGAGCTCGGAGTCTAGTTTGTAGGTACTAGGTTTGATAGTTCCATTAAATTGAGCTAAATAATCATTGAATCTATTTTCTTGCATCCATTTCTTATGAGAGAAGTAGAGGTTCAACAGAAGGTCATTTAAAAAAAGAGTGCTATCCATGGGCAAGGGATACATGAGCAAAGAACTGTGAGAACACAGAGAGGGAGCAGTTCCTTCTCCTAGGTGATGATCACGGGCTATGGAGCCATGCTGGGCTGAGGTCTGAAGGCTGAATAAGAATTTATCCGGGGGAAAAAGTGAGAAAGGCATCCCTAACAGAAAAGTTAGCATGTACAAAAGCACGAAGTGCTTTAATCTGACAATCACACACACACTTGCTGTTTTTCATGGAGTAGCAAGATTTCACTGGGAGAAGAGAGGGGGGCATTCATTCATTCACTGGACACCTATTTTGAGCATCCGTCACGTGCCAGGTACTGTTTTAGGTGCTGGAGTTAGAGCACTGAGAAGAACAGACAGTGACCTACGCTCATGGAGCTTACAAAGAAACAGCACTTACCTCTTCCCCCCACCCCACTCCCTCCCATCTAGCATGCTCATCTTAAACTAGGTATTGGTGCATGTTCTCCCTTGCTGCACGAGGCTGACCCTCTAAAAATGATCAAGTGGACAATACTGGTCTGAAGCACCTCCATCTTCCTGTTTCCAGCCCTTTCCTTTCCATGGCCCACTTGGCTTCTTCCCATCCATCTTCCATTCTTATCAGTGATTCTTATGTCACATTTGGTCCATTCACTGGGGTTTTCATTTTACCCAGGTTGAAGGTTATAAGCTACATGAATGAAGTTCTATTGGTGTATTGTCATAAGTCAGCCAGTAAATGGGGGTACTATTTTCTGGAAAACTGGAGACTCTGTAGGTAGGTCAGCCGAAGCTGCACTCTATTGGCTGATGTCTACCAGACTGATCTTCACTGGGAAAACTGAGGAAAGCAAACTAGCTCAGAGAATTTGATCGTGACTCCTTGGCCCTTGTGTAGGACTAACCTTAATACTCATGAGAGATTCCTGTGGTCAGGGAACATGGGACAAAGAACGCTGAGGACAGGGCACCTAGATTCAAATCCTCTCTCAATTGGGATCCTGAGAAAACCTCAAAACATGAACTTCAAATGCCTCGTTTGTTAATATGAGACACATCATACTGCCTTTGCAAAGTTGAAATGGAGATTAAAATAATTTGTATGGCCAAAACAGAGTGAATACTGAATTAATGGTCATTACAATTTGTTTACTATAATGGTAGTCATGGATGTACCCTGTGTGTGGAAGCCTTGAAACTGGAATTGAGGGGATTTGGGGTGACTCCACTGATTGATTAAGCATGCTCTAACATCAGTCCTCTAGCTAGTTAAGGACTCCTTTCATCTTGAAACTTCCTTTGCCAACGGGAAAAACAGAAAGAAGAAGGGGGGGAAAAAGGGTTTTCATTGTCGGGAGAGAAAGCATCCTTCAACCAAGCAAAACGGACCAACCATTCATCAAGTCCATTTTGTTATTAAAGGCCAATAGGATTAAAGAGCTAATTACAGTGTCCTAGGTTTGGTATTATCCATTGTTACCGGGACTGAGTCATGCCTGGTCCCTGGCTTTTTAAGCACCAGCATGACAGAGCATTTGGTTCACCTGCATATGTTTTCATTTCTCTGGCATAATCAAGCATGGTTATTAGCATCTGCAAACTCAAACCAGACAAGCAATCTGGGTTTAAGATAGAAACAGGCTGATAGGCTGTTCCCCCAGATTTCCTTCTCTGACGGCCTGCCTTTATGGGTCTGGGCTTTACCCAACTACTCCAATCGGGCAGAATGTACACAGCGTATATTAAGTGAATTTTGGACATTTAATGAGGTAATTGCAGGCTAAATGTATTCCTGGAGAATCAGAGATATAAAGTTTCCCACCATTCTTTTCCTCCTTGTAGTCTTTTTTAAGGTCTTATTAATTTGCAAACCAGCTAATTACAACTCCTCCGGGCAAAATAACTGTGCAGTTGGCGCTGTAATAGATGAGTGGTTTGGGCTGAGAGAGCAGGTCCTGTTTTTTTCTTTGCCTATTACACACATTGTTTTAGGTAATTAACATCCACTTTGTAGTGGCAGCTCTGACGCCTCCCTGTCTGAACAGTGTCTTGGCTGACAGCCTCCGAAACAGCCCTGGTGAACTTCTTGCAAAATCATGTGATATTATTATATAATTCCTCCCGATGAAAGCTCAAAGAGAATTTGCACACATAGCTACATGTGAGCTTTTGGATCTAGACATACTCACACGAAGTGGCTTCTTGAAGGAGTGTTTTCTTCTCGCTGGGCAGGGACTGGGGTGGGAGCAAAAGAAGGAATCGGGTCTGAATTCTGTCCTTACTTCCACCAGATGAGATAAGTCACACTGACCTCCCAGAACTTTTGCGAGCATTCCACGAGTTTTTAACAATACTTGGCAAAGAGTAGTTTCACCTTCTACCAAATTAACAATCTCTTCTCCAGAGTTAATAAAAATTAACAGGCAGGCTTTCAAAAGAATCTATTATTTTTTCTCCTTGTATTCTTGTCTCTGAGCACCATTTTGAATAAAAATCTAGAACTTTGGATTATGGCTACATGGGTCAAGTGAAGACCTCAGCCATTGCCCAAGGCTCTTGAACTGTGTAGTCTGCTGGTCTTAAATGTGCTCCTTCCTCTTTGCTCCTCTGTTCACTCTTGCTTTGTAAGGGCCTGATGCATGTGGAAAATTCACTTTCAGGGTCCTTTGCGAAATCGGTTAATGGCTGGCGTTTGATGGAAAGTGTTTCTAAAATATCTTGCAGCTCTTTGCTTTGCTGAGTCCCAGAAGAAATGGGGAGAGGGCATTTCCCAACCCTTTATCACCTACCTCACAGTGTTTTGTTGGTTTCAAACAACTACAGCAACAACAATAAAATAGATGGCTAGCATTGTGTCATTCATTGGAAGCAACCTGACACCCAATATTTTCTTGCACTTGTGACATCTAGAAGCCTTCGTTAATTATCAATACATTCTCTCTTCTCCAAAGCTGGGAAAAGTTGGACAACAGATGAGTCTAGAATGACACTGGATGACTTTTTTGTTTTCCCTTCTTCGTTTTTTTTTTTTTTTTTACGTTTTATGGGGGATTAATTCTTAACCCCTCCCTCTCCCTAAGCCCAAATTTTCCTCAGAAATAAATCTCGCCAGCCCAGCGTGGAGTTATGCCGCTCTGATGGTCCGTGGGCTGGAGCTGGCTGACTCCTATGGTGGACATATCACAGTGAATAAGTGTGGGGAGTAGACAGGGCTGCCTCTCTTGTCTCCTTTTGGAAAGACCAAAGGGCCCAGGGTTGAAAACACAACAGATAAAAGGATCTGCAGGTCTGAACAGGGACGAGAGAAAGAGAGGCCAAAGAGAAAAGGATTTGTGGGAGGTGGGACCTGGCTTTAAAAGGACACATATTGAATGTGTACCACTTACCTGGCACGATCACATCATCATCTCATTTAACCCCCACAATTTGAATCCTGTGAGGGGAATATTAATAACTTACAAAACAGGTTAAGTGACTTAGGCAGAGTCACACGGCAAATAGGTAGCAGAGTCAGGATGTGAGCCCATGTGTATCTGACTCCATAGACCTCACACAAACACCTTTCCCTTTCGAGAAGCCAAGAATGGGAAACCGACTTGGGGGGAAGAAAAAAAAAAGAAAAAGAAAAAGCTGGATTCCGATGTCTGTACTCTGGTAGCTGACCAAAGGAGAGTTCAATTTGCTTTGTTTCCCTGAACTCTACAAACCCAAATCAGAGCCGAGTCTTCCTTGTAGAGCATAACTTTCACTCACTTGCATTCCAAAACACCAGAGGTCACAAATTGGCAGCCTGTGGGCCCACACTGGCCTGAAGATATGTTTTGCTTGGCTCTTAAGAGTTGGATCACACAATATATTTCAAAAATTAGCTCCGTTGCCAACACAAAATTCAGGGGTTACATCGTTCACTTCTAGCCGTGATGGACTGGCTTGATTCAGACCAACCCTAGAACGAATGACTAGAAATCTGGACTTAAAAACCTATCTGTGGGATAACACTGAAGAACGGCTAAGGATGCCAGGGCTTGAGGAGCTACGGTTCCAGAGGGAAAGAAAATGCTTCAGAATGAAGCCGATAAGTTCAAGGCGTGTGCCAGTTCCTAAGCTGTGCAGATGGAGGCTGAGGGGTCCTGGAGTAGCTAGAAGGCAGAGGGGCTGAGCAGAGCTTTCGTGAGTTTCACAGGCCAGAGAACCAAAAGGTAGAGTCCAGGGCTGTCAAGGCAGCCAGGACTTCAGGGGCCAAAGAAAATACACAGAAGGGAGCCCAATGTTTGGTGGTGCCCTTCTCTGCAAGGGGGAATAGGACGGTGCTTCTAGGAGTGTCACAGATGTGGCGGGATTAAAATTAAAATAGAATTCAGGGCCTGTCAAGGAGGAGGGGATTTGGAGAATACTTAGGTCTTTCAGTTGGGAATCTGCAACGGTGAGATCCTAGGAATAAGGGCAAACAGAAATAGATGGTACCAAAGAAACATTGAAACCCACCTTCCAAAAGCTCACTCCCTGAATGGAAAAAGGTGATTTGCCCGTACTCTGACTGCCTTCTAGAATCACTAAAAATCCTCTCTGCGGGGAGATAACATCATCCAGAGATGCTACAGTGTTTTATCTGGGTCCCATAGGTATTTGTGCTTATAAAACCCAGATTGGCTTATGATGAGTAAAGGTAACAAATGAGTAGATGGAGGACCAGAGGACCAAGAACCATAGATGTGACTGTCTCTGGAATTTAAGTCCCAGGATAAAAGGAGATAAAAGTCAATGGTCTTATCCATTTTTCCCCCAGGGCAGACATTTACTCTGCAGAATCCCTGTGAAGTTTCCATGCAGCTGTGTATTAGAGCTAATCTCTTCTTCTCTAAGCATCTCTCAGGAGGGAGCACACCATCTTGGAATGTAGCAGGTGCTCATGGAACACCTGTGGAATTGACGTGCATTACACAGCCAAGCAGTGAGACTGCTGCCGACTTGTAAGAAACCCACAGCCAGTGAGGTGTTGGAGCAGGCTCACACCTGCTCACAAGAGCTGACTGTGCGGATTTCTTCCCAACCAGCATTTAGGGACCTCACAGAGCTCACTTGGAATCAACCATGGTGGGAGTGTTTGCTCCATGGAAATTGGCCATGCTCTAAATCAGAGTGCTTTTTATCCCCTCCAGATTGTCCATAGTCAAACATTTACCAACACACCCGCTGTTCACAGCCATTTTAGGTTAAGACTGTTTTAAAAGCACAGAGAGCAGAGTTGCCAGTTTACACATGCTCGTGAGCATGTATGTGTGGAGCTTCTTTATCCACACTGACTGAATCTTCCTCATGCACCTCCACTTTGCTGCATATCACTGGGCACAAGAAGAGAGAGATGGGCCGTCAATTTAGTTTAATCCGGAAAACTCAGTGTGAGTCAATAATTTAGATCCTCAGCTATTTCAATCTCTTTGGGGTAAAATGCTCAGATATTCAGAGTTTTTGCCCCCCTTCCTGTGTGTAATAAGTTAAGTTCCAGAGAAACAGACTCAAAGATAGAGACTCAATTACAGAAGTTCACTTGGAAGTGCTCTCAAAATCAATACTGTCAGGGAGGGGAGGAAGATCAGGGAGAGAGAAGTTGAACAGAGAAACAGTTACAACAAAGACCTCAGCCAATCCTGTGGGAATACTATAGGCCAGATGCGTCATATGAGCCTGCATGGAATTGTAAACTGTTTTAAAGTAATTACCAACATTTTAGAATTGTTCCATAAAACTCAGGCTTCCCAGTTTCTATGGAGGAATTTGAAGATATGGCAACGATTGGCTGGAGCTGGAGCCCAGCTGTGCCTTTAAATAATGCTTATGGCTTCAGTTACTGCAGGCTGTACCTGGCCAAATTCATAATAATTAGGAAACATGGCTTTTGAATCAAATAACTCCACAAAGAAATGCAAGTCTGACACAGTAGCTGTGTGACTTTAGGCAAGTTACTTAACCTCTCTGAGCTTCAGTTTCCCCTTATGTCTATAAAGTGAGGATTTAAAATACCTACCCCACAGGGCTGCTGTGAGGATTAAATAAAATCATCTTTTGAAAGTTCTTGGCACAAAGTGAGTATGTAATAAAAGGTGCCTATTTATGCTTCACTGATTCAAATTGTCTCTGAATCCTCTTTGGATTTTCATTTATTCCTGGAAAATATAAGAAGTAGCTGGCTCTTGAGCTTTACAACCCCATGAAGGCTTCTGTTCTGTATTTTACAGATGCAAACTGATAAGCCTTTCATTTTATGGAAATCGTAACTACAGATGTGAATCCATTCTATAAACTAAGTCAACCCTCTGGGTATGTCATCAACTACCTATGTAAGTAAGATGAAAACAAAAAGAAATTGTATATCTTGCCTTTAAAAAAAAAGAAAATTCCGTGGTGGTCCAGTGGTTAAGAATCCGCCTTCTAACGCAGGGGACGCGGGTTCCATCCCTGTTCAGGGAACTAAGATCCCACATGCCATTGGGCAACTAAGCCTGCGTGCCACAACTACTGAGCCTGCGCCCCACAACTAGAGAGAGAGAACCCACACCCCACAACTAGAGAGAAGCCCGCCCGCTGCAACGGAGATCCCACGTGCCGCAACTAAGACCCGACGCAGCCAAAAATAAATAAATAATACATACATCTTTTTTCTTTTTTAAAAAAAGCAAAAAGGAAAATTCAACAAACCTCAAAGAGATACAACTCCCTAAAGACAGAAGTTTTCCTTTCACTGGACTACTGTGTCCATCACATTTTGACTAATTTCATTTTCTTGGAGTAGATATCCTTTAATGATCACGCTGGCAAGTGAGCATTATGCCAAGAGAAGAAAAGAGCCCGGGGGAGTTAGCAGGAGAAATGTACCAGCTTGCATCAGAATCTTGTCATGAGTAAGCATCTCGTGACTGTTAGACATATCAATATGCTTTTACTTTCTTATGCTTTTTTATTCTAAAGAGAAACTTGAAAACAATAGTCTTCAACATTTTTGGGGGGGCCTCCACACTATTTATAGGTCAGTGGGGTCTCATCAGTAATATCTCTCTTAACTCATAGCGATTCTCAAAGTGAGGAAGTTGGGGAGGCCCCTCTTTGAAAGTTGCATCAGGATGGGGGTGGTGATGAGAGCACAGTTTGGAGGGCCCCCCCACCAGCTGGAACTTCTACTGTGTGATCAGTTGAGGGCTGGTCCTGGTGGTAGTAGTGGCAGATAACCTGCCTGGTTAGGTATATCAACGGTCAACTCTGCCATTAAATGCTTTCTGAGTCATTTCCTTACTTTGGGCTCATTCAGTTCTTCAAAACATTTTATTGAGCATTTATTATGTGCCAGTCACTGACCATGGTGAATAACAGAAGCCCCAGCTATTGAACGGCAAAAACACAGTGTTATGGGAGAGACAGAGATACAGATACAGAATTATATTCCGACATGATACTTCCTGAAATGTCAGTGCATGCAGGTGAGTTTGATGCCTTGAATGGGGATAAAGATGGGGCTAGCTCTGCCTGGGGGAATTAAGTAGATCTCCTAGAGGAACAGGCTTCTGAGCTGGGCCCTTGGTGGCTACAGAGGAGCTCACCAAGTTGGGGAGGGAACCATGAATTGAGGGGCAGTGGAGAAAGGGTGTGGAGCAAAGGCAGAGCGTTTAGGGAAGAGTGGATCGTTTGGCTGAACTTAGAGAAACCTGTGAGGGAGAATGCAGGACTCAGGGCTAGGCAGGCAGGTCAAGGGCCAATTTGTGAAGACCCTGAAAGCCAGACTACAGCATGTAGACCTCTCCTCCCAGCAGAGAGAAGCCACTGATGTTTCCAGCAGGAAACTGCCTCAGTCAGCTCCTCTTCTAGAGATATGACTGTTGATACATAAATTTATCTTATTTATTTTTGGTTGCACTGGGTCTTCGTTGCTGCACGTGGGCTTTCTCTAGTTGTGGCGAGTGGGAGCTACTCTTCGTTGGGGTGCCTGGGCTTCTCATTGTGGTGGCTTCTCTCATCGCAGAGCTCTAGGCACACAGGCTTCAGTAGTTGTGGCACAGGGGATCTAGAGAGCAGGCTCAGTAGTTGTGATGCACGGGCTTAGTTGCTCCGCGGCACGTGGGATCCTCCTGGACCAGGGCTCGAACCCGTGTCTCCTGCACTGGCAGGCAGATTCTTAACCACTGCACCCCCAGGGAAGCCCTGTTGATATTTTGCCATTCCCCACTGTGTCGAAATTATACAGAGGGGAGTCTCTGAAGGTGGCAAACCTGGTGGAAAAGGAGAAATTGGGCTGCAAACTCAGAACAATATTTCTCAAACAGGTATCGTGCAACTTTTATGGTCCAAAAATGAATGGAAGCCAGTGCACATAATTCAAAATGACAGCACCTCCAAGAGCATCCTTTATATTTTACTTGGTAACGTGTCTTTATGTTTAAATATTATGTGTGTCACAAGTCCTGGAAACTCATTTCAAACAACATGGTGGCTTTTAATCCTGGAGCACTAAAGCTATTTGATAAATCTTCCACTACCAGGCTCAGCATCGTCTCAGACTATTCCAAACAAACTACCCAAAATGACTAGACACACATAAATGTATACAAAAAGGTGTCAAGCAAGAGACATGGCTCATAATGGGTCCTCTCTCCATTTTCCCTTAAAATAATGGTTCTCAGACTCCAGATGCATCAGGCCCACCTGGGAGGCTTGATGAAACAGGGATTGCTGGGCTCCATCCCCAGAATTCCTGATTCGTTTGGGTGGGGGCAGGGGCAAGAACTTGCATCCCTAGAAAGTCCTGGAAAGCTCCCAGATGATGCTAAAATTGTTAGGAGACTACGGTTTGAGAAACATTGCCTGAAAACGTGTATAATACTCTAGAGATGCTATTCAGGTTCAGGGGTCTTTCTTGTACATTAAACCCAGAGAAACAGCAGGTAAATTATCAGAGCACTCAATGAAATATTCTAAGTGTTAACTGTCCACATCTTGACGGCGAGATCTGCTCGGACACAGTGTGGGTTTGGCTCTATGGGAGTGGCTGAGCCTGGAGGTCCCATCTCATTTTCTTTTGAACCTTCGACCCTCATTCTGTCCTGGATCGGGCTGGGTGGTCATGAAATGCTACTTCCTTCCAGACATCTGTGATGAGACCTGACTAGCAAACTCAGGAATGGAAGTCCAACCAATGTCCAGGGCTGGATGCTGGACTCTGGCCCTTGGACTAAAAGCGGAGCCCCAATGACTGGGGTCAGCAGCAGAGTCAAGCAGCTGAAGCTGCCCAGTCTGACGCAGGGTGAACCCTAGCGTCAAGAGATCGAAGAGCAGGAATGGGTGCAGGGGAGCCTGGAAATGTACACCAGTCCCCCTTCTCTTGTCTCCAAGGGGCCCTTCTCTGGACCCGTGGCATCCCTTCTTTCCCAGTCCCTGGCAGGCTCAGGGCAGAGCAGAGAACCTGGAATTCAAGCTTTCTCTGGAAAGAAGAATCGGGTTTTGCTTTAGCAAAGAAAGAGCTAAGAGAAACTGGGGGTTCCCTGAGCCCTTCTCCAGAGCAGTTATGCCAAGTCAGCATTCACCATTTGGGTTGTGGATGCTAGTTTATTGGCTCGTGGAAGGTCAATCTCATCCCCACTTCCCCACTGTTCCATATGAGGCAGACATGAGACCTCTCACACTGCCTTCCCCCTCCTCCTTGGGGAGGCAGAAAAGTTGGGCAGATGTTCTCAAACCCTCCTTTGCTGCCTTCATGCAGCCCCTTGCATGTCCTGGCAGAAGCCACTCGGACACCAGAGGGTGCTGTGGCACCAGCTCATTCCCCAAAGTCTCCTTCCGCCAAAGATTCCAGGCTCCAGGGCAACCGAGTTTTGAATGCCAGACGACCACATCCAACAGACACAAGGTTGGAAGTGATCCAGGAAATGGGAACGTTGTGTTTTTGCTCACTTCAAGTTGTCACTGATGGTTCAACAGCTTTTCTGGAGGAAAGGAAATAAAAAGTTACCACTATGCTAACTGTGCGTAGAGATTTTAAGACCTGTTCTGATTTCAGACAAGTTCAGAATTTGAAATAAAGAAACAAATACCTTGAAAACAAGAAAATGAGGTAGTAATTGTCGGGGAAAATTCTACAGGGATCTATGCAGAGGCCCGTTTGCAGGTTGCGGCCACCGTAGGGACTCATGTGCTGGTCAGGAAAATTCCAATTGTCCAGGAAATAGCCACAGGCATGACTGGACTGGATTTCGCTGGGTATCAGCAAAAGAGTTCAATCTCTCCACTTGAGGGGAAGCTCGAGGGATAACTTTTAGTACTTACTGAGCACTTACCGTTAACTAAGTGAGTATATGTTTTACACAGATTATCTCATTTCATCTTCACCAAAACCTTCCGAGATGAAGACGATTTCATGGATAAAGAAACTTCGGCTGAGAAAAGCTGAGTGCAGCTAATAAGCTGGTGAGCAGCGTACAGGATTCAAACCCATGTCTCCAAGAAGGGAGCCCAGGCTCACAGGTCTCACCGACTGTCCTCTCCAGGCCAGCTCTCAGCCATGCCCAGCAGCAGTGACCTGGGCCCCAGTCAACCCTGACACTCTTAAAGGCAGTGGGGATCACAGACCAGCACAGACGGTTAGCTTAGAACTCATGGGGGACTGGAGAGGGGAAGGTGTGATTTACAAGCAGGTGAAATATTTCCGTGCAGAAACCAAATAAAATAAGTTTTCTCGGACAGGCTCATTTCAGATATTCTGTAACATCCGCTGTCGGGGGATGCGTAAATGATGGGTCGAGTGATGGCTCCTCCTGGTTTTCAGTCTGCGGATTATGAAACTGAAGGCATTTTAGGCAGAATGGAGCCTCTAGAGATAGGAGCCTCAAGTATAATCCAGGCTTGGCAGTGATCACATCAGCCACGTTTTATGAGAAGATGAATGAAAAGGCTATTGAAATCGGGAAGCAACACATAAAAGAAAGAATTGTATGTGATCCAGACCAAGAGCACCTCTCTCTCTCTCTTTCTCTCTTCCTCTCTCTCATGAGAACACCTTCTCCTTTCCCATGGAGAAGCCTCACGATAACCCTCAAACAAGCACGACCTGAATCACAAGTGGGTTCAAATCTCTGCCCGGCGGCTTCCTCGCTGTGCAGCCTTGAACACGCAGCTTCACCTCTCCGAGCTTCAGTTTCTTTATCTCATAAATGGGAATAATAGCAATCAGACCTCACAGAGTAGATGATAACAATGACAGCACACATTTATCACATGCTATGAGCCAAACACTGCCCACTGCTTTCATTTCAGCCCGTCGCATCTTCCCAACAGACCGCTGGGCAGCAACTCTCACTATCCCCCGATTTATTCTTAGGAGGAGAGTCCCAGAGGGGCACTGCTCATAAGTTACAGAGTGGAATTCAAACTGGAGTTTAGCAGAATTTAGGCCTTAGAACTTAAAACACCCACTGATGGGTCATAGGAACCAGTGATTAAATCTGAAGGGGGCTGGAGAAACAAGACCTCTGACAACTTAAATGACGTCATAGGTCCTCACAGATAATCTAATGGCACAGAGTGAATTTTGTTAAAGAAAGAGAAGCGGGCTTCCCTGGTGGCGCAGTGGTTGAGAGTCCGCCTGCCGATGCAGGGGACGCGGGTTCGTGCCCCTGTCTGGGAAGATCCCACGTGCCGCGGAGCGGCTGGGCCCGTGAGCCATGGCCACTGAGCCTGCGCGTCCGGAGACTGTGCTCCGCGACGGGAGAGGCCGCAACAGTGAGAGGCCTGTGTCCTGCAAAAAAAAAAGAGAAGCAAAGGGAGAGGAAAGAGGTTTTCTGATGTTCTTTTTTTTTCTTCTCTTTGGACAGGACTTTGTATTTTCCAAGACGTTCCAAGACACTTCCCATACACAATCTCTTTTGATCCTGATGCTAATCCAATGAGGTGCACAGGACAGATTTCGTTATCTCCATTTTACTGAAGATAAAATGGGTCCTAGTAACTAAGTGACTGGCCAAAGGCCCCACTAATGACACAGGTGCAGGTAAAATTTCACAGGGTGGCAGCAGGATTAAAAGAGTCAGATCATGAGTGAGGACTTGGCATGTCAACTGGCATATAGCAAGTGCTCAGTAAATGCTTGTAGGATCTGAAAGGGTTTGAAAAGGCTTCCTAGACCATACTCATTCCCTCTTGCCCCAGTCATGGATCTCCCACTATGTGGCATGTTTCAGCTACGGGTGTGGAGAGAAATGTTTGGATCACATGGACCATTCAGTGAAAACCTTGGGGTTGTTTTGAGCACTGTCAGAGTTGGGTGGAAAGGCCTGCAAGAAGCCAGGTGACTGATTCTACCAGTCCCTTCAGAGAACTTTAGAGCAGGAAATAATCTAGAGATGGTCTGGTCCAGTATTTTCCAGCTCTCAGGTACTGTAGCATCATGAGAGAGCCTGCCATATCTGAATGCCACCTGCACTGCTGTTTATTTATAGTTTGCTTGAAATCAACTCATTTTTTAATTTACATGAATGTATTGAAATACATTTTATATATATGTAATTAATATTTATTCATGCAATTTTTTGTGGATTTGATTTGCTGGATGTAGATTCTTCTAATATGTTCGTCTGTTCCAGTTCATGTATTTCTAATAAACACATAGTGATTAGAAAATTAAAATGTTCCACGCTTTCAGAAGCTCTGATCCAGTCACGTGCCTTATTTGTCTAAAGCAGAAAAGGCAGCATGAAAGAAGAAAATATGGCACAGATAATAGACTCAAGTCTTGGAATCTAGGGCTCTTTGCAACGAAATATCCCCTTTTGACCTTAAGATCTGCAGCATTAGCTCTCTAAAGTTGTGTGGGATAACAGTGTCAGGAGGTAGGAGATATACACACCCATCAAAGTCTTCCCAGGGGGGCCCCGGTGGGTAGGGCTGTGGGCGAGTTGAGGCTCTCCTTCGTGCCAATCACCATCTTCTCCCAGGCTGTGTATCACTTCTGTAATCTCGGTTTCTGTGTAAATAAAAGGAAGGCAAAGTTGTTTTAATATTTTTATAATATGCATCCTTCATAAATCCAGAAAGATGTGCATTGCCCTTTAAATTACGGGAAAAATTCATTTTTGCTCTCTGCCAAGTGCTTCCTCTCTGATAATCATACCTGTCAGTGGTCGAGCACGTGCTTTGCACCAGGCACTGGCTTAAGGATTTATCCAAATTATTTCCTTCTTACCAGCTTAGAAGGTAGATAGTATTATCTGTGTCTTCCAGCAGCAGTAAGGGGTAGAGACGGGGTCTGAGCTCAAGTATCTCTCCTATACTGATTTCTTGTCAAAGCAGCAGGCTGATTTTTTTGTTGTTCTTTGTTTGTTTTGGGGGTTTTTTTCTTTGTTTTTGTGTTGTTGTTTTTTTTGGGGGGTGGGGGGAGTGCACTACATAGCTTGTAGTAGGATCTTAGTTCCCCAGCCAGGGATGGAACCTGCGCCCTCTGCAGTGAAAGCGCAGATTCCTAACCACTGGACTGCCTGGGAATTCCCCAACACTGATGTTTTAGAGTTGGGATGACGGTCACACTTGACCTGATAATGGCATTAAAGCCTGCACAGAGCTACCTCCTCTGAATCTGGCCTGGAGGTGGGCGGGATGATGCTGGTTCCCCTAATCCAAACTGCAGAAGCTCACGGGCAAAGGGTGTCCATGACGTGCCCATAAAATCACACAGCTGAGGCCTGGAACCCAGCCACTTCTGGCTCCTGGCTCTTTCCAATGGTTAAGCATGTTGCCCACAGCTGGTTGGATGCAGTTATATCTAAGGGTGGAAGCAGAGGTAGCTGGGCACACCCAGCTCAGACTGCACCTGCCCGGGCGACGGCCTTGTTGTGGGGAGCGCCCGTCTGCCCGCCTCCCTACAAAGGGCGATGTCAGAGAGGCTTGTCATCTGATAGTCAACAGCTCATCCTGTTAGTCAGGGGAGAGTCAAAACATAGTTAAAGTTTAGTGGACTTCATCCCTTAATAATAAAAATAATAATGGTGCAATTAATAGCAATCCTGTACAATTTTATGGATGCTTTCATCTGAGAATCCAAGTGGTTTGGAAGAGAAGCCATCATTAGGCTGATTTTACAGATGAGAAAAGTCAAATGACTTGCCCAAGGTCAGGGCCGAATCAGCCCAGGAGCCACGGGGAGAAGGCCAGGCTCTCCCCCTCCATCCCTCTCTGTACCTGGCACTTTGGTAGTTACCTTTCATCTGAGAATCTTAATCTCCCAACAATTATCACCGGTCATCAGTGGCCAAAAGAAAAAAACAAATCTCTACCTGGCTTGCCCATCAGTGGAGGTCTCAGTCCTATGCTGCCTCTTCTGACCGACAGGGAAGAACGAGTGCCATGCCCCGCTACCATCCCCCATTCCCCTACTCCTCCGCCATGCCCAGGCAGGGCCCAGGGTCCTGGTCTCACCACTCGGTGGGGGCTGAGGCCCCACGAAGTCAAGAGACTGGGAGTGTGTGACAAAGTGAGAGAGTGGCATGGACAGATACACACTCCCAAATGTAAAATAGATAGCTAGTGAGAAGCAGCCGCATAGCACAGGGAGATCAGCTCGGGGCTTTGTGACCGCCTAGAGGGGTGGGATAGGGAGGGTGGGAGGGAGAGGCAAGAGAGAGGAGATATGGAAACATATGTATATGTATAGCTGATTCACTTTGTTATAAAGCAGAAACTAACACACCATTGTAAAGTAATTATACTCCAATAAAGATGTTTAAAAAAAAAAGAGACTGGGAGTGAAACAGGCAGCCGGCCCAGTATGTGAAGCCATTTCCAATATAAAAGACTGAAAGTCATTTTGATGATGCCGGTTTTGAGGGTGTGTTTATTCCAACTCACATAAATCCAGACATTATGGCACGAGGTAAAAACAGGTTTTGGAGTCAGATACACCTGGATTTGAATTTTGACTCTGCCACTTATTAGCTTAAACAAATTGCTTGGCTTCTCTGGGCCTCAGTGTCTTTTCTTCCCCTCAACCCCAGAGCCTCAACGTCTTTATTCGTAAAATCAGTATGGCTGTTATCTTAGGTACCTTTGACTCAACAAAATCAGCTACCTGTGCTCTCTTTCTTTAATTGAAACAGCGTAAAATGATATTTTGCATATATAGTCCTGAATATACTGTACATTGCCTTATACATTATAGAATGTGTATATATACCCAGGGTGCAGAGGATACATTCCACACCAAATATATCAAAATTTATGGGTAAATATTTTTAAAGGATTTTCGAGAAGAATTTTAACAATATTCAATTTTTGTCTTTGCACTCTGATTGGGGGCTATAATGCCCTTCCACCGTAATAACCATTCGTGATTGTTGGGAGGTTAGAGCCCGTGGGCACTCCACCAGTGGGAACGATTTCTATTAGGCACAGTCTAACAAAAGTATAAAGCTGAAAAAAATTAAAACTCTGGCCTCTAGGAAGGGAAAAAGGAGATGGAAGAAGAAAGAAGAAGAGGCAGAAGAAGAGAAGAGCTGCCCTGAGCGAACGTGATTAGCTAGTACCGTGCGGGGCTGTCCTGACGGTCCTTCTCAGCCCCTCAGCCCTGGAAGATGCATCGTGCAACTCGCTGCACAGATGAGGAAGCAGGTTCCGCGTCACGACAGAACCTGTCCAGGTTCACAGAGCCAATAAGCGGCTAACAGGGATTTGAGCTCCCGCCTGTCTGATCCCCGAGCTTGTGTGCTCTGTTGGGTACTTGGAAGTCTTCTTCCTTAGAAGACATTTTTCATGGATTGGATGGTGGAGAGGTATCTGCTTGTATCCATCAGGGTCTGGGCAGGAAACAGCAAGCACACTCACCCCAGGCCCCGATGGTCAGTGAAAGTCAGGGGTGTGGGCAAGGTGAGATGCCTGGGGAGCTACTCCCCCAGACCCAAAGGGATGAAAGGAGGTAGCAGTTCCAGGAATCTGAACAGAGAGAGTTATGTAGAGGAGCCCCTTCACCAGGGTGGGGTTCGGGTGTGGAGGCTACATACCCCACCTCCTTCCTCTACTTCTCCTGATCTCCAGATGGGCTCCCTACTGCCCAAATTATACTGAAAAGCAGAGGGCAAGGGAGCTAGTTTTCCAAGTCAGCCTCCTAGGACAAAAAGCAGAAGAGAGATGAGTAAAGAGCAGATGTGGGGTGGGATGATGGAGGACCAGTCTTCCTTCAATTATGAAGAGTGCCAGTGGCAGGCAGCTTCCCCTCCCGGAGCCAGGCGGTAAAGTCCCTGCTGGCCCGTCCTAACTTGTTCTGAGAGGTCTTGAAAGATCTTGTCAGGAGACAGGAAAGCATCCCTCAGAGCTGGTGAGAGAAGGACATCCAGTCCATTTTACAGATGCAGAAGTTGAGGTTCAAAAAGGGAAACGATTGACACAAACACAACTAGGGACAGCACCAGGAAGAGAAGATGGCAGATGGATTGTTCATTCTGGCCTCTAGCTGGCATCTTAATCCATCCATCCCTTCATTCATTCATTCATTCAGCAATTATCTAATTATCTATGGAGAAGCCAAGGTGTCCCAGACGTCCTAATCGACAGAAAGCCTGGGGCGATGATGTATTTTTTCATTCTTCCATGGTTCAGTTATAAACAGTGATAATCACTGACATCTATTCAGTGCTTACTGTTTGCCAGGGACTGTGCGAGGAACTTGCCTCTTGCCTGCATTATCTCATTCAATCCCCACAATAACTCTCGGAGGGAGGTATAATTGTTACTGTCCCCAGTTTACAAATAGGAAATTGAGACTTAGCTTAAGTAACTTGTCCACCATCACCCAGCTGGGAAGCAATGAAACTGAGCTCAGAGCCTAGATCTTTCTGACTCCAGAAGCTAGTGTTTAAGCCCTGGGCTGCATTTCAGAGGCCCAAACTGGCCACCAGTAGGCCAGGTGCTGCCCATAGACACGCTTTATTTGTTTCTAACCAAGCCAACGTGCAAGAACTGGGAGATTTCATTTGTAAAAATCCAGATTTCCTTACTTTCCTTTTGAAGATTTGGCCTGGAAGATTTGGCTACACGAGGCATGCGTTTCTTCCTGGCACAGCTGCCTGCTATGCAACTTGCCCCTGGCTGTGTGCCGCCTCTCTCCATAGACAGCCAGGTTTGTGGTCCTGGCTGGTCTGCCTCTTCATTCCACGGCAAAATGCAACAGATAGCATGATACGGGGGTGAGTGCCCCCAGGGTGGGGACTGGAGCTTTATGCCCTGGGCAGGGTCACTTTTCCTGCCGCTTGGCCAAACCCATGGGAAACCCTCCAATACAAAGGGTTCAGGGCAGTAAACAGCTAATAACCTACCTTTCCTCTGCTCCTCCTGGCCGGCCCTGGCAATGGAGCACAAAAGGCAGCCCCACGATGCCAGGAAAATGCCCAACCAAAGAGGCCCGTCTCCAAATGCAGCCCATGACAACCCCATTGAAGGCAGATAAAACATTTTCAACAATATCACCTTTTATCTTGCTCTGTGGGCCAAAGGGGTAAAACACAGTTGCCAAACACAAATTAACGTGTAATTATTTTCCTTGCCTGAATCATTTTCTTTCATGTGTCAGAGCATGCTGAGCAAATAGCACCACACCTTGAACTTTAATTGTGGTAATCAGGGCTCTGAGCCACAGAAAGTCTTTTGCTAACGCCTCCTTTAGCTCTGACTTTCAAGTTGAAGCAATTGATTTCTTTTTCCCTTCCTCATCTCTTCTTTTTAAGGAAAAGAGACATATATTGGGGGACGTCTCAGGGCTGCTGCAACCGATGTCATGCCTGCTTGGCTATGGCAAAGTGCTTCTCCCACCACAAACCAAGTATAAATACAGCCGCCTCTGACGGGTGACTTAGGGAATTAATAGCTGTTCCTTTCTCTTATTCATTTGGTGGCTAATTATTTGCCTAGTGAGTTTTAGACCACCTATCTTTGTATTAATACTCTAATGGGATACACACTATATTGTTTATCTGCTAAGATGATCTTGAGGTTTGAGTTGCATGAAACTAGCAAAGGGAAAAGAGAAACGGGGGCTTACCGTGGGCCTCTGTTGAAAGGAACACGGGTTGGCATCTTCTGATCCTCTAAGCCTGGTTTTGTACGTTATTTTGAGCCGTTTCTTCTTTCTGTCTCGGCAGACGTAAGGCGACACTCCCAGGTACATGGTGATAGTGATGGTTTAGACACGAGCAACCAGCTCTTCAGTCACAGGAAAATCGCCTCCCTCTTGTCATTGGGGAAGATCGAATTCAAAGACATCTATGGGGAATCAAAACACAACTGCGGTTCTCCAAGACTTCCAGTTCCTCAGCCCCGGGCATGACATCGTCATTGAATGGAAGTTCAATCAGTTCTTCCCGAGGCTCATTTGGGATCCTTGGAGATGAGAGAAGATGGTGAGGTTGATGACTTCGCTTTCCTTTAAGTAATTCATGAATCTGGGTGCTGTTTTGAACACGAGACACAAAAGGTCCTTGAGTCTAGAAATTTTTAATCTTTTCCAGCGTAGTATTCTTCATTACGATGTGCCCAGCCCATGAAAGTTAGTATTAACATGACTGACACCTAGTAGGTACTCAGCAATATATGATAAGTAGAGGAATGAAATATGCATAAATGGATATCTTAAGAATTCATTTTGTTGGGGATAGGGGATTTCGTTGGGGATAGGGTTAATTCTTTATTCATGCAGCCGTGAATGCATGAATTTATTTACTCAACAATAATTAAGTGCCTACCCCAAGAACTGAGGGTTCTATAAAGAGAAAGACTCAACCCCTGCTCTCAATAGGAGTCCGGAAGAGGCAAACATAGGTGGGAAAGTTTCAGAGCCCTGGAGTTAGGGCTACTATGGAGACAAACACAGCTGGGGTGCTTGCTGAGTGCTGAACAGCGATTCTTTGAGTGTAATTCTGACATGATATTTTCATTGACATTAACAATGAAGATGAAAGTCAAAGAACAAGGACTATGTTGGAGCCCCACTTGTTTATCAATGTTGTTAGCAACTTCTTTGCGAAGTTGAATACTAGTTTTCAAATATCGAAAGAATATTTTCTTCCGTTTTGGGGGGCTATTCACAATGCAATGTAGCGAGTAGAAGCCGCACTGTTGAGATTTTCTCCATCACTTTGTTAAATCTAGTCCATCAACACAGCAATAAACTAAGCCCTGATAGGTAGCATCTGCCGATTTCCATGGTGTAAATATTCCAACTGTGGCTGATCTCAAAGCTACGACTGTGATGTCACTGAGAGTTGCACAGCAGTGCCGCATTACGTAGCATCGCCACCATACAGATGCACTGGATGTAAATAATCTTCAGAGTATAGATATTAGTAAAATGTAATAAAATAATTAGGAAGTGACAAGTTTTGAGTATTTATGACCTTTGTTTTTAATATAATTTACTTAATTATGTGTTTATAATTGAATCTTTAATAATTGCTGTGTTTAACAGCCGGCTTGCAAAATTCCTGACAATTTAATAATTGGCTTTCATAGATTGGTAAGGGCAGGGTCCGGCCCATTCCTGGGCCTAACCCAACGGAGAGGTCAAGGAGGGCTTCCCAGAGAAGGAGATCCCTGAGCCGAGAAGCACCATACTGTGGAGAAGATACTGGGCTCCATCCAAAGTCCAACTCCAGGGATTTGAATCTCAAGTCTGCCTCTTCCTGGCTCTGTGACCTTGTTGCTAGTTGCTTGGCTATTCTATGCCTCAGTTTCCTGTTCCTTAAAGTGGGCATGATAATGCCTAACTCCCAGGTTTGCTTTGTAGATGACGTATCTGGCCTCTAGAAACGCTCTCACATGCTAATTCTTATTGAAAGACAAGTTGGAGCCCAAGGGGAGGTGGGGGAGGATGGGGGCCATTCCAGGCAGACTGGGAGAGCTAATGCACAGAGGCAGACAGGGAGAGAGCCAGGGGTTCGTAGAAAGAGCCAGTTGCTCTACAGGCACAGAATCCCTGAAAGGACAAATGAGGCTGGAAGAGTAGGCAGGGGCCTTGAATGTCATGCTCAGAAACTTCGCCTTGATCCTGGAGGTGGGTCCCTCTGCTCCAGGGGAGGTCTGTCTGGGCTTGTTTCCCCATCTTGAAAACAGAGCTCACTCAGCCCATCCCATCACGGATGATTATAGTGATTAAAAGGACTACCTGGCAGACAGTAAAAATGGTTTAGTTATCATTGTTTTCATTATTCTGAGAGCCCTGCTCGGTGCCTGGGAATGACAGGAGATGAATGAAGGTTTGTTATTTATGCTGGACTGTCATGGTCAGATGGCCCCCAGGTAGAGCTGGGAAGGCCTCTGGAAAAGATCTACCTGCAGCCAGAAGTGGTTTTCCTCAGGTGGCGATCTGGAGAGCACAAGAGTCAACACCTAGGGGAACTCTGCTTGAGTCCCTTTGAAAGAGTGATCACGCCAGGTGGTGTCCTCACAGCCCACAGAAGCTGCTGTCAGTTTCCCAGGTGGCTGCCAGCTGGTGCCGAGGTCCACAGGATGCCATGTGACCCCATCACGGCTGCCCAGAGACCTGGCCCTGGGACCGTCTTTTCTTCCTGTGCTGGGTACCCTGTGCTGGGTAGTCAGGTTGATCATCTAGATAATTTTTAGGCCCTAAACGCTATTGCTGAGGAAACAATCGGAGACATTTTCTTGTTTGTTCTGCATGAAATCACCAGTTTGCCTGTTTATAGAAAGCTATTCAAGTCTCTGCCATGTGGCCTGAACAGACGCAAGCCAAGAACTTACTGTTGCTTTTTTAATGAAATACCTACTGTGTGCCAGGGACTTTCCCAGAATACCACCCACAGTTGTTTGTGAGAGATTTCTGGAGATGAGTCTGGTGGACAGAGGAGCAATGTGTTTACGAAGCATCTGCACGGCCGTTGTCTCATTAAAGCCTTAGGATGGCTTGAGGGGCAGTTGGTAAGAGTGCCTTTTCAGAGATAAGAAAAATGAGCCACAGAGAAGTTAAGTGAATAATGATAACCAGGATGAGTTTTGAGCATCTAGGACAGTGCAGTCGTTTTACATGCATGAACCCATTCCCCAGTCGCTGCACCAGGGTAAAGGAGGTACTATTATTAACAGCCTCATTTTACAGCTGAAAACTCTGAAGCTTAGACAGATCTTAGCTGCTAAGTGGTGGAACAAGCGTGTCAGCCCTGTTATCACTCCAGAATCCGAGCTCTTAACCATGCCTGGCGAAGGGCCCAGGGCTGGGAGATGGAGACGGGGCTGCAACCAGCCGGGTTTGTCTCTAAGGGGCTGCGTTCTTCCGTTCCCCACCACTGTTACGGCTACCATCTTCTCCCACTTAGAGTGGAGATTTTCGCCCTCTGTACGTGGAATAACGTCACCTGGGGCTAAGATTCAACCGCCAACGCCAGCGCTGTGTGGGTTCAGGTTTATCCACTGTTTCTGGGTCCACTTGATGAGACCACTGGGTCTCATCCATTTCTAGATATCAATTTAGAAAATTAGAATGAAACTGAAAACCACCCTTTGGCCTCCCTCAAGCTTCTTCTCTCCCCACAACAAAGGTGCAGCCCCAGGGGTGAGTGAGGCATTGCTCCGTGTCCAGGGAGGGCTGGGGAGAAAGGTGCTGGGTAAACATCACACCAGAAGTTTTTTTTCTGCCTCTGCGCTACCGGCTGGCTGAGAGTGACCAGCTCCTCTGGGAACTGCCAACTTTGCTATTTCTCACTGCACCTGCTGCTCCATGCCTGGACCAGACACTTCATAGCATGCATCTCCTCCCAAACAGCATCTTATGTTGTTTGTTTATTTGTTTATTTTCCCCTTTTTTTCTCTTCTTTTATTGTAGCCAAATTCACACCAATTTAAGAGAGCTCATTCTCCACCTCTCCCCTAGGAAACGAAGCAGAGAGAGAATGAGAGAGGACAGGAGGCTGAAGGAGCATAAAATCATCAGAGAGCAAATCTATACGCTGTGCTAAATGCCACTGGGAGAGGGGTTTTCCCATTATTTTCTGCTTACCTCGGTGGAATCTGTTTTTCATAATAAAAATATAGTCAAGAATGACTGGTGGGGGCTTCCCTGGTGGTGCAGTGGTTAAGAATCCGCCTGCCAATGCAGGGGACATGGGTTCGAGCCCTGGTCCAGGAAGATCCCACATGCCACGGAGCAACTAAGCCCGTGCGCCACAACTACTGAGCCTGTGCTCTAGAACCCATGCTCTGCAACAAGGGAAGCCACCGCAATGAGAAGCCCGCGCACCACAACGAAGAGTAGCCCCCGCTCGCCGCAACTAGAGAAAGCCCGCATGCAGCACCAAAGACCCAATGCAGCCAAAAGTAAATAAATTAATGGGAAAAAAAAAAAAAAAGAATGACTGGTGGGCCCCTCATCTCTGAGGAGGGTGAGGGAGCACCGTACTCAGAGTCATTTGGAATCTCAGCTCTGCTATCCATTCCTGTGTGACCTCGGGCAAGTGTCTTAGCCTCACTGAGTGCCCGCAGCCTCCTCTGTGAAATGAAAGAATACAGACAGGGGCTGGTTCACCCTTCCCTGAGCCTCGCAGATCTCTGTGGAAATGATCGTTGTGCCCATTTTACAGAAGAGAAAACTGAGGCACAGAGAGGTTAAGTAATTTGCCCTAAGTCATAGAACTAGAAAGTGGCAGAATCAGGATTCAAAACCCAGGCCCTCTGCTCAAAATACTCATTTTCTTCCCCTTCTCTTCCCATCGCTTAACCTGAATTTGGTAACTATTCAATATCGTCTCTCTGCCTAGGAGAATCTTGGCCATAGGAGGGCTGAGAGAGGACTGACCTACCCACAGGAGAACCATGGAGGTTCTCCGCTATCAGTTTTCTCCCCCACAACCCTTTTCCTTTGTAGAACATTTTCAAAATAGAGTTAAGCCAAAATAATAAATTGTAAACCATCCATAATCCCACCCACTCCAAGGTAACAACTTTTAACTCCTAGAGCTTTACTCCAGACACCTTTCTATGTATATAAATACATGCTTTTAAATATCTAACAAAAAATAGCATTATGATACATAAGCTTTTGCTTTGATTTTTAGTCCTAAAGTGGATATAGCTTTATGAATTTGTATGATTATAGATATACATTGTCAAAGCCATGTAGATGATGCAGGAAATGATGAGGTAAAAAATCACTCCCACACCCGCAGCCTGAAGTGATCACTGTTCACTTCACCACGTAGGTCCTCCCCAGCCTTTCTCTATGTAGGATAATGTATGTACACTACATTTGTTTTTGTACAAATTTACTGACGTGGGAAAATGCCCACAATATAACATTACAGAAAAAATAACCATTCAAAAAACTGCAAGCATGGTTACACTTTTGAATGGTTATTTTTTTCTGTAATATTATATTGTGGGTATTTCCCCATGTTAATAAATACAGCCCGCATCATGATCGCCAATGACCACACAATGTTTCATTTTATGCATGTGTCATAATTTAACCATTCTCCCGCTGTTGGTCACCTAGATTGCTTCTAACTTTTTCTTTTTACAAACAGTGCTATGACGAATAGCCATATGGCTGAGTTTTTGAGCATCCTTAGTTATTTCCTTAAAGTTAATTCTGAGAATTAGAAAGTCATGGGCTTAAATAAGAACTCTGCTCTGGGACACTCAAATGCAAAGGTTTTCGGGAAGAGCTCATGTAACGTGGGGTTGGTGAGCCAACTGTATTCTAGAGGATAAATTTGAATAATTAGTGTTTATTTTGCCTCCTGAAGAGGAAATGCTATTTCTCAGTTGGACTCAGTCTCTTTCTTTTTCTAATGTTCACGTCATTCATGCTTACATCCGCAGGTCAGGTGCCAGCCAGGCTCGCTCCAGCTCTTGAGGTCCAAATAGATCAAATCCCCATTATCATGTCTTTCTGAATTTTCTAGATTCCTGTGTGTCCTCCCTCAACGGCAGGTACATCTTGGCCAGTTTCCACAGAAAAAGCATTGCCCATCAAGCATTTCTTCCATTCCTGCAGAGTTTTCTGTGAGATTCCGATAAGGTATAATGTTCACTCCCACAAGATATCAAGGTATTTCTTCCAAATGAATGCAGTACTTTCCGAAAGAAAACTTTTGTTGAATACATTTCTCTATATCTGCCTTACCTGACCTATCTCCGTTTTATTTATAATACGTCTATGGGACTGTCTCAATTTAAAATATGTTGTTCCATTGTGCCCATCTACCTAAGGTATGTGCTTAGAAATTCCAACAATAATTTGTTGTTCACACTGCTTCATCGAACCAAAGTGAGTATAGCTATCAACTGTGTGCTCTGATTTGGGTTCTAAACTTACACTTAGCACACTTCATGCAAATAAAATAATAAAATAAAGTCAAATTAAATTAAATTTGTAGAAATTTAGCTCCTTTCTCAACATTCTGCCTTGCATTATAATCACTTGTTTATATCTATATGTCCACCTTTACCCTCCATTGGTTGTTCATTTATTTAAGGCAAAGACAAAATTATTCAATTTTAGACCCTTCGTCTCCATCTCCCCATGCCCTAGCTCCAGCGTGATGCCTAAGACAACGTTAGCCTCCAACAAATGCCTACACATTTAATTGGCTATGATGCCCTTGGATCCTCAGAGTGTTCACAAATCTTCTCAGGTGGATCCCCATAAATAGCAACACTGTCATTAATACATACAAAGTTACACAGACTGTGTCAGCAATGAGCGGGACAAATGTTTGTTTTTATCCATCTCAGGAGTTGGTTCCTTTCTGGCGCAATGAGAAAATAAACAGAGATCAGACTCTGAAAGCCAGTGGGTTTGGATGGCTTAGGCAAGACTTTCTTTCCAGGTGGTTCACATTGGGATCTGTCCTTGAAGAGTTGAGGGGTCTCCAGTTTCTATCTCTCAGCCCACTGGATCTCCTGCATATACCAGAATTCAATTTGGACTAACAGCTGAAGGGATGTTTTCTAGCTACAGAATCCAAGGCTGCCTAGAAGGCAAGAATTATAAGCTTAATGGGAGCCTCTTCTTCCGGATCAAAGAGGGTCACAGTCTTCCAACTCCATCTCCAAAATTCTTCCATTTTACATATTATTTCCTCTCTTTGTTTACCCTAATATCTCAAATTTGGAGGGGAAAAAGCTATCTAAAACCTTCCTTAAAGCTCTTTTTAAGAAGATATCTATCCTATGCCTGGAAAATAATTGTTTGACCAAAGATGATAAAATTTCCTTCTAGTACAGAAGCTCCATTCTTCCTGAATCTATAATTTGGCAGGCACTATCAAATGCTTTTACATGGATTATCCCTTGTATTTCCTACAATGACTCTGTGAGGTAGGGGGGAAAATGCCCATTTTAAAGATCTGGAAGCTGAAGCTCAGGAAGGGAAAATGACTTGAAGACTTGGAAACTACTGCTACTACAAGACGGACTAGGACATGCTTGTTAATATAAACTTATAATCACTGTTCAGTTGCTGCTGTATGTATGCCTTATGGCTCCCAAGCCAAATTATTATCTCCTTCAGGAATATAATCATGTGTTTAAATGTTGTGCCTCTCCCAGAACCTAGAACAGGCTTGAATTCACTATCAAGTTCATAAAGTGCAACTTGGAGTCCATCACTCCCTTGCTCAGGCTTCTCATTTCTTGCTCAAGAAAATGCAACCTAAATAAATTCTTTGGCTTGATACTGAAGGACCACTACAACTGACCCCAATCTCTCTTTCAAACATTTTTTTTTCTCAGGATTCCCTTAAACAACATCTTCATTCCAGTCAAACTGATGTGTTAAGAATTCACCAAGCCTGTCTTGTGCCTTCCCACCCCAGTGCCTTTGCACATGCAATTCCCTCAGCCCAATCCATTCTCTCCTCTTTTATTCCCTGCCTCCACTCCTCTTCACCTACTGACATCTTCATTTGGGTAACAAACGCACGACCAGATTCTGAATTCAGAGGGTACGTTTCTGGGGACAGAGCTGAGGGGGTATGGCTGTACCACTGATTGGTGAAAAAGTAAAGAAAAAACATGTTTCACCCTTCTACTACCTTTTATGTGCATATCACAGTTTGACCACTGGCATGTCAATCACATGTTACACTCTTCTGCTAATATCTTTTCATCTTAGTCTTAATAATAATTTTGTCCATAACTATTACCTTTAAACATTATAAAAGAGACTACTTTGGAGGCAATGCTTGGGAAGAGCACATGCTTTAATTTTCCTCTCCCTGTCTTCCCAGCTATGCTTCTGCTTGGATATTGTCAGTTTTCTGACAGTTTTCTCTGTCTTCCCAACACCAAGTCAGGGCCCACATGGTATCCCCATAGCCCTGGGTCTTCCCTTTCACAATACGGACTATACTGAATGTAATTGTACTTTGATATTCTATCTTTTCAACTAGACCGTGAACCCTTAAAGGGCAAGGTTGTGAATATTCATCTTTCTGGCCCCAGGAACCAACCTAGGCCTGGCACAAGTGGGTATCAGGAAATATTTTATGAAATCTTAATTAGCCAGACTGACCCTTAGCCTCAGACTCTCCCATTGCTTAAGCTCTCACCGCTCCTTTCCCGCAGGGGTAATGGCTCCTCGTGAGAACTTTTTGCAGTTTCATCCAAGTAAAAGGCCACTGCTCAGGGTTCTGTAAAGGATGCGCCAGCGTGCTCAGAACAGACGACATACGCGCAAATAGCATGTGTAACGTACACACAGCTCCCCCAGTGAAACCTGATCGCGCCACCCAGCTGCCGCCACCAACGCATGTTCCGTATCACCTCTTCAGAAGAGGTGTCTTGATTTGCCAGCAGCCTTGAGTTGTGCCCCCTCTCCAGGGTGGGCCTGAAGCCAGACAGCCAGAAAGGAGTTCTTTTTACCCAAATAGACTGTCGAATTACTGATGACTTCAGATGCCAAGAGGCTTTGATCAAGATTTCTGCACCAGGCCCTGTATAACCACCAACACTTCAACCAGACTGCTTTTCATTATTGTATGATCTCAACACATTAAAAAAAATATATCATTTAGCTGGTAATGGTTTGCACAGAAAGAGATGGTTCATTGAGCTCTGCTTCTTGTCCAGTTTTCTAAGTGGGGAAGCAAGTCTGCACTGTGGGAGTGGGTTTTGATATATTTCATGTCCTCTGGGTGCTACTGCAGTGGAGCGTGCTGTCTCCACCTGCTTCGAATCTATTAGGAAACTTGTATGGGGTTTTGATTGCCACAGTTTGATTGGGTGCTAGGGTTGGAGATGACGAGGTAGGAGCAAAACAAGACCAACCCATAATCCTAACAGTCAGTCTCTAATGAGCTGGTGTTTGTTGGAAGATATTTTCTTGTGACAAATACTGGAAATTGTCATGGCCTTTAATAAAGTGTAGCCAGGAATCCATCAAGCACAGAGGTGGATACTTCACTACGGTTCTCTGCAGAAGGACTCTTCTCCCACCACCAAAAATAAATGATAATGATGAAATCCTGGGAGCCTCTAGAAGGAGCTAATAAGCTAGCCCCTTGAAGAAAGAGATTTCAGAAACTTCTGGAAGTTGTCTTGATTTTTTTCAGATGGCATGCTGAGATTATAGACGGTTCTGGCAAAGAATGGACCATGAGATTTAGTGCAAGTTGCTCACTGTGTCTGGGGCTCAGTTTCACCAATTGTAAATTAAAGGAAAAGAGATTCTAAAAAGAGTTCCGGGTAACCCCCAATTCTGTGATTCTAAGCCCCTCTTTCCTGTTGGAATCTGTGGTGATTAACTGGAAAGGGCCGTGGTCAGGGAATTGAGCAGCCTGGGTTTAGGGCCTGCTCTGCTAACTACTAACGCAGTTGACTGCTAACTCTGAGTGTAACTGGTTGAACAGTGGCCCCCTAAAAGATGTGTCTACATCCTAATCCTGGAACCTGTTAATGTGACCTTATTTGTGAAAAGGGTGGGTACGGATATAATTAAGTTAGGAATTTTGAGATGCCGAGATCATTTGGATTATCTGGGTGAATCCTAAACCCAATGACGAGTGTTCTTATAAGAGAGAAGCAGAGAGAGATTTGACACAGACAGAAGATGAGGAGACAGATATTGGAGTGATGTGGCCTCAAGCCAAGGAATGTGGGTGACCACCAGAAGCTGGTAGAGGCAAGGAAAAGAATCTCCCATAGAGCCTCCAGAGGGAGCATGGCCCCACCAATGTCTTGATTTCAGACATCTGCCCTCCAGAACTGTGAAAGAACAAATGTCTGATGTTTTATAGTCATCAACTTGTGGTACTTGTTATAGCAGCCACAGGACGCTAATACAGCGAGTGTGAGAAGTATGTAACCACTTGGAATCTCTGTTTCTCCCTGTAGAGGACAAATAAATAATTCCAACCTTGCAAAGCTATTTCTAAGAGAAAATTCCACCTAAGAAAATGTCCAATGCTGTGCCTGGTGCACCGTAGGTGCTCAGCACATGTAGTTGAAAGGAGAACGAGGTAGCGTTAGCATTGACTGGAATGTATGCTAGTCAGGATGCTTTTTTTGCACGGGATGGAGCCACAGAGTTACTAGCTTAGGTTTGGTTGAGAATTTATGGGAAATCTCCTGTAACTATAGAAGACCAGGCTTACAACAGAGCCCCAGAGAAAATAAGATCAAGTAAACTAGGAATAGAGGGAAAGTTCCTCAACTTGATTTTAAAACATCTACAAAAAATCCTATATTTAACATTATACGTAATAGTGAGAAACTAGAAGCTTACCTGCTAAGATTAAGAGCAAAGCAAGAATGTCCCTTCTCACCACTCCTTTTCAACATTGTACTGGAAGTTCTAGTGAATACAGTAGGACAAGAAAAGGAAAGAATAGGTATACAGATTGGGAAGGAAGAAATAAAACTGTCTTTCTTCACAGATGACATAATCATCTTTGTAGAAAATCTGAAAGAATTGACAAAAAGACTCTTGGAACTAATAATGCAATTATAGAAAGGTTGCAGAATACAAGGTTAACATACAAGAGTCAATCACTTTCCTATATACCATCAGGAACAAGTGGAATTTGAAATTTAAAACACAATACTATTTATATTAGCACCAAAAAAATACTTAGATATAAATCTAATAAAATATATACAAGATCCATATGAGGAAAACTACAAAACTCTGATGAATAAAGTCAAGGAAGAACTAAATAAATGGAAAGATATCTCACGTTCACGAATAGGAAGAATCAATATTGTCAGGATGGCAGTCCTTCCCAACTTGATCTATGGATTCATCACAATTCCAATCAAAATCCCAGCAATTGTTTTGTGGATATTGACAAACTGATTCTAAAGTTCTGTAGAGAGGCAAAAGACCCAGAATAGTCATCACGATACTAAAGGAGAAGAACAAAGTCAGAGGGCTGACACTACTTGACTTAAAGACTTACTGTAGAGCCACTATAATCAAGACAGTATGGTACTGGTGAAAGAACAGGAAAACAGATCAATAGAACAGAATAGAGGCCCAGAAATAGACCCACATACTGTAGTCAACAGGTCTTTGACAAAGGAGCAAAGGCAATATGATAGTCTTTTCAACAAATGATGCTGGAACAACTAGACATCCACATACAAAAAGAAAAAAAAAGGAATCTAGACACAGATCTGACACCCTTCACAAAAGTTAACTCAGAATGGATCATAGACCCAAACGTAAAATGCAAAACTATAAAACTCCTCGAAGATAACATAGGAGAAAGCCTAGATGACCTTGGATATGACAATGACCTTTTAGATATAATACTAAAGGCACAGTCCATGAAAGAAATACTTGATAAGCTGGACTTCATTAAAATTAAAAACTTTTGCTCTACAAAAGACAATGTCAATGAGAAGACAAACCACAGACTGAGAGAAAATACTTGCAAAAGACACATCTGAAAAAGGACTGTTTTCCAAAATATACAAAAAAAAAAACCCTTAAAACTCAACAATAAGAAAACAAACGACCTGATTTAAGAATGGTCCAAAGATCTTCACAGACACCTCATCAAAGAAGACATACAGATGGCAAATACACATGTGAAAAGATGCTCCACATCATATGTCATCTGGGAAATGCAAATTAAGACAACAATGAGATACCACTACATACCCATTAGTACAGCCAAAATCCAGAACACTGACAACACCAAGTGCTGACAAGGATGTGGAGCAATGGGAACTCTTATTCATTGTTGGTGAGATTGCAAAATGGTACAGCCACTCTGGAAGATAGTTTGTGATTTTCATTCAAAACTAAACATACTGACAAAGGATTAATCTTCCAAATTTACAAGCAGCTCATGCAGCTCAATCTCAAAAAAACAAACAACCCAATCCAAAAATGGGCAGAAGACCTAAATAGACATTTGTCTAAAGAAGACATACAGATGGCCAAGAAGCCCATGAAAAGTTGCTCAACATCACTAATCGTTAGATAAATGCAAATCAAAGCTACAACGAGGTATCACCTCACACCAGTCAGAATGGGCATCATCAGAAAATATACAAACAGCAAATGCTGGAGAGGGTGTGGAGAAAAGGGAACCCTCTTGCACTGTTGGTGGGAATGTAAATTGGTACAGCCACTATGGAGAACAGTATGGAGGTTCCTTAAAAAACTACAAATAGAACTACCATACGACCCAGCAATCCCACTACTGGGCATGTACCCTGAGAAAACCATAATTCAAAAAGATTCATGTATCACAATGTTCACTGCAGCTCTATTTACAATGGCCAGGACATGGAAGCAACCTAAGTGTCCATTGACAGGAGAATGGATAAAGAAGATGTGACACATATATACAATGGAATATTACTCAGCCATTAAAAGAAACGGAATTGAGTTATTTGTAGTGAGGTGGATGGACCTAGAGACTGTCATACAGAGTGAAGTAAGTCAGAAACAGAAAAACAAATACCATATGCTAACACACATATATGGAATCTAAAAAAAAAAAAAAATGGTTCTGAAGAACCTAGGGACAGGACAGGAATAAAGACGCAGACGTAGAGAATGTACTTGAGGACACAGGGAGGGGGAAGGTTAAGATATGAGAGAGTGGCATGGACATATATACACTAAGAAATGTAAAATAGATAGCTAGTGGAAAGCAGCCGCATAGCACAGGGAGATCAGCTCGGTGCTTTGTGACCACCTAGAGGGGTGGGATAGGGAGGGTAGGAGGGAGGGAGATGCAAGAGGGAGGAGATATGGAGATATATGTATATATATAGCTAATTTACTTTGTTATAAAGCAGAAACTAACACACCATTGTAAAGCAATTATACTCCAATAAAGATGTTTAAAAATTTTTTTAAATAAAAAAATTTAAAATTGATCAAACAAACAAAAAAAACCTAAACATACTTTTACCATATGATCTAGCAATCACACTTCTTGGTATTTACTCAAATGAGTTGAAAAATTATACCCACACAAAAACCTGCATACAGATGTTTACAGTGGCTTTATTCATAATTGCCAAAACTTGGAAGCAACCAAGATGCCTTCAGTAAGTGGATGGATAAATAAACCGTGGTACATTCAGGCGATGGAATATTATTCAGCACTAAAAAGAAATGAGCTATCGAGCCATCAAAGGCATGGAAGAAACTCCAATGCATAATGCTAAGGAAAACAAGCCAATCTGTAAAGGATACATATTGCATGATTCCGACCATGTCATTCTGGAAAAGGCAAAACTATGGAGACAATAAAATGATCAGTGGTTACTAGAGGTTGGGTGTGGAGAAGGGATGACTAGCCAGAGCACAGGGGAATTTTAGGGCAGTGAAATACCCTGTAACTTCTAACAACGGATACAGGTCATTACACATTTGTCCAAACCCATAGAACGTACAATACCAAGAGTGAACCATAATGTAAACTATGGACTTTGGGTGATGATGACGTTATCAATGTAGGCTCATCAACTGTCACATAGGTACCACATTGATGGGGGATGTTCATGATGGAGGAGGCTAGACAGGTGTCACAGCAGGGGGTATATAAGAAATCTTTGTACCTTCCTCTCAATTTTGCTGTGAGCTTAAAACTGCTCTACAAAAATTTTTTTTTAATAAAATAAATAAAACCAGAAACTCTAATACCTTCAGAACTCTCTCACAGCCTCTCTCTGAGAGCAGAAGGCATTATTTCTCACTGCAGAGTAACTTTCTCAGCCAAGGGAGGCTTCAAAGTTTCCTACAGCTTCAGGCTCACAGTTTTATATGAGTGCACTTCCCTCCTCCCCTTGACATTCATTAAAAGAAAACTTCCAAGAGAGATTCTGATTGGTCAGGCTTGGGTCAGGGTCCCACTTGTACCGGGAGGCAACAAAGTAGAAGTTGCACTGGTTGCCTTCACTAGACGTAGTGGCTATAGTCAGGCTGTGAATTTCAGGCTGTGCTTACCCCCACAGAGAGGAGGGGCTGGGCAGGTGAAACAGTAGATACCCACCTCCTCGCATTTGGCAATGTTTAGGGGTGCAGGGTACAGGTATTGCTTTTATCAATCACCATCCTTCCCAGTTTGATTAAATAATTTGTTGGAAACATTCAGAGTTGAAGAAGTTCAAGTTCCTACAGTATTTGTCATCTTTAGAATATAGCGTTTGAGGGCTTCCCTGGTGGGGCAGTGGTTGAGAGTCCACCTGCCGATGCAGGGGACACGGGTTCATGCCCCGGTCCGGGAAGATCCCACATGCCACGGAGCGGCTGGGCCCGTGAGCCATGGCCACTGAGCCTGCGCGTCCAGAGCCTGTGCTCCGCAATGGGAGAGGCCACAACAGTGAGAGGCCCATGTACCGCAAAAAAAGAAAAAAAAAAAAAAACCTTGCAGATCTCGTAGCAGAGGTGGGAAATGGTCTTTGCCACTGGATTGATTGCTCCATGAAAGCTGGAGCTGTATCTGCCTTTAGCTGTTGCCTACTTGTTGCTCTAGGTTCTACCCCAGAGCCTGGCACACAGAGTATCCCTTTCTTTTGCATAAGCTTAGACTCTGTTGAGCTGGCTTGGGGTCATGGCAGGGGCAGGGGCGGAAGATGAGGGCTGAATATGGGGTCATATTCATAAGCATAAGTTTTCACATCTCTAACTCTTGCTTCAGCTAGAGAATTTCCATTTTTATCTGTATAACATATCAGGCATCTGAATGAGTCTTTTTGAGAAAAGAGCTGTGCTACCAAACAAGTTTGGCAATCAATCACCAGACTAGATAATGCCTCTGCTCCCTTCCAGCTCTGACAGTCAACAAATTAACACCTGGTCCCATTAGGGGAGGTGGAGGATTCCCGAGGATAGGTTCATGGAAATTTGTTATTTGTATTCTCTTGTGATATTCATTCACAACTCTCAAGTTATTCCAAATAAATGACAAAAACTAAGTGCATTTGATTTTCAGTCACTTCTTGGGTGTCTAAACTTGGAATCTGTGTGCTTGGAGTAGAGACATCTCCAAAGAGGTTGCTGTTTGGCTCATGGCAGCGGCGGCAGCAGCAGTTAACAGTGAGCAAAGCTTGCAGTTCATAGCCAGTGCCATATAATTATTGCCTTCTCTAGCACTAGCGTTCAGGCAATAAAAAAAAAATCTCTGTCCATCTTTTTCTGTGATGCAATAGAAAAAAAAAGTTATATGCTGTAAATTGGTGCAGCCGCTGTGGAGAACAGTATGGAGGTTCTTTAAAAAGCTAAAAATAGAGTCACCGTACAAGCTTGGCAGCAGCAGTTAACAGTGAGCAAAGCTTGCAGTTCATAGCCAGTGCCATATAATTATTGCCTTCTCTAGCACTAGCGTTCAGGCAATAAAAAAAAAATCTCTGTCCATCTTTTTCTGTGATGCAATAGAAAAAAAAAAGTTATATGCTGTAAATTGGTGCAGCCGCTGTGGAGAACAGTATGGAGGTTCTTTAAAAAACTAAAAATAGAGTCACCGTACAAGCCTGCAATCCCACTCCTGGGTTTATATCCAGAGAAAACTCTAATTTGAAGAGATACATGCACCCCCCTGTGTTCATAGCAGCACTGTTCACAATAGCCAAGACATGGAAGCAAACTAAATGGCCATCGACAGATGAATGGATAAAGGAGATGTGGTACATACATACAATGGAATATTACTCAGCCATAAAAAAGAATGAAATAATGCCGTTTGCAACAACATGGATGGACCTAGAGATTATCAAACTGAGTGCCTTAAGTCAGACAGAAAGACAACTATCATATGATATCACTTATACGTGGAATCTAAAATATGATACAAATGAACTTATTTACAAAACAGAAACAGACTCACAGACATAGAGAACAGACTTGTGGTTACCAAAGGGGAAAATGGGGGGAGGGATAAATTTGGAATTGGGGATTAACACATACATTATATTGCATATAAAATAGATAAGCAACAAGGACCTACTGTATAGCACAGGGAACTATATTCAATGTCTTGTGATAACCTATAATAGAAAAGAATCTGAAAAAGAATATATGTATATATATATATATATATATATGTATAACAGAATCACGTTGCTGTACATCTGAAATTTTGTAAGACAACTATACTTCAATTTGAAAAATTCTATTCCTATCATTGACATTATAATTCTTCTAAGGGAGGGAACTGCCTTTGTTTGGGAGCAACACCTTCGTAAGTTGTTTGTGGGAAAAAATCAGAATGTTAGCTGGTTCCAAGTTCTAAAGGCATGTGTGTGTGTGTTGGTGTGGGAAGGGAAGAAAGTTGTTATACATAAGACAAAGAAAGAATTTGTTGCTCCAGTGGGGGAGGTGGAGGGATGAGAGAAGAAAGAAATGGGAAAAGACAGTCCAAGTCAATCCCATTGAGGACACCAGGGACTCACTGAGTCCCTGGTCAGCGGTCACGGAAAGACCCCCACAGAATAAAGTGGCCAAAGGACATTTTAAGAGCTGTGAAATCCACTGTTGCATTTAAAGTTGTTTGCACTTTTATAATATAAACATCTCCTCTGCGTTCTCTCCCTGCTCCATAAACAAACAGAATTTTTCATAAATACTACTGTTTCACGATTCTTGGAAAAGTCTGTGAAAAGTCAAAAAAAGTCTGTACTTTTTGCTTGTTTGTATTGTTTTTCTGGAGAAACTCAAAAGTTTTTGCTTGGAAATGCCAAATGGAGACAGTACCCAAAGAGAAAAACCCAAGGAAATGAATGCCCAGGAGGTGAAGGGGGTGATAATGTAAGCCCCCAGAGAGAAAACTTTGGACTTCTACAGGCCCTGGGAGGGGAGAAATTGAGATAAAATTGATCTGGCTTTTAGGGAGCAAGACCTAGCTGACTTCTAGGTTGCCTGTCCTCAAAACATTTTATTATCCACCCATAGTCTAGGAACTTCCCTTAGACTGTAAACTTATCTGGTGTGCCTCATGGGGGTCTGATGAAGATAGGAGGGAATCTCCTACTAATGCCTCAAGACAGAACTTGCTTATTCTGGACAGTGATGCCCTCAGACCCAGGCAAGAGGTGCCCTGCTCTGGGCCCCGCACTTCAGAGGATGCGACGTGTCAAAATCACACACAAAAATGCATTAGCTAAATATGACCCAGTGTTTTAGTATCTGTGGACTGGGCACACAGCACAATCCATGCCCCTAAACCGCCACTTCTCTGCTAACACCGTTCAGGCCCCTGGAAAATGCTTCCACATCTTCTGCTTTCTGTCCTTGAAACAGAAAGCAGGTGCATTCAAATGCTGGGAAGATTTGCGTGCTGTACCATGATCGACATTGGAGTGATGCTGCTTCAGAGAGCAGAGCGTGTGAACCATGGGAGGGCGTGGGTAAGAGAAAACACAAGTTCATTAACTCGCTCAATCTTTCTCCTCGGATAGTATGAATGGATGGTTTTACAAAATGCCAGGTTTCGCATTTTATGACCTCTCTTCACTTTCCAAATCAGGGTTCTAAACGATGAGTTGACATTGAGTTTGCATCAGCTGCACTTGGAGACTGAGAACTTTGCAATATTAAGCAATGGGTTTGACACTCTAATTTGTACAGATAGAGGTCTAGGTGTAACATGCATGAAGCCTGCTACTGACTCTTTATTTTAGCAGTTGGATGGACATTGAAACGTTTTTGGAAAATGTTTAGATGTGAAAATGTTTAGAATATTTTAAACGTCTGCCTTTTATGGAAGGAAATTCTGACACATGATGAAGCTTGACGCTACAGTAACTGAAACGTCAGTCACAAAGGGACAAATACTGTATGGTTCCACTTATATGAGTTCCCTAGAATAGTCAAATTCACAGAGACAGAAAGTAGAATAGCAGTGGTCGTCAGGGGCTGGGGGGAAGGGGGGATGGGGAGTTGTTTAATGGGGACAGAGTTTCTGTTTTGCAAGATGAAGGAAATTATGGGGATTGATCTTGGTAATGCTTACACAATATGAATGTACTTAATACCACTGAACAGGTTAAATTTTATATTACGTGTGTATTACCACAACTTTTAAAACTTGTAATACACAACATTGTAAATCAACTATACTTCAATAAAATTAAAAAACAATTTTAAACTTGCATAAACTTACACATAAATAAATCATATTTTTAATCTGCTTTAAAAGTAATTTCTCTTTGCTTGATATTTATCAATTATAATTTACATTTTTCCTTTTAACTTGAATAGATAACTTTGACATTTTTAGAAGAAAATTTATTTCAGATAATATATAGAGAGAAAAATAATTTTTATTGCTTAATTTTTTCCATTTGCTTTACATTTCAGATCAAATATATTCACATTTTGTATATTTTGAATAGAAGTATGTTTACTTAATAGGTGGGTAGCTTGATTAATTATTTTTAAACCTTCAGACACAAGATAAAGTGTGCTCAATTTGTCTCAAAAGCAGGACCTTCTGCTGGTGATGATGGGTCCTCCCTGTGTGCCCTGCTTCTTCCCAAGCACCTTGGTTTTCTTGCTGTTCACACTGCCCAGGAAACCCTTCTGTTCATTCTCTGCTTCCTGAATGCCTAACTATACCTCAAAGCCCAGCTCCAACGTCACCTCTTCTGGGAAGCCCTCAGTCATGTCAGGCAGAATAAATGTGTCCCTGACCATTCCCTGCATTGTCACACCCACCCCTCACTGACTACACACTTTCTGTAACCCATCAGGACCCTATGGGGCCTTCCCAGGGCAGACCCTTTCCCCATATCCTCTGCTTTAGCTCCTCTCTGAAGTACCTAGATAATAGTATCTGATGCACATTTCTTGAGTTGTTTTACAGATGTGAAAAAACCCCACCACATGGAAGAATGTTAACTACTTGATGACCATGAACACATAGCCCCCAGGTCTCCTGGAGCCTAAGGATTGATCACCCCTGTGACACCACCCTCAACATCAACCGATTAGAGAATCGTGCACCAGCTGATCACATACCCTGCGATCCTCCTCCCTCACCTGGCCTTTAAAAAGGCTTTGCTGAAACCCTCTGGGGAGTCCGGGGGTTTGGGGGCATGAGCGACCCTTGCACGTCCCTGCAATAAACCTTTTTCTGTTCCAAACTCCGAAGTTTCAGTTTGTTTGGCCTCACTGTGCATTGAGCACACAAATTTGCCTTCAGTAACAATTTCACTGCATTTATTCGTTTTTCTCACATCTCTTTCCTGCTCCAGGCTATAAGCTCCTTGCAGTCTGATACTGCGCTTTATTCGTCTTTACTTCCCAGTTTCTAGCCCAGTGAAGACGATCACCACTGGCTGTTGAATACGTTTGTTTTCTTCATGAGGCAAAGTCATCATTTTAAATATAAGGAGCTACTGAGCTGAATAGAGCTTAGCACTAAAAGTCTCCTCTAGACTTTGCTTTTTGGGGTGAAGCATTCTCAGACTGCCGTTTGTCACCGCTATCTGCTTGGGCTCGACACCTTTCACCATCTTTCTGATTTGCTGCTGGAGAAAACGAAGAACAAGCAAGTCGTACGTAAGGAGGAAATGACGGTTCATCTCTGAAGAGGATGCTTGGACTTTAGAGCATGAGCGACAGCTGGTCCAGCTGCATGCAAGACTCCACTCCTTGCTCCAGCTGTATAAAGATGCCATCTCAGCAGGGTAATCTTATATCCTTGTTTGCCTGGCACAGCCCAGGTTTACACCTATTGTCCCGACATAATTATTCATATTACCTGCTTATCACTCTCAACGTGTCCTGGTTTCACAAGGAGTCAACTACAGTGAGTAATCTTTGATGATGTTACATTGCCTTCCTTACTGCATGTTGCCATCATTAAAAAAAAAAAAAAAAAAGGAGAAATGGAAAATACGTTCTAACCTTCTAAATTCTGAATGGTGAGTGGGTTTTTCTCACTCTCTCAGATGAATCCATGTTCATCACCCCGAGAAACCTGAGTCGGGGGAGCTTCCTAATAACCCCACCCCCTCCCCAGCTTGACTCACCTCCCTCCACCTCCCCCCGCACACCCATAAATGTGTGTGAAACTCAGGAAATCATATTCTTAGAAGTTATTGGAATGTAAACGGTTGAAGGGCAAATGGTATCCCATTCACCTTTGCCAAAGACAATATGGGATGGAATAAATTTGCATCTGGAAAACAATCTCAGTTTGTAACCTGGGCGGACACATGGTTGTCAAGAATCTTTGATGGCATAACCAGTCAGTTACACAAAATATATTACCCAGCACTAGTTCAGGGAATACAACCCGAAACGTAGCCTCCTTGGAGCGCCCCTGGATGGATCCTTTCCACAGGCCCCTTTGGTCGTGTCAGGGATCCACTGTGGTCTGAATGATGCTAAACTTTTAGATTCATTTATCCCTTTAAGGAATGAGGAAGAGGGAACTCAGAGGAAAATATCAATTCATACTGTATCTTTACAAGACCAAAAAAAAAAAAAAAAAAAACTGAAAGAGAAGAAAGAGGGAGTGATGATGACTCTCTGCCCTCAGGTCCTGACGGAGTGGTGAGTCTCTCAGACACTTTAAGCAGGCGCCATGGATTGTGTAAGCGCTGACCGGCTGGCGGCCTGCCTACTTCTCATGACAGTGATGTCTGATGGTTTTGGCAAGGGAGGTGGGGTGGAAAGGTGCCTGGGATCTAGGAGATGAAGAATGGGGGAAGGGAGGGGACCATGAGAATCCTGAAAATGAAGCATACAAGGGGCATAGATATCTTGATGCCAATGACATCCCTTTATTCCATGCATTAGGGACAGTACCCCACTTTGTGCTGGGGCATGGAAATGAGGGCTGCACCCCATAAAGGATGAACCCACATCGCTCCTTACCCACGATCCTCATTCCCTAGCCCTGGTTTTCATTCCCCGTGTATGGAGAACGATAAAATGTCCCCTCCTGCCTTCCTGCTGGGGTGGCTATCCACCTCCCACAGCTCAGGCTCCTGCTTGGGAATTTTGAAGATTTCTGTTTGCTGCAGAATGGGAGCAGACAGAGGCAAAAAATGGGAAGAGGATATAACACCAAGTTCCCGCTTCCTGTGTCTCAGACCCTGTCCTGGGTGCAGCCACACGTTTTGCTTATGTAATCCCTGTCACAACCAGAAGTACTCCCTTTCCTGTTGTACACAGAAAGCCAGAAGCTCAGAGAATGTGAAAAGGCTAGTCCAGCTTTGCCTGTGAGTGGCAGAGCCATGATTGGAACCCAGAGATTTCTGGTTCTTTCCAAAGGGCTTGGCAGCTGTGTGACCACAGGTGCACAGAACATCCTCCACCAATGACCCACTGTCACCTCCCTGCATTTCTTGCCAGTTCTCACTTCCCAGACTAGGTTCACACTCTCCCCTCCCCCCCCACACACTGCCCCATTCTCCACCTGTTAAGGTCCAGTGTAGATGTCCTGTTTGCCTGAGATGTCCCAATCTCAAGGTCACTAGTATTTCCTATTTCCCCAGCCCTGTATGGATCTTTTGTGAGGTATATTACTATTTTTTTAATTGCTAAGAGAAACACTTTCCCTATTTTATCTTCTCTGATATCAGAAAATGAATATATAATATAGCAATCTATTTTCCATAAATTTTTTCATTAAAAGTTCCTATTAAGTTCATGGGTCAGAGAATGGAACACAGCCGTTCATCCTGGCTGGTGTGAGAATTAGTCCTTCATCCATCTCCCTCTCCACAGGTTGAGTTCCTTGGCAATGCCCCGTGTTTGGCCATCTTTGTGTCCCAACGCCAGCCCAGGGCCTCTGAGTAATTGCACTTAGTAAAAATGCTTTTATGTGCCACTAAGAGAAAGTTCTTATTTAATCCTTGGATAAATCCTGTGAAATATCTATTATTATCCTGCTTTGCAGGTGAAGAAACTGACTCACCTGAAAGTTAGGGATCCTGTGAAGGGGAGAGACTGAATTTGGACCCATACGTGTCCAATGTCTCAACACTCTCTCCTCTTCCTGCTGTTGGATAGAACGCCACTAGATTATGGGAAATACATGCTCACGTAAATGAGTTAAATACCAACGTAAACGATTTCTCTCTAGGATGCAATGTGCTATTAACTTGTATTCTTTACCTGTTGTGTCCCTGAAGGTCATAACACCCATCTCACAGAAGGTGAGCTATATTGCCTTATGGACTGATTGACTGATTCATTCATTCATTCATTCAGCAAGCCAGCAAGCCAGCATGTGCTGGTCTCATCTCTACTGCGTACAAAGTCCTGCAAGTTTGTAATGATGGGTCCAACGTGGTCCATGCCACAAGAAAACTAAAGCTTAGAATTGAATTCGATTTGATTGCAGGTATCTATTGAGCATCTACTCTGCACAGGAAACTGCTCTAGGATTTGGGGAAAGGAAGATGAACAGCCATGGTTCTTCCTTCTGGAGCTCATTAGAGTTGCATGCAAAACACCATTACATCCAGACCCTGTGAATTCTTTCCACTGAGCTCCCAGTTAGCCCAGGTGTACAAACAGGACAGCAGGCTAGCTATTTCATAGCTTCTACACAGTTACTTCAAGTCTGGCCTTCCATCTTCTCTTCTGGGGCCCTCGGGAGCAAACATGTAGACACTTCATCTGTTTCTTCTCAGTATCATAGTAATGATAATAATTTAGGCCCTTTATTACATTTTTGAATCCTTACCATGACCCTAGGAGGATCATTACTCTCTCAATTATACAGATGAGGAAATGGAGGTCCTGAGAGGTTAAGTCATTTTCCCCAGGTCACACAGCTAGGAGGTGAGGGAGTTGATTCGAACTTGGGCAGTCTGGGTATATTGACACTGGGAAGCAAATATTACGTGATATGGAAAGGGGGAGAGATGATAACACTCCAAGTAACTGTAAACAACTATCCAAGGCATACTAGAGCTCTATGTGGGCTTCAAAGTTGACTTCTTGGCCTCGTTTATGTATTAAACCGTCTTTACAGGGGACGCTGATTTTACAAATACAAGCCTAGTGCCAGTCAGTTGGTTGCAGCCCAAATGAAGCGAGAATTAAAGCTTTGATCTGCCAAATTCTGACCAAAAGATTGGCTACTGGGGGGCAGAGGGGAAAAATTTCCTCTACCCTGCTTCCTCCCCCCAACCTCGCCTTGGCTTAGCCTGGGACCAGGGCTTCATTTAGAATTGATGGTTCATTGGTTGGCAACTGTGCCAGGTGCCACTTCATATGATATATGTAGATATATATAAATGTCCTGGTATTCTTTGGCACCAGACCATTTCATTAAGGGGACTTTGCCACATTTTCAAATCATCCAATAAGTCCTGTGTAATGGGTCAGTCATTTGTGCTGGCTGGTTAGAACGCCAGTGCTTTATATCTAATCTTGAGGCTAGAGCCAGGGGGGAGTAGAACAGGTATTTCAAGCTTCTTTTCTCAAGACAGTGAAAAGGAACATAACAATGCACAACATCAGGTCCCCACAGAGGGGAGCCAGACACCTGTCCAGCAAAGCAGCAAATGAATGAATGAATGAACAAATGAAATACGTAGTTCTGCCGGTGTTGTACGGACCAGCCACAGGCTGTACCAAATATGAGATTATGGTCATGTCTGGCCTTCAAAGTAAGAGTCCGGCACAGTGGTTAAATGGCCTGTGTTCTGAGTCAGAAGATTGAATTTGTCTCCTCCTAGAGACCTTGGACAAATTCCTTCCTTAATCCTTGAAAACCTTGATTGCTCTGTGGTATAAAGAGACGGTGACCACAGTACCTCCAGCAAGTCCAAAGCCCATAACCCATGGCCCAGGACATAGTCAGCCTCAGTACACATGAAAGGCAATCATTTGTCATTTTCTTATTTTTAATAAACTTTATTTTTAGAGTAGTTTTAGGTTCACAGCAAAACTGAACAAAAAGTACAGAGATTTTCCATACTTACACCTCCTGCCCCTCCACATGCACAGTCTCCCCCAGCTATGGACATCACCTACCAGGGTGGGACATTTGTAATGATCCATGGACCTGTACTGACACATCATCATCACCCAGAGTCCATAGTTTACATTATGGTTCACTCTTGGTACATTGCAAGCATCTGGCCAAATAATGTATCCACCATTACAGTATCATACAAAGTATTTTCACTGCCCTAAAAATCCTCTGTGCTCTACCTATTCCTCTTCCCCCAATCCCTGCCAACAACCACTGATCTTTTGACGTCTTCAGAGTTTTGCCTTTTCCAGAATGTCATATCGTTGGAATCCTACAGTGTGTAGCCTTTGCAGATTACCTTCTTTCACTTTATAAAAAACATTTTAAGATCCTCACGTCTTTTCATGGCTTGAAAGCTTATTTCTTTTCAGTGCTGAATAATATTTCATTGTCTGAATGTACCACAGTTTATTTACCTACTGAAGGACATCTTGGGCACTTCCATGTTTGGACAATTATGAACAAAGCTGCTATAAACCACCATGTGTAGATTTTTGTGGGGACAGAATTTTTCAACTCATTTGGGTAAACACCGAGGAGTGCAATTGCTGGATCATATGGTAGGAGTACGTTTACTCTTGTAAAAAACCACCAAATTGCCTTCTAAAGTGGCTGTGCCATTTTGCATTCCCACCAGCAATGAATAAGAGTTCCTGTTGCTCCATATCCTCATCAGCATTTGGTGCTGTCAGTGTCCTGGAGTTTGGCTATTCTAATGGGTATATAGTGATATCTTATTGTTGTTTTAATTTGCCACCCCTAGTGACATGATGTTGAGTCATTTTCTGGGCTGTATCTTCCTTCTATGTTCACCCCCTTCACCTAGCACAGGGCATGGTACCCAGTTGGTGCCAGGTCATATTTTTTAAACTAAATTGAAAATACTGACTAAACTGACTCATAATGGACTTTGGTCCTGTCCATACATAGATTGGATTTAGAAAAAATTAGTCAAAGAAAGCACACTGTGGAGTATGCAGCGCTGGCCACTCTCTGCCCTGCATACCCTCTTCACCTCCCAAGCCTTCTGCCATGGACTCTTGTGCTGTGACAGATCAGAGCAAGCTCCTGTCTTTCCCGCTAGGATGTGAGCGCCATGGCCAAGATGGCGGAGCATGGAAATGAGCATACTGGATGGCATTGAAATGAGAGTTTTCTCTCTATGCCCCGAGAGTCCAGGCCCTGCCCTTCTCCTTCCACAACCACTCATCTCCCCTCCTTCAGTAACATGCAATAAAATAAAACAGAATGGAATGAAATAAAATAAAATATTAAAATAAACACTGCCCTCTTTCTTTCTCTAATGGAAGCCTTGGCTTTTGAACGCAACAAAAATTCTCGCAGAGAAGGCAGCCAATTACCAGTAAGGAAAAAGTTTATGAGAAATTGCTGCTAAGTCATAAATTTGCTGGTATTTTAAGCTCATTGATTAATTGAATTCTCTCAAGGCACCTTGGAGGGGAATGATTACAAGTGCATTTCCTTACATGGCCCAGATCACGATCCCAAAGTTAACAGAATTAACAGAAAAAAGGAAAGCTTTTTCAATGTTCTGAGGCAAAACTTAGAAAGAGAATAAGCCCCCACTCCGTGCCTGTCCCTAACGCCCTGTGCTCCCCACAACGTACTCCTCAGTACATTTTCCATCAGACATTCTGCCCCAAGTTTGATTTATTGCTCAGTTGACATCAAACCCAACAATAGTATAATTAGAAGGTTGAGATGAAGGTGCCTGGAGGGAGAGTAATTATTTGCTGAAAGATGAATTGTGATAAAGGAAAAGCACAAGCATATTTTTCTTAGGCCAAGACCCTGCTGTTCCTAACTTGTTGACACCAAAATAAAGGGATATTTTGACTAACGATGGCAATTTTTCCTTAGAAGACGCAGTTTACATTTTCTCCGGTGGAGACCAGGTTTACCAGGCTCCATCCTGACTCCGTTCCCCTCCTGGGTCCACAGAGAGATCTGGGAGTTGAAGCTCTGGGGACCCAGACTTGTCAGACCCAAATGCTATCTCCTGGGACAGCACTCTGCCTGCCCAGGATGATACCACCCTTCCCAATGAGCATTGCACTTGCTGCTGTAACTAA